>NC_052626.1:115280786-115584427 GCF_016161935.1 Mauremys reevesii
CCAGGTCCCCAGCTGGGGTAAGGAGCTGTACCCATTAACCCCGGGCGGAGCTCTGCATTAGTACAGTAACACACACCCAGGGCCAATCACCCTAGGGAGGCCCATAAACCCAGTCAGGTTTGCCCGGTGCTTCTAACCACTGGTTGCAGGGGGAAGGTGTTGGCTGCTCTGGTGGCAGGGATAAAGAAGGCTGGTGCCGCTAGTGACTGAGAGAAAGCTCCTGTAGCCTGACTTCTGGATGTTGATTCTGTGGATGAAATCTTGGCTCCCTGGAGGTCACTGGGAATTTTGCCACTGATTTCAATGGGGCCAGGATTTCACCCTTGTTTTTTGGGATGGGTGTGTAGTTCTCCACCTCTCTCAGCTTGTCTTTCTCTCGGTTTCTGTCTGTCCCTCTCTTGCTGGGTTGCTGCGCTTGACTCCGCCTGTGTTTGTCTCCCACCTCCTCTCTCTTTCAGTCTCTGCACCTGCCTCTCTCTTCCCTTTAGTGCCTGGGTCTCTGTCCCGGGGGAGTCATTACCCTCCCTGCTTACAGAGGGAGGGGCTGGGAGCACCAGCGTCAGGCCTATTTAACTCTGCACTCTCCTGGTCAGGATTAACGGCCGTCCTGGGAACTACGTGCGTGTAGCTGGCGAGTGGAGGTTGGAGGAGGTGAGTAAATTGTCTATAGTGCTCCAATACACTCTGCACCACTCCTGCTCCCTGTCACACCTCTCTGCCCCTTCCCCACCCACATCCCTGGCACTGTCTCTGTTAAAACCGTTGCTTCCTTCTACCCAGTACAACCCTTCCAATCACTCCAGGTTCTTCCTGGCCCATGTACCTAGCACCCAGCCCTTTGTCCCAAAGCCAGCCCATCTGGTCTGCACAGTATAACTCTCTTCTCTTTGCAGTGCCACCCCAGTGGCTGCATCACTGATCTCTTTATCCAGATGGCCATCATAATGACCCTGAAGCAGACCCTGAATAACTTGGAGGAGTACCTTATCCCGTAAGTCCGCGCACCCTAGGCACTCATGCCAGTAGGATGCGCTCACGTGTCTGAGCTGTATGTTTCCGCTTGCAGAAGCACTCTGCTCTGATTACAAATTTTAACTGGGATTCCCCCAGGCAGTGTCTGGGGAAGGCGAGTGTGAGGCCAGTTGCTGAGAGAAGATCAGTCAGCAAATTCTCTTCAGGATCAAATGAAATCTGTCTCTGGAGAAAGCAGAAATAGATCCGGTCACGGAACAAGAACATTACCATGTGACACCATGACTAATCACAGAGCCAGAACAGTGCATTCCGAATACAGAACAATGGACAGGAAGGTCCACACGCAGAGTTCAGCTCAGACCTTGTCACAAAAACGATTTGAGAAAAGAACAAATAAATCAAACGGGGCTTTGCTCCTGGACAAGTCAGAGAGAAAAAGGGCTGAACTCACTGAATAAATTATTCCCCATGAACAGCTTTAACTGGCTCCTTGACCTGACACTAAAAATTCACTCCATTTTTCTTTTAAAACTAATTTTCTTTGACATTTGGAATGGCCCTCCTAGCTATTTAGTATGTTTGCCGCCACCTGAATTTTTAAGCCCCAACTTTACTTGTCTTGGGGAACAGTTACACCTAAATATCGCTGTTGATTTTAGTGGGATTCCTCACGTGCTCCTCAATGTCAGAACGGGATACACGGTCAGGCCGTTGGTAAACTACAGCTATTGGGCCATCTTATAGATGGAAACTGCCTTCTGCTATTGGTAAGAATTCCCTCCATAACACCAGCAGAAGGTGATATGTTTGAGAGAGGGGAAGGGGGAGAGTGTGGGTGAGAACTTACAACAGAGCCAACCCACTGCTCAAGTCTCCATGTCGGTGTTCCAGAGGGGTTACCGTTGGCCCAGTGCAGGGAGCTGCTCTGGTAGCCCCCACGCTTGGCTCTTTAGCATATATCCCTCACCCCTCTGCCTTTGTGTTACTGTCCCTGCAGCTGGCTAAGATTAAGGTTCCGAAAATCACTTGCCAACCCAAAGGACAAAAACGAGGTTGACATGGAGAAAGGACCCGAGGACTCCTGCAAGGAGCAGTGGCTCAAGAACTACCAACTCAACGAGGTCAACGTCTTCAGCTTGTTCGACGAGTTCTTGGAAATGAGTATGTGGCGCTCTGGGGTCACGGGTGTAACTAGTGGGCAGCGGGGAATGGCTGGTTCTCAGGTGCTGTGTTCTGGGCCCATGCCTGCCCATTCCCATTGCCTCTTCTCTTTGGGTCAGTTTTTATCCAGGGACAGCAGGTTTCCTTTTGCCCAGTACGCAAAGGGTGCTCTGAATGCCCTGGAGCTGCTCCAGGGGTCCAGTTCCTGATGTTGGGGCTAAGCGGGAGTCATACCCTTGCAGCTAGCAGGACTGGGGCTCCTGCGAGAGAAACTGGCCACACCTGTGACAGAGTGGTAATGCCAAATGCCCATTCACATCCCTGGGAGTGGGGGCAGGTCCTAGGTCTCCACATGTGGCTTGTGGAACACGGTCAGGCTTGGTGACTCTGCGTTCACTATTGAGGGGAAGGTACGAGGGAACCAGCCCTGCTGCTCACCCAGTACATAGCCCATCCCTGTGCTAAGACTGCAGAGCCCAGGGAGAAATGGGCACAGACTGGGTAGATTCACCCAAACACTTGCTTGGGGTCACTTGCACAAATCTTGCCCCGAGCAAGACCTGGCAGGTAACTGTGACATCCCAGGAGGTGGCCTGGGAAGGATTTGTGCCTCAGGGACGACCAAATTCCTTTCCTGCCCCGTCCCGCCCTTGCTTCTGGTAGTATTTGGGTACTGGCTGTGACCACTAGCAACTACTCTCCCCTCTCCTCCCCCCCATCCCTGTTCAGCTGAGCAGCCTGCACTTTGGGGAATGGGGGCAGAGTCAAGGTCCCACCCCTCTGTGATCACTCCTGCATGGATGACGTTGGAGTAAGTAGAAATGGGCATGCAGCTCCTGATCTTCCCTCTCCCCCACCCCCATGGCTACAGCCATGAAGCGAGCAGATCACACGGAGGGCTAGAGTGGGTGTCTGACTCATCCTCTCACGCTGCCTGGCCACTCAGGGCCATGCCAACATCTGGCCCCGAGGCAGTAAGTACTTGGGCCTGTGGTCTAGCTGGATGTCCCCACAGCTCCCTCACAGTGCCTGTGCTTTGTCCTGTTCTCAGTGATCCAGTACAGCTTCACCACCATCTTTGTGGCTGCCTTCCCCCTCGCCCCGCTAATGGCCTTCATCAATAACCTCTTTGAGATCCGGCTGGATGCCATCAAGATGGTGCAGCAGCAGAGGCGCATAGTGCCTAGGAAAGCCAATGACATCGGTGAGTGGGGGCCCAAGGGGGGGGCCCTCCATGAAGAGCATGGGCCTGATAAAGAAGGCACTATGGGGGTGGGGGGAGGGCTAATCTTACCCCAAGACTTAACAATGGCACTAACTACTGCAACAGACTCTTTCCCTAAGTCATGGTGCCAGAACATTGTCTGCTCCTGTTTCTGCTGTTCCAGGGGCCAGTTAGAGACAGAGGGTGCATTTGAAGAGCTGAGGGGGGGAGCGGAGGGGGCAGGATTGGAACAGCAGGAGGGCTGTAAGTCAGGACTGAGGTGCATTGGTAGAGGCATGGATAGAATCTAGATACACTTTGCTTTGGCCTAGAACGCATTGCTAGTTCCTCACGTTCATATGCAGCCCGTCTGCCCACATCACTGGGTGCATACAGTACTGGATAAGGCTCATCATTGTAGTGCTCTTGTTGATGCAAGGCTGCTGTGCTGGGTCACCATGCTGTGCCCCACAGAACACAACTCCAGAGATCAGCCTGGTCAAGCCCAATCCTACTCCCATTCGTGGCAGTGGCAATGGCAAAGCTCGCAGAGCAGTGTTCTGGGCACCAAAGCAGCTGTGGGAGCGCCTATCTGAGCGTGTCTCTGACTTCTGTTCTCTTGTAGGCATCTGGCTGCAGGTTCTGGAGGCCATTGGTATTTTGGCCGTCATTGGCAACGGCCTGGTGATCGCCATCACCTCAGACTTCATCCCCATGCAGGTCTACAAATACACATACAGCCCGTGCGTGCTGCAGAACCGCACCGATATCAAGTAAGTGTCACCCCACAACTGCCACAGTCTTTCCTGAACCGCAGCCACCTCGCTCACTTTCTGTGTCTAAGTGAGCCTGTCCCTGCAGCGTGGGGAAAGCCATCTCTCCCGGCCGCACTGGGTGGCAAAGCCCAGCCAGGAACGCGGGAGCTTTGCTCCTGCCCTATGTTCCCTCTCACTCCTTGTGGCTCTTGGGATGCGGGGACAAGTTCCGGGAGCTGGCGCTGCTCCCAATATTGAGGGTTCCCCGTAGGATGTGCATCGTGTTCTTCCCAGCAGTCCTTGCCTTAAGATGCACAGTAGGCTATTGGGAAGCCCGCAGAGGGATACAGAACAGCCAGTTTTGGCAGCAGGTGAGGTAGTGACCTCTAGAGGGATGAGCAAGAATTGCAGCCAAAGTTATTTTCCACTCCCATTTGCACAGGGCAGAGCAGGTCCGCTGACAAGTCGATATCTGCTTTGTACACAAATAATGCAAACACCTGCTAATTGTGCTCAGGTGACTACCAAAAAGAAACCCATTCACTGGCTGCTGGCCGTTCTGGCTATTCAAACTAATTAATGCCTGCTTTTGAAATAGACACTAAAGTAATGCACACAGAAATCCATAGGGAAGCGCTTACATTTTGTGTAAAAACAGCTGTTAACTGTGGCTGTTAGCACTGCAACAGTGCATTTGGTCAGTGTTTTTTTCACTCTGGGCTACCCAGTTCCTACCACGTGATCTAATTATCTACATGTGGAGTCAATAATTGATTGTTTTTAATTGTGTGCTGTTTGGTCAAGCAGTAAAAGAGTGGATTAGTCCCAGCCTGGAACTGTCTCTCAGCCCCTCTCTAAGAAGCATCCTCTCTCTCTCTCTCTCTCTCCTCCCCCCACTACAGAAGGGATGTGGACAAATTGGAGGGCAATGAAAAATGATTAGGGGGCCTGGGGCACATGACTTACGAGGAGAGGTTGAGGGAACTGGGTTTATTTAGTCTGCAGAAGAGAAGAGTGAGGGGGGATTTGACAGCAGCCTTCAACTACCTGAAGGGGGTTCCAAAGAGGATGGAGCTCGGCTGTTCTCCGTGATGGCAGATGACAGAACAAGGAGCAGTGGTCTCAAGTTGCAGTGGGGGAGGTCTAGATTGGATATTAGGAAACATTATTTCACTAGGATGGTGGTGAAGCACTGGAATGGGTTACCTAGGGAGGAGGTGGAATCTCCATCCTTAGAGGTTTTTAAGGCCCGGCTTGACAAAGCCCTGGCTGGGATGATTTAGTTGGTGTTGGTCCTGCTTTGAGCAGGGGGTTGGACTAGATGACCTCCTAAGGTCCCTTCCAACCCTGATATTCTATGATTCTAAATCCCACTCCCTTAAATTGCACTGCTCCAAAAATCATCCCCTCTCCCTTTTAACCAACAATCTCTCCTCCCTGTGCATTCCATGCCTTGTCTTGCCTCTGAGTTGGATCCTGCACAGGGCAGTGTGTCCTCAGTTCCCTTGACTTCACTGGGAACTCAGGGTGCTGGGCATCATCCAGAATCAGCCCTTTACATTGCTCTCTGGGACAGGAAATGTTTCCTGAGCTATAGGCCCATTCATGCCGGGGGCCTGAGCGAGTCCTGGGAATTAATAAGAGCCCTCGGCCCCCACGGGAGTTGCAGGTGCTCAGCACTTTGCAGAGACAGTTCTTATGCTTTGGAAACACTGTGTACTTTTATGATTTTGTTTAATAAGCATCCCTGAGGCCTTGTTCCTGCACCATCAAAGTCAATGGGACTTTTGCCATTAATTTCAATAAGAGCAGGATCAGGACTTAGATTCCCACCCTGAAAAGAACTACCTGGAAGTGAGCTAAAGATGCCCATCTCTTCTAATCCTCACCTGGGTATCCTTGCCTGGACGACTCCATTGGGGCACTATTAAGCCACTCTCTAGTGCCATGTTTTCTTCCTATGCAGCTGTTTGACAGGTTACATCAACCACAGCCTCTCGGTGTTCCGTGTCCAGGACTTTGAGTGGCAGATGAAGCTGCCTGAAAAGCTTCCAGATTTTCTGAGGAGTGAGATCACAGAATGCAGGTAATAGGGGACAATAGCATGGATCCATCATCCAGTCTCATGTCCATAGGTGCTGCCGCACCCCCTGGCTTGAAGTGGTTTCCATTATATACAGGGTATACAGTTTGGGTCAATGGCTCTTAGCACCCCACTATACAAATTGTTCCAGCACCCTTGCACACATCCTCACAATAATACCCTCCCACCCGTCCCCAACAAATATTGCAAATATCCTCTACAAAAAATATCTTGTCTCTTTTAAGGTAACACTGGCATGCTTCCCTTCAGCTCCCCCACTGACTGGGAGAGCGGAAGACAAGATCCATAGCTGGTGTAAGTCATTGGATCTATGCTGCTTTATGCCAGCTGGGGATCTGTGAGTGGACAATGGGAAGGTCAGCTGGAGGAAGCCCTATACCTGAACGGAACAAAGCTGCCCTTGGGCCAAGCAGGAGAGGGACTAAATGAACCAGTAGGCCTCTCCCAGCACTAACTCCTGTGACTCTCAGTTCGGGGGGTGCAGAGAGATGGACTGTGACCAGCTGGGGAAGGGATTTGATGGGCAGTGCACACAGCGCTGACGGGTGTTGTCTTATAGGTACCGGGATTACAGGAACTCCGATGACTACAACTACTCTGCCCAGTTCTGGCACGTTTTCGCAGCCCGGCTCGCCTTCCTTATTTTATTTGAGGTGAGTGCTGTGGAGTCAGCAATGTCCGTGTGGCAAGGGGAAGGAGACCGAGGCGGGGGGGAAAGAGAGTCACACATTCTTCCCTGGGGAGTGACAGTCAGTGGAGAGTGTGAGCGTGCATGGCTGGGCACTCTGAGGGTGCTGCTTCCGCACTGGCTGAGGGAGTTTCCTTCTCTTGTCCCCAGCCTGACCTCTTCAGTGAGCTAATTAGCTCCTTTATCATGGCACTGCCCCTTTGCATCAGATCCCTGCTCCCTTCACCTGCCTTCAGACCCTCCCCCGTGTTCTCCTGCCCTCACTCACACCTGTCATCACTTTCCTCTCCCCCCCCCCCCTGCTGCTGTCAGTCACTGCTGTTAGTCCCCTGCCTGCTGCCCTTGCCTGCCCTTCAGGCTGCCCCCATGCACAGGTGACTAGCATGAAAAACAGCCACTGCCCTTGGCTGGGGGCAAATTAGGGCAGCCTCAAAGTCCGCTCTGCTGGCAGTGGTACCATTGCAAAGCTGGCATTTCAAAAGGGAGTGTGGGGGTGCATCCAGAGCCAGACATAAAGCTAAGAGAAACCAGGGACTGTGGGTCTTCATGGCTTGATCTGCCACCATCTCTGGCCCAGGTTTCCCAGGACTGGAATGAGAGGGGGTTGATGTTTTGGGGGGCCCATAGTAACCTGAATTTGGGGCCCTCAGGGGAGGCATTACCCCAGAAATCATCCTTGGATGCAGCAGTGTGTGCGTGTGTGTATTTTATGACTCCGATCAAACTCCCACTGAAGTCAATGGGAGTCTTGATTGATTTCAATGGGAGTTGGATTGGGCACTGGATTGGCTTGAGTACTTGGTATATGCCAATGTAATAGCTGAGCATGGCCATGGAGCTATTACTCCTTGCTAATCGCTGCTGGGTCACTGATCACAGCTTGTCTCCCCTGAGAACTGGTTCTGACTGCATGGTGGGCTCTGCTTGCTCATTTCAGCATGTGGCTCTGTGCATCAAGTTGATTGCAGCCTGGTATGTACCCGACGTCCCCCAATCGGTTAAGAATAAGCACCTGCAGAAAAAACATGAAAATCTAACGGGAGTACCAGGTAGGTGTTGTTCTAGGAATAGCTGTGAAGGGTTCTGGAGCACTGTCTCTCCTGGAAGGCAGTGTGATCTAGAGCAGGAGACCTGGCTTCTTGTCCTGACTGGCTGTGTGACCTTGGGGTTAGTCACTGCACCTCCTCTGCACAGATACCATTAATAGTAGCTGCCCTCCCTCAGTCACCGCTCCACTCAGAGGGCTACTCTGAATAGGAGTGGCCAGAGCAGAAAGGTGGAGCAGAACAGTCTCTGGTGGGGCTTGACAACGTCTTATGTTCTGCCCAGGCTGGAATCAGTATAAGGGATAAAAAATGATCTGTGTTGGCCAAGTGTCATCTCTACTCCACAGGCAAAGCCTAGGCATCCTAGGGTCTTAACTACCAATTCTTCTAACCTGCCTGTTCAGTAGAGGAAGTGTGAGATGGAGGCTGGTGGCAGGTGACTTCTTAGAAGA
Organism: Mauremys reevesii; assembly: GCF_016161935.1. NCBI lineage: Eukaryota > Metazoa > Chordata > Testudines > Geoemydidae > Mauremys > Mauremys reevesii. The sequence continues at coordinate 115,289,172 of NC_052626.1, forward strand.
GAGTCCTGCAAGCATTGGTTAGCCTCTCAAAGGAAGCAGTGGAAGTACTATCCCTGGTTTCACTTAAAACTAGGCTGGGGAATAGAAGGAGCAATCCATCCGTGGCCCCTGGAGGCTGGATTAGCCCAGTGATTCTCCAGTTTTTTCATTCTGGAAACCACCTCATCCAAGAGACAGAGTGCACCTCTGAGGGACCCGCCTGCCCTCCCAATCCCCCGGTGCTTGGCTAGCCACGTTCCTCATTCTACAGAGCATGAGGAAGGGCTCCATAGACCTTTATTAATCCACAGACTACATCTTGAGAACCCCTGGATTAGATGACTCAAAACTAAAGCTGACCAGAAAATGAGTGTGTTTTTTTTGGGGGGGAGGGAGTTTCCCCCTCCAGAAAACTCCCACAGAAATGAAAATTTCTCAACTTTCCATGGAAAAATTTAGACTTTTTTTGGTAAAAAGTCAAAATTTAAATATATCCGCTGAAAACTGAAGAAATGCTGCTGTAATGCCCTATGGGAGTTGTAGTTCAGATGCTTCATGCTGCCATTCTCCTTTGTAGGTTGGACTGTATTTCACATGGAGCACCACAGTCTCCCTCTATTAACAAAGGGAAGTGGTACATCATGGGAGTCCCTGATCATGCTGTATTATGGGAGATGTAGCCCAGCTAGGAAACCCTGCCTGCAGAGGAGAATGGGGACATGAGGGAACTGAACTACAAGTTCTAGGAGACAGTGTGATGGTATAGCCAAATCAAAATATGTTGGCTTTCTGCCATTTGGGGTTTTTTCCAATATAATCTAAATTTGCTGTGACTAGCAGACTCTTTTCACAAGAAGTCTTTTAATTGAAACCTTGCTTGCCATAGTAAAATAGCTTTGCTAGAACTTTTTTGACCAGCCCTTCTCACTAGTTCTTACTCATCTCAAGTTTGATTGTTCTGTTCAATAACGCTGATGGTGTCACTGGAACTACCTGGGTTGTTTCTGTATCTTCCAGGAAAATAGATCGCTCTACAGATGTATAGCAAGTCACTGAGCACACAGTAGAGGTCAGAAGCGGAGACTGCATACCCAGTATCCAGCAGGACAGTGCTGTGGGCTTTGGAGGCACTATACAGGCACCTCCCACAAACCCTGCAACTGCAGCTCATTCTTTCCTATTGTTTTGGACTTTGTCTCTTAATTGAGGGGGAAACAACACAATGGTAAACTTGCATGAGCAGATCATTTAGAATCTCAGGGTGGCAGGGAAGAAGATTGTATCTTTAAGAAATGCTGCATTTCAAAGGTGTCTCCTCAGAGCTGGGGGGAAACATTTGCACTGTTGGCCAAACGTAACAGTTTGTCCGATTTCCAAGAAGGCTAAAAATGGCTAGATTTTTGCTAAATTTGTCATGCTTTTCCTCCATCGGGGCAGACACGATTTTACCCCTGCACCCTCCTCCCAAATTGCTAAAAGGAAATACCATATAAAGCCCATGTCTATGGAGATGGGTGAGGTTACCCTGTCTGCTGTACCAACATTGTCCCCAGTTTGGAGGGACAGTCTCTGTCCCAGCTGACTCTCCTTCCTACCATACATCTAAGACCTACCGTATTGTTCCGAGTATAGGCCGCTCCTGATTATAAGCCGCACCCTTAAAGTTTGGTGCTATTTTTAAAAAAATAATTTTTTAACTTTTTTTAACAAAGAAAATACACACATTAGTAGAACAGTAAAACAGTATTTTATTTAATGAATAGGAAGACATGTACCAGTATTTTTAACACTTTTAACACGTTTGGTAGTCCTGCTTTTGACGGCATATGTTATATACTCAGAAATATTGAAAACTATTTTGTAGTTATACTGTAAATAAAGAAGGGAAAAGGAATGGACAACAAGGAGACTGATGGGAACAGTTCTCACCCTCACCCCTGCACAACAATCAACAACATTAGCAAATGTTCTTAGGGTTAGGAATCATGGCCCCCCCCGAACTCCTGCCCCATCCAACCCCCCGTTCCTTGACACCTCCCCACCCCAGGGACCCTGCCCCATCCAACCACCTTCTCTCTCTGTCCCCTGACAGCCCCTGGAACCCTTGCCCTGACTGCCTCCCCACGCCCCATCCATCCCCTGATCCTTTCTAACTGCCCCACCAGGACCCTTGCCCCTATTCAATCTCCCTGTTCCCTGCCCTCTGACCCCCCCAACTCCTATCCACCCTCCCACCCCGAACTCCCCTGCCCTCTCTCCAACACCCCCTCCCTGCCCCGTTACTGCGCTGCCTGGATGTGGCTGGCGGCACTACAGTCCGGCCGCGCGGCTGGAGCCAGGAGCCCGGGATGCTGGGCCGAGCAGGAGTCACGCCGGAGCCCAGAGCTGGAGGATGTGCGGGAGCCAGACGGCCAGAGCCAGGTAGCTGGCCGGCCAGAGTAGGGCGGCCGAAGGGATGCGGGCCGAGCCGGGGGCGGGGACGCGGGGGATGGACGATGCGGCGCCGGGCGGGGGACGCGCTGCCAGGGCCGGCGCGAGGCAGGCAGGGCGCCCCAGAGAATTCCCGGCCCGGTCTTCGGGCTTCCATTCAGGCCCTTCCATTCGGGACCTGCCGAAGTGTCGAAGACCGCCGGCCCGCCGCTGAATTACCGCCAGCGGGACCCGCGCTGAAGTGCAGCCCGGTCTCGCGGTAATTCGGTGGCGGGAGGCCCCGCCACGGTCTTCGGGCACTTCGGCGGCGGGTCCTGAACGGAAGGGGCCCCGCCCGGGAACTACCCGAAGACCGGGCTGCACTCGGCAGTGGGTCCCGCTTGGGAGGTAAACGCCAGTGGGGGTCCTTCCACCTGAGCGGAAGGACTTCTGCAGGCGAAGACCAGGAGCAGAAGAAGCTACTTCGTCCGGCCCCAAAAGAGTTTTCCGGGCCCCCGAGCGAGTGAAGGACACCGCTCTGGAGGCCCTGAAATCCTCGTGGGGCGGGCAATTGCCCTTTGCCACCCCCTCTGGGCGGCCCTGAGGCCGGGCGGCGGAGGCAGGTACACGGGGCTGGAGCCGGGCGGCGGGGGAGGCGGGGACGCGGACGGGGTGGAGCCGGGCGGCAGGGGAGGCGGGGACGTGGCCGGCGGAGGCAGGTACGCGGGCCTGGGGTGGGGCGGGGACGCCGCCGGGGCCGGGGCCGGAGCCAGGCGGCGGGGACGTGGCCGGGGCTGGAGCCGGGCGGCGCGAGGCCAGGGCCGGCGGAGGCGGGTACGCGGGGCCGGGGCTGGGCGGCGGGGGAGCGGCCGGGGTCGGAGCCGGGCGGCGGGGGAGGCAGGGACACGGCTGGGGCAGCCCAGAGCCCTCTGATTCCCGGCCGCGGCTGGGATTTAAAGGGCTCTGGGCTCCCCGCCGGGCGGGCAGACCAGAGCCCTCTGATTCCCCGCCGCGGCTGGGATTTAAAGGGCTCTGGGCTCCCCGCCGGGCGGGCAGACCAGAGCCCTCTGATTCCCGGCCGCGGCTGGGATTTAAAGGGCTCTGGGCTCCCCGCCGGGCGGGCAGACCAGAGCCCTCTGATTCCCCGCCGCGGCTGGGATTTAAAGGGCTCTGGGCTCCCCGCCGGGCGGGCAGACCAGAGCCCTCTGATTCCCTGCCGCGGCTGGGATTGAAAGCGCTCTGGGCTCCCCGCTGCTGCAGGCAGCCCAGAGCGCTCTGATTCCCGGCCGCGGCTGGGATTTAAAGGGCTCTGGGCTCCCCGCCGGGCGGGCAGACCAGAGCCCTCTGATTCCCCGCCGCGGCTGGGATTTAAAGGGCTCTGGGCTCTCCGCCGGGCGGGCAGACCAGAGCCCTCTGATTCCCCGCCGCGGCTGGGATTGAAAGCGCTCTGGGCTCCCCGCTGCTGCGGGCAGCCCAGAGCGCTCTGATTCCCGGCCGCGGCTGGGATTTAAAGGGCTCTGGGCTCCCCGCTGCTGCGGGCAGCCCAGAGCCCTCTGATTCCCTGCCGCGGCTGGGATTTAAAGGGCTCTGGGCTCCCCGCTGCTGCGGGCAGCCCAGAGCGCTCTGATTCCCCGCCGCGGCTGGGATTTAAAGGGCTCTGGGCTCGCCGCTGTGGCGGGCAGCCCAGAGCGCTCTGATTCCCCGCCGCGGCTGGGATTTAAAGCGCTCTGGGCTCGCCGCTGTGGCGGGCAGCCCAGAGCGCTCTGATTCCCAGCCGCGGCTGGGATTTGAAGTATTTTTTTTTTCAAGATCCCGATTATAGGCCGCACCCCTAATTTAAAGACTTAAATTAGGGGGAAAAAGTGCGGCCTATACTCGGGACAATACGGTATTTTAAAATGCTCAGTAATAGTTGCTTGAAATACTGTGCAATAATATTGTAATTTTTTAATAAAGGTGATTTTATACAATACACTTTTTTTTAAATGTTGCTTCGGTTTATTAAGCAAAGAATTGGGCTGGGTTTGGATGGTGAAGAATTGAAATGTGAAGGCCATTTTAAATATTGGCTTGGGGGCAGGACCATGACCTTGTTAGATTTGTTAGTCATTAAGGTATTGGCATGGGACACAGGCCATCTGGGTCAGTTTCCAGCTTTGATACAAACTTCCTGTATGACTGGGGCAAGTCACTTCAGCAGAGATTTTCAAAGCTGCCACAGGCATTTGGATTCGGGATGTCCAAATCTCTTAGCCAACTTTGGAAAACTCAGCCTTAATCCTAGTGTCAGTTTACCCATCTGTAAAATGGGGATAATACCTCCCATACTACTTAGGGGAGTTCTGAAAATATGTGTTAGTGTCTGGGAAGGGCTCAGATGATACAGTATGGGATGGAAAATACATACATTGTGCTAGGCATTTACAAACTTTAGGGTAACATTTTCAAAATCACTTGTGACTTAAGCCTAATTTACACACAGGTTTTGTACCAATAGTTATTTCAATGGTTTTTTTGTTTGTTTTTAAAAAACTGAAATAGTTATAACAGTACAATCCAGTGCTGAAAGGCTCTTATATCAGTATAGCTATTTCCATATGGGAAAGGGAGCAAGTTCTCTCTGCACGAAGCACTTTGATATCACTATAATTGTGTCCACATTAGGGCTGTTACAACTGCTTTTTTATGAACACTTGCACACTATATCCTACTCTAGTGATATTTTTGGATTTGAAAGGGAACCCTGACACATTTTGCCCAGAGCCTTGAAATACTCTTTCTAGCACTGGTGAAAGCTATTGTAAGTAGTTTTATTGAATTGGCTTAATATCATAAAATGCATGATGGGTATTAATACTAAACTCACATTTATATAACAACTTTCATCCCAAAGCACCTTCACATAGGCAACCCTTCATGCATCACTGAAATGCAGCCACCTCTGAATTGCAACACTAAGCTGCACACAGTAATGCTACAAGTTTAGCACAGAAAGTAAGGAAGAATGCAGTAGCAAATTGAGACTGCAGAGAGAATTTGAACAGGAGGATGCAATTAGTCAGTTCCTGTCTCTTTAGAGATGGCACCTCTAATAGCGCGCTGGGCAAAAATCAGCTCTGAGTGAGAGAGAAGAGTAATATGCACTGAGTTATCAACACTACTTTTTGCCATGCTGGGTTTTCCTTGGAGGTATCCCTTTAATGCACCGATCAGGCCTAAGCCTGTTTTAACTTGTAAAATTTGACAAACCCACAGCCCAACCCGGTACAGCTGCCGGTCATACACAACCATAAAAATAAAAAGTTATTTACTGCACTGTCTCAGGGATCACAGCTTCTGGTTTGGCTTCTCCATCAAAAAGCCATGAAGTGCTGAGGGTTAACTCAGCAGTGAGAAGGGTAATAAATAGAAACAACTCCTAAGTAAATAACAAGTGCACAGCTGGCTTATCTGAACATACACAGCTTCAAAATACATTGCTCTGAGTCCACAGTGGTGCTTTTATTGTAGTTACTGGGAGTTGTATGTACAAATCCTGGGCTGTATCTGATCCTGAGGTCTATGCTCGACTCAGGGCCAGATTCTCAGCTGCTGTAAATCAATGTAGCTCTACTGAAGTCAATAGAGTTACTGATTTACATGAGTGAATATCACCCCTATCATCATCATCATGCATCCTTGGGGGTTTCAGTGGAATTGCATAGGAGGGCAAAATTTGTCCCTAAAAGCTTTTCTTTTCATTAGTCTAAGCTGATGGAAAGGACTTAGCTATCTCATTCCTGCCTTTAAGGAACATTATGATGCAGGGCAAGATGCTGGCACCAAGCACTTTAGAGGAGTCCATCATTTGGAGCGGAGAGGGAAGGGGGTGGATCTGACATTAATCACCCTCGTTCTTTGCATCTCCATGCTTACGGATGGTAGTACCTCCTCCTGGCTGAATTCCACTCTCCTAATCAGGTGACACGGAGAATACAGCAGCTATTAAAGAACCCATCTAACACCGCTAGAATTTTAGTTGAATCTATTCAGCAGGCAGAATATCCCATCGCACCTGCTGCTCAAAGAGACACATGCTGCTTTATGTCCTCTAATGTTCTTTGTGGTGCTGAAAACGTCGCACAGTAAGAGTGGTTGATTTTGGAAGACAAGGCTTTCAGCGTTGCAGTGAATTGTCTCTGCACACAGGATGGGTTTAGTTATCATGCTCAGGAGCAGGGAGCATTGAAAGGAAAGTTACACAGACCCACGATGCTGGTTCAGAACCTTGTCGCCTGTCATCTGGTGCTTCCTTTCCTGGTTTAACTCAGCCCAGCTGGGTTCCCATGTTCATTTCCCCCCCTGCAGATCGGTGCCTCCTGGGAGTGGAGAGGCTCAGTTTAAATCAGGCAGGTACCCCTAACAATTATATGCTGATGGTTTTTCCTGACCATACAATGCGTGTCTGATACTGACCATTATTTAAGGGCATCTTTTTAAGCAAGAAGTGGGGGTCCTGCTCCCGCACCCCCTGAATTCAGTGGGCTGAGTCCTGGCCCCTGTGCTCCTGCAGCCCGGGGACTCATCAGTCATACGTAGCTAGGTGCCCATCCCCGTGGTCTCTGGGACTGAGGCCGGAGGGCCCTGACGCGCTCTGCTGCCAGGGGGTCCCAGGGCTAGAGGGGGGGGTGATGTCGGTCACAGGGAGCCCCCCGGGGTGCAGTGGATGAGGCTCCTCCCACTTGCAGCCTCCCTAATCCCCTGCGCCAGGGCCCCGCCTCCCTCGCTGCAGGCTGAGCCCAGCCAGGCACCTGCCGCCCCGCCCCGCCAGGTGAGCGCAGCCTGCGCCATAGGCTGGGCGGTGTCGGGCGGGGCCAAGGCTGAACCCCGCCCGGTGCATGCTGGGAGCTGAAGTCCTCTTCCCCCTGGGAATCTCCGCCTCGGGGCCGCCGCGGGACCATTGCCCCAGAGTGCCCCGCGCGGGGCGGTGGAACCGTCCCTGTGCCGGCCTGGGCGCAGGTTCCCATGGCAACTGGGCGGTGCCTGGGTGCAGGTGCCAAGAAGCTTCTCTTCCCCCCCGCCCCCCACGACACAGGCTGCCCCCTGGACGGAGATAGGTAGGTGTCACCCCAGACACTGCCGTGTCCCCAGCAGCCCCTTAGTCACCCCCGCTCCCCACAGACCCGCAGTACCACTTGCAGACACCCCAATGTCATCTGCAGCTCCCCAGCTTCCCAAGGCCACCCCCAGCCAGCCCAGCCTCCCCACCCCCAGCCAGCCCAGCCTCCCCATCCCCAACATCACCCCCAGCCAGCCCAGCCTCCCCACCCCCAGCCAGCCCAGCCTCCCCATCCCCAACATCACCCACCCCCAACATCAGCCTCCCCACCCCAACATCACCCCAGCCAGCCCAGCCTCCCACCCCAACATCAGCCTCCCACCCCAACATCACCCCAGCCAGCCCAGCCTCCCCACCCCCAACATCACCCCAGCAACCCCACCCCAACATCACCCCAGCCAGCCCAGCCTTCCCACCCCCAACATCACCCCAGCCAGCCCAGCCTCCCACCCCCAACATCACCCACCCCCAACATCAGCCTCCCACCCCCAACATCAGCCTCCCACCCCAACATCACCCCAGCCAGCCCAGCCGCCCCACCCCCAACCTCAGCCTCCCCACCCCCATCCTCACCCCCAGCCAGCCCAGCCTCCCCCCCCCCAACATCACCCCCAGCCAGCCCAGCCTCCCCACCCCCAACATCACCCCCAGCCAGCCCAGCCTCCCACCCCCAACATCAGCCTCCCCACCCCAACATCACCCCAGCCAGCCCAGCCTCCCCACCCCAACATCACCCCCAGCCAGCCCAGCCTCCCCACCCCCAACATCACCCCCAGCCAGCCCAGCCTCCCCACCCCCAACATCACCCCCAGCCAGCCCAGCCTCCCCACCCCCAACATCACCCCCAGCCAGCCCAGCCTCCCCACCCCAACATCACCCCAGCCAGCCCAGCCTCCCACCCCAACATCACCCCAGCCAGCCCAGCCTCCCCACCCCAACATCACCCCAGCCAGCCCAGCCTCCCACCCCCAACATCACCCCAGCCAGCCCAGCCTCTCACCCCCAACATCACCTCCAGCCAGCCCAGCCTCTCACCCCCAACATCACCTCCAGCCAGCCCAGCCTCCACCCCCAACATCAGCCTCCCCACCCCAACATCACCCACAGCCAGCCCAGCAATGCCACCCCAACATCACCCCAGCAACCCCACCCCAACATCAACCCCAGCCAGCCCAGCAACCCCGCCAACATCACCCACAGCCAGCCCAGCCTCCCCACCCCCAACATCAGCCTCCCCACCCCCAACATCACCCACAGCCAGCCCAGCCTCCCCACCCCAACATCACCCGCAGCCAGCCCAGCAACCCCCCTGCCAACATCACCCACAGCCAGCCCAGCAATGTCCCCGCCAACATCACCCACAGCCAGCCCAGCCTCCCCACCCCTAACATCACCCACAACCCCCTGTGCCACCTGCAGCCACCCCAGGTCCCTCACTGCCAATGCCACCCACAACCAGCCCCAAGAGCTCTGCTGGGCCCCATAATGGCTGGGATTCCCTGCTTGCTCCTCCCCACTGATCCCATACCCCAGATTCATTGTCTTCTTCCATTCATACCCTGACTGCTCCATGAGGATCCATGCTTGCTCTTCTACCATCATTGTGCCCACCCAAGGGGTTCTCCGCTGCTCTTTCCATTTTCCACCACCACATCCACCCATGGAGTTTCCTGCTGCTGTTTCTCTCTCAGCCCCTAATGTTCTCTATCACACCATGCTGCCCTGCCTGATACTTGTGCTACGAAGTCCTCACTGCACTAGACCATCACCCCTTTGATGGCATTTTGCAGGCACCTCAACCTGGGAAGGAATCACACTGCAGGGATGCCTTATTAATATTGGGATAGATCCAAATATACTGAGACCATTAGCAGCTGATCGAGGTGGAGCATAGCATGCTAGAAGTGAGCTCTGCCTGGGCCATACTTGTGTATTTAAAGTGATGGTGGCACAATCTATGTTGTATGGTTTGGAGCAGCTCTGAGATTCCTGGCAATGTTTGGACACCTGTGATTAAAAGTATAAATAGATGATGATGAGCCTGATCCAAAACTCATCCTTCAAATGGTCCAGATGTTGGGAAAATTTGGACCTGGATCCAAACATCACATCTGGTTCCATTACGTCTCTGTAATGGGGGGAGCCAACACCCTAGATCAGAATACCCTCAGACTTGGAGATAGCTAGGGCTAGAGTGACATCCACTTTTTTGACTTGGTTTTATTTCTAATCACGGAAGCTGAGAGCACATATCCTGGCATCAGTGTTTTAAATAGAAAGCTGATGAGCAAGTGGCTCTGTAGTAGAGAATGAACAGGCTATACAGCGAGATGGAAAGGATGGAGGTTCACCTTTCATATTTTGCTTTGAAAAAAAAAGATTTTAAAAAAGTTTCGTTATTTCTCTTTGTTAAAGGGGAAAAGTTACTGACAGAATACTAAAAAATTCTGGGGAAAAAAATCACCCACTGAAACTAGAGTGTCAGTGTATTATTATGAGCTTGGTATTCAATGTTTAATGCTGACATTTTATGTGGAAACTGGTTTATTTTAAATTGAATTTCACAGTAAGTCGCTATAAAATGAAAGATTTGGAAATGAAAATGCTTGGAGGAGGATTGGTCAGTGAGGAAACTGCAGAATTGAAATGCAGCTCATTGCAGGAGGGCAGGATAGTGTGGTCAGGTTTCTTAGAAAATGTGTTTGCCTAGTAGCTAGCCGGCATGGTGAGCTTTGTGAATGAATCCATGCATATAGACAAAGTGCACAATCAGTCATGAGGATGCCATCCACCATTTTTAAATGCTGTGTGTTGCTAAAAGCAACATTTGTCAGTGAGCTTTAGAGGAGCAAAGAGCAGTTCTTTAAAAATCCAGCCTTTGAAAAGCTAGGTGTGTACTCACCACCCATTCCTGCCACACAAGATATTTTAGCCTCTGAAATTCCCTAAGATTTACTCTCTTGAGTTTCCCTGTGTTTTGTTCTTCAGGGATTCATTTGTCTTTTTAAAAACAGAAATACTGGTTACAGAGACACAGTGAACTCAGATTTTTGTAAAAACTTGTTTTACAATTTTTTGCTAACTCAAAACCAACAAAAATGCACTGCTTGGATACTGTGGTGCTTGGCAGGCACTATATGTAGCTGCCAGGTTTTATGAACTAGATAAATTCATGGAGGTTAAGTCCATTAATGGCTATTAGCCAGGATGGGTAAGGAATGGTGTCCCTAGCGTCTGTTTGTCAGAGCGTGGAGATGGATGGCAGGAGAGATCCTTTGATCATTACCTGTTAGGTTCACTCCCTCTGGGGCACCTGGGATTTATCACTGTAGGTAGACAGGATACTGGGCTGGATGGACCTTTGGTCTGACCCAGTATGGCCATTCTTATGTTATGTTCTTATGCAGTTCCACAGGTGACATTTTATACAAAATGTAATGATCTAATTAGCATATTTTCAAAAAGTTTGCATATGATTCTAGCGTATGATCAATACATCCTGCCCCAAGTAATGGAGCTGCACAAAACTTGACAACTATGAGAGCTGATATAAGGACTCTATGCTAGCCCCTTGCAGCCCCCGGCCTAGTGGTCATGTCAAGGAGGGAGGGGTTTGGCCAGGTAGGGGACATGGGTTGAGTGCAGCATGCTGCAGATATAGGGGACATGGGAAGCTGAGCTCTCTAGTTTTCATCATACTCAGAGCCCCAGATTCTCATACTCTAGAGCAGCACAAGTGTGATTTAAAACCTTTCCTGCTCCCTGATCCTGCCCCAATTACAGAAACAAAGTCACTGAAAATTGGGCCCATTGTCTTCATAGATCTCTGCAAAGTACTTAGCACACTCTTGGTGCCATCCAACTAAATAATATAAACAAAAGCAAAGTCGAACTGGAGTGTCATTGTCCAAGCTAATAGAAGTGCAGAGAACAAACAGAGAAATAAACAAGTCAAAAGAATAGTGGGAAGATTTTTTTAACATTATTCCAGTTTTAATAATCTACAATCCACCACATTCCTTTACCTGCATTATTAAGTGGACACTGACCATAAATACATTCATTGATCATGCTTTCACTTGGGAGTGAAGCAATACAATGCTCCCTCCCATTGCCAATGATGCAGGAAAAGGTGTGTGGGGTTAGAGGGAGGTCCTGACTTTGAATGAGATGTAAAGCTAAATGCCTCATCAGTGGTCATTAAAAAAATATCCACGGGCACCTTTTTGCAAGAGAAGGGGTGTTACCCTGTCATATTGACAAAGTTCAAATTGGAATAGTTACAATCTGCCTTTGTGAATCCGTTTCACTTGGACACAGTATCTTCCTTACTTCCTGCCCTTAACTGTTGGGTAGGGCTGCTGTGTGCTGTTAAACACCTGCTGTTTTTAACCCCAGTGATGGCTGCATTTCAATAGTGAATGGAAGTACATGTAAATGGAGCATGATCCTGTAAGATGCTGAGCACCTCCCATGAGATGCTGAGTGCACTCAATTCCCATTGGCTTCATTGAGAGATGAGTATTCAGCTCTTTGCAGGATTGGGCCCAGCTCCCACTGCAGACTTTGGTAAAAGTGCATTGGGATGAAAGACACTCTACACATTTAGAACTAGGGCTATATTCTCTGTTGGTTTAACTGCATTGACATCACTAGAGTTACACCAGAGCATCTGGCCCTTCATTTTAAATTTTATTTTAACCACCTACAGTTTCTTCAGAAGTTCCCTCCCTCAAGGATCAGAGATTTAGGGAAGGGACATGGAGTTTTGTGGTTGGAGAGAAAAGCTGGCATGCAGCATTGTTGAAGCAATCAGCGGAAGCCATGCTGTGCCATCCCGTACTTCTGAGAGAAGACACAATGCAGGCTGCAAACAGAAAAGAGCAGTAGGTGTGACATGTCTGACCCTGAGGCTCAGAGCTCTGCAAAAAGCCAATCACAAAGTTGCCTTTGAAAAGGCTGGTAAAGGCATGAGAGCTGCAGTGTCATCTTTAATCCTTTTCTATTTGATTATTTTTGACAGGTGTGTAACTCACCCGCTTATTGTTTAACAAATCCCATCACGTTTTGTACAGTGGTGCATGATATAGCTGCATGCATATGCCCAGGGCTGCTTGTGGAGATCACGGGCTGTCTACATACCTATCAGTGTTCCAGAATAAGAGAGAGGATAGAAGAAATTTCACTCAGGATTGACCCCAGTGGGGCAGGGTACACAGCATTAAAGCCACCAGCATGATTGGCCTTATTAGTCACTGCACTCTGCTGAGGGGGCCAATTGAGCCACGGACACTCAACTCCCCTCCCACTCTAGAAGTGGACCCTACGTATGAGGGTTGAGGCCCAGTATGTGGGAAGCTTGCACTGCTGCTGCCTTGGCCAAACAGGACGTCAGTCTCCTGAGCTGGCAATCTGGCACCATTCACCAACACTAAATTCACAAGGACCAAATGTTTTAACCAGGAGTGGCATTCTTCCCCTGTCAGCTGCTCTCCACTTTCCTTACTTCCCTGTCATGCTGCCTTCCACAGCACAGCAAAGGGTCAAACTCACAGACCTCCTCTCCCCACTATGACAAAACCTACCACTGTCTTCCACTCCTGGCTTACACCCAGATTTGCGCTCATTCAATGTGCCTCTATTTTAAAGTACCCAACTTAATACCTAGGGCCCGGTTTCCAGAGATGCCACAGATCCCGTTAACCTCAGATCAGCTCTAGGTGACACAAAGGTAACACCACTAGGGGCTGGTCTCTGTTAGTATTCCCACCAGTGGGAGGCCAAGACATGCTTCTAGAGGACAGTGCTTATCTGGCTGTACTAGCCTGATGCTTTTCTGAATGCCAAAGTCATCCAACTTCTTTTTAAAATGAAAAATGATTTTGCACCATTAGTGTCATTCCATAACCCTGCATATTAAAAGAGTCATGAATTTAGCTAACCCCAATCTGTAGTGCTTGCTTCCCAGTAGAGCTGTAATATCTGTGACACACTTTATAGTCAAGTGGGATGGAAAAAATATCCCCTTAATAACCAGTTTTATTGCTTAGCCATAAATGCTTTGTCTCCGCATGGGTAGGGAGTTGGAGCCCAGGGAATAGATTATTTTCTCATTATTCAATTCACAGTGTTGAATAACTGAGAATAGCAAATACGGATGTGGGAGAGAGAGTAACACATTTTGCAAGCCAAGGAGCGCAGTGCAATGAAGTAGAAGCTTCTGTTATAGAAGCTAAAATACAATACAAGACACAGACATCCATGACTAAAGCCTGGCAGGCCACTGGAATGCAAAGACACTATGTAGGCTACCATTTATTATCAGATACATTGAAAGCAGGGGTCAGCTGAACCTGTTTGCTGTGGGTTGGAAAGATAGCATATTTCCCTGGTGGCTTCTATCTCGTGCTCCAAAAATCCAACCAATAGGATTTTTCTTTTCTTTTTTTTCAAGTTAAAAGGGTGGGATTTTGGAGATTTTTTTCAGTATTGGCCCAGCTATTCCACTGAAGTCAGTGGAAGTTTTACCAAAGTCTGCAGTGGGAGCAGTTAGACCAATGATGGGCATTTTTGAAAATGCCATCCTTAATCTCCGTTTGTAGTGTAGTTGTAGCTGTGTTGGTCCCAGGATACTAGAGAGACAAGGTGGGTTAGGCAATATCTTTTATTGGACCAACTTCTGTTGATGAAAGAGACAAGCTTTCAAACTCACACAGACTTGAAGAATTGCTCAGTGTAAACTCAAAAGCTTGTCTCTTTCACCAACAGAAACTGGTCCAATAAAAGATATTATCTCACCCACCTTGTATTGTTAATTTCTTTCAGCTTTTATGGTTGCAAACAGGGCCGGCTCCAGGCACCAGCTGAGGAAGCTGGTGCTTGGGGCGGCAGATTCTAGGGGGCGGCTTTCGCCCAATCCTAGGGCGGCACTGACGCTTTTTGTTGTTGTTGTTTGCTGCTCTGGCTGCCCTGTAGGGGGCGGAGTTGGGGAGCGCCCTGCAGCAAATTTGGCAGGGTAGCCCGCATCCTTCCCTCCCCACTGACCGGAGCAGCTCAGAGCCCTCCCGGCAGGCGGCGTGGAGGTCGGTGCCGCGGGGTGAGCGCCCCCGTGAAGCCCTGGCTGCCCCCCTTCTCTCTCTCTCCCCCCTCGCTCCCTCCCCTCCCCCCCATTAGACCGGGTGTGCACCCTGCAGCACAGAGAGTCCCCTGGCTCCGGCCGCCCTGTAGGGCTTTTTTGTTTTGTTCTCCCCTGCTTTGCCGGTCGTGCTGTTCCCCCACCCCCGCTTTGCCGCTCCAGCCGCGCCACAGGTGTTTTTTTTTTCACTTGCTTTGCCGCTCCAGCCGTGCAGTTTTTTTTGTTTTTCCCCCACCCTGCTCTACCACTCTGGCTGTGCTGCAGGGTTTTTTTTTTCTTCCCTGCTTTGCCACTCCAGCGCCCGGTCCTCCCCCCCCACCTGTTTACCGCTCCAGCCACACCGTGGTTTTATGTTTTGGGGTTTTTTTCCCCCGCTTTGCCGCTCCGGCTGTGCTTCAGTTTCTCCCCCCACCCCACCCAACTTTGCCGCTCTGTCCCTGCTGTGGTTTTGGTTTTTTCCCCTGCTTTGCCGCTCCGGCGGCCCCTCTCCTCCCTCTTTTTTTTTTTGCTTGGGGCGGCAAAAAAGCCAGAGCCGGCCCTGGTTGCAAAGATAACCTTAAAAATGTGACCTATTTGTAACTGACCCAGTAGTGTCTGCCTGAGAGCACGTCTTCACTGGCAGAGTTAAAGCGCTAAAAACACCTCCACGAGGGGCTTAGCGACTGCTCCCAGAGCTGGTGCACTGTCTACACTGGCACTTTAAAGTGCTGAAACTTGCTGTGCTCAGGGGGGTGTTTTTTCACACCCCTGAGTGAGAAAGTTGCAGCACTGTAAAGTGCCAGTGTAGACAAGCCCTGAGTCTGCAGAGAGCCTGAAGTGATAAGACTGGGAAGTGTGATCTCAGTTGATTCTGAAGTCTAAAAAGGCTATTTAATATGCCAGCATTGTTAACTATTTCACTGCTTGTCAAATCTTGCAAGAAAGATGGATGATCGTTTAATGCACAGTCCTGCACCAACTAAGGTCATTGTGAGTTTTACCATTGGCTTCAATGGGAGCAGATTTGGGCCTTTAATGAAGATCTCTCAATCAGCTGTGAGTGAAGTTTCATTTTGATGTGATGAATGGGCAGAGCTGAGATTGTGAACAGAGTTTAGGCAAATGGTGCCACTGGTATCACTTAAGTTCATCCCTGACTGAAAGGTTGCATGCTTCCAGCCTCAAGAGTTGCCTTCATTACCTTGGGGAATGTTAATAACACTTTTAATAACTATGGTCTACTGTGTGCTGTTTATCAGCTATTGTGGTTCAACTCAGAGGTGGCGGCATTTCACTGCTGGGTGAGTGATCAATATAGATATACAAACTGTCAGTTTAAAAATTGTAAAATGCTTTTAAATCATTGAGGGGAAAATATATAAATTTAAGATATTAGTGTAATAAAAGCTATGATGGATCAGGCACTACGTAAAGATATCTACTAATAAAGATCTTATATTGTTCCAGTTCAGTCCTTTCCCAGAATATTTCTGTAATAGGCCTTAATTATACATGAAATGATTGGGCTGTACTGCATTTGAACCTGTGCTGTTGTGATCTACAAGCCAAGCTATAAACAGTTGGGACCTGGAGCTAAAAGCACTGGTAAGTCCCAATGACTTCAGTGGAACTGTAGATACTCAGTGCCGCTCTCAGAATCAGACTAATCGCAAGTTTTGGCCCTGTGTGTATGTGCAAATGATGCAGTGACTCACTGAATATATAGTTTAGCGTGTGGAATATGAAAAGGAGAAAGGAAGCTTCTGTGAATGGCCAACTCTCTAGCTGCAGCACTGGGCTTAGGAGATAATGTTACCGATCACATCACGTGCTGCATACAGGTTTAGTCTTGTCTCAGTATCTCCATTTACTGCTTCTGCACTGGAAAACAGCAGGGCTCCTTGGGGTATTTTTTCTTCTTCCCCAGTGGTGGCAGCTTGATGTTAGTGAGTGCTGGAGTATCATGTGAGTCTGGGTAATTGGCAGAGCTCCATAAAGCAGCTATATTCCCACAGTGCCGGAGCCCTTGGAGAGAGTTCTTGTGCAACCTGCCTCCCAGCTTTGCACGCAGCAAATTCCTAGTCGTCTATTTTTCTGCCAACAGGTTGGGTTTTGTTTTAGTCAGTGTGTGCAGGTTTGCTTTTCCCCATACTGTTCAGGTGGAAAGGTAGGAGGAGCAATAGTAGCAGGTGGGAGGGGACTGGCTGTCCCTAGTGGAAGCCTGGAGGCTTGTGATTGGGGGAAGAGTGGAACGAGCCCTTCAAGCACAAAATGAAGGGCATGGGTTGAACAATGAAAAAAATGACTTAACTGGCAGGGCCAGCCTATTGGCTGGTCACATGAGCAAGGTGGCTGGGATCAGGGAGTGCGCAGCATGTGCAATGCCCCTGGTTCTGGGTCTGGAGACCTCTGCCTGTAGCTGGAAGAGGGTTGCTCCAAAAGGTAATCCTTTCCCCCTGTGCTTATCTTCTTTGCAGAGCGCTGCATGAGAGTGAGCCAAGGTGGAGGGGAGACTGGCCTCTGTTCTGTCTGTAACAGCTGTGCTGGCAGCCCTCTGCCTGCCCAAGGCTGCGGCAGGGAGTGAGCAGGAAAGGACTACAGCCCCACCAGGTGAGGATCAAATAGAGGTGACATGGAGCAAAGTGGGAGCTCGGGGCTGGGGGTCGTCATGTGTGGTGCTTGGTGATAAAGGCAGACTCTGCTTCTTTCGAAAAGGAAACAGGGACTGTTGGATCCACAGGCTCTCCCCCTTCCCCTGGGTTCCCCAGCCCCACTGGTCCCTGCTGCTTCCCTTTAACCTGTTTGGCCGTGTGGTCTCTCTTCCATCCCTGCTGTGAAAAACCACAGGTTCTTCTGTTGCTGTTCTTATACCCGTGAGAGCTCTGCTCTAGCACCAATCTCTATTGTTTGACCTTGGGGGTGGGGGGGTTTCCCCTCCTTACCCGCTCCCTGCCTTTTGATCCACTGGGCTCCTTTCTGCTTGTATTCCCCACTGCTTGATCTTGTGGGCTCTCAGTCTGTGATTCTCCACTGGATGATACTGCAAGCCTCCATTAGTCCCCTGACCCACAGGCTTCCCATCAATCCCCTGCTTCTTAACACCCTGGCTCCCCTCCTGTGTGACTTCCTGGATGCCTCCCCCCCCATCCCCTTGCACTGTCCCTGTCAACTGCCTTTCTCCCTGCTTCCTGCCTCTCTGAAGTGGCAGCTCACCATAGTAGTAAATGGCACTGTCTTTCCAAACTTCAGCAGTGCCACCTTAATTGTAACATGCAATAATGGATTTAACTCATCTAAACAGAGTATGGAACTAGAGCATAGCTCAATAAAATTGGTGCTGCACCACTGATTTCCCAAGAACTCTGGCCCTTGAAACTACTGAGAGGAAAGCAGAGGCTGAGCTATAATTCTGGGGAACACACTGAGAGACCCCCTCGTCTGGCTTATGCAGCTTTTGGAGACCCTGGGAGTTGGCCAGAGTCAGCAGTAGATAAGTGATTCGCTTGGGACTACCTTCTCGCCCCAGATTCAGGAGATAAGGGCCTTGCTGCCTGCCTAGCAGCAGATTGCTATGTTATAAAAATATATAACACCAATGCATGTGTTCTCGCTCCAGAAAAATCCAGCTGTCGCCATCTGCACCTTGGACTTTACCTCTTTAGCTTCCTACTACATGAGCTGATCTGACTGTCCTAAACTCTTGCCTAGTGCCCTGCTTGTTCCCTATTGAAGACTGTGGGGGGGGCACTCTGTGCTTTTGTTAGCTCAGGATCACATGTTGCATCTGTCCCACTTCTTGTATGACAAGAGGGGCATCTCCAGAAAGCCAAGGCTGCTACTAGCTTGACATTATTGGTCTCCAGCAAAACTGAGCTGTGAGCATTTCTGATTGGGATGGAGGGGGCAGAGGGAAGGGTTCTGCCTGGTTTACGAAGGAGCAGCATCTGCTGAAGGTTGGAGTAAGTTACCCAAGTCTAGCAGCTCAGCACTCTTTAACCTGTCAGCTCTGGCCTCCCACACATGGCAGGGTGGTGGTTGGTAGGTGTTATAAAGAGAGAGATTCACAAGGCAGGGATTGGTCTCCTCCTCTTAAACATCCTTCCGCTTGGACTTTGTGCCAGCCATATGTCATGCTCACTGTGAGATAGGAGCAAGAGGGCCCAGGTAGTGACTCAGAGGGATGGGGCCTGGAGGGACAGAAGGACCCTCCTCCACCAAGTCTGAATGATCGAATGCTGGTTTTTAGGAAGAGTCTGAGCTCTCAGAAGAGGCTGTAACTTTCATAGACTTCCTCATTCTGACCCAATGGAACAAAACAGTGTTAGTCATCAACTCCTCTACCAGACACGACTGGATTGAGGCTGAACTTCCACAGCTGTTTAGAAAAAGAATTTTGAACCTTGGATTTACCCTGCATCAGCAATACCCCCCCCCCCAATACATGCCCCTTCCATGCCCCCTCCTGAGTTACAGCCAATTAAGTTCCTGTTTCAGCACTTTCCCTCCTGGCTTCTTGCTATCTCAAAGCCCCCTCACCCAATCACTGTGGATTTGTGAAGAGATTTGTTCCAGGGGCATGTGGCTCTGTCCTGTCTATGAACAGGTGAAAGATGAATGTGTTTAACTTATTTCTTTGGAATTTACTTTTTGGTTGATAAAGCTGCACCTATTATAAGTGTCTCTTGGGTGTATCTGGACCCATAATCTGGTCCCCTTTGGAGAGCCCTCCACAGGGGCAGCTCTAAGGATTTTGCCGCCCCAAGCACGGCAGGCAGGCTGCCTCCGGCGGTTTGCCTGCGGAGGGTCCGCTGGTCCCGCGGCTTTGGCGGACGCCTGCGGGAGGTCCTCTGAAGCTGCGGGACCAGCGGACCCTCTGCAGGCACGCCTGCAGGAGGTCCACCGAAGCCGCGGGACCAGCGGACCCTCCACAGGCACGCCTGCGGGAGGTCCACCGAAGCCGCGGGACCAGGGGACCCTCCACAGGCAAGCTGCCGGAGGCAGCCTGCCTGCTGCCCTCACGGCACAGGCAGAGCGCCCCCACCCCCGCGGCTTGCCGCCCCAAGCACCTGCTTGGCGTGCTGGGGCCTGGAGCCGCCCCTGGCCCTGCAGAGGGAGCTGTAGCTGCTGTTCCAGCCAGCTGAAAGCCTGAGGCCCCCGACCGTGACCTCTGTAAACAACAGATCCATTCACTTCCCATCTCATAAGAAAGGGAAACTGTTTCTTCAGGGAAGGGTTCAGCTTCAAGCAGGTTTGTTGAGAAGTTTGTCGGCCCAGACACAGTTCAGTCCTGGGAAATCTACACTATCTAGGAGCTATCACAGCCCAAGCTGTAACTTCAAAAGCAGTTTGCATCAAGAGTGTCAAGGAATGGGGCCCACTGGAGGAAAACTGAGATAAGGATTATCTCTCTGGCCCTCCCTGGTATGCATGATGTGTTTATGGTGGTATTGGCCCTGGGAAAATCATTGACAATGTCAACACAGTTTATTTGTTGCTCCAGTATTGCACTGTAATCTACAAGCTTTTGCATTAAGAAGGTTCTTCAGGTATATCAGTGCAGATCACCTTGCCTAGACTGGTTTTGTAGAAACTGTTCACACTTTGCAGACCATTTGGGCCTGAAACTGTGCATATGTTAATTAATTTGTTGATCCAATAAGAAGCCTCTCTTGCCCATCTTTAGCATAGTGTAACTTCCCCCTTCACTCACACACGAGGATCAGCTCGCTGACTTAATGGAGCTGGGTTGATTTTCACCATCCAAAGATCTGTTTCAGTGGTTTCTGGAACACACTTCTCTTTGCTGTTTGCGTGGCTGTACTCCTTTGCATGTCCACTCTCACACCTCTTTCCTCTTAAGCCTGGCTGTAAGTTAGCATGCGGATGTGCACACCCACCCACACAGTCTCTTTGCTTGAAGGGAAAGCTGCACCCACTTTGCTTTGCTCAACAGTATGAAAGGTTGGTCACCGGGTGTGCACTTGTTACTATAAATAAACGGCACACCGTTTAATTAACGACTTCAATTACAAATGGCAAGTCAAAGGTCCGTGCTGGAGGCAATTGTCTGGCTGGAAAGTGCTGTCCTTTGTGACGCAGGAAGCGCCAACAGGGCAGCTGTCAACCACTTTACTTTAAGGCTGATCTAGCCATTAGAAGGAACTCGGGTCAGCTCGACACTAAAAAGTTAAGTCAACCCAGCTATGTTGTCCAGAAGTGTGGAAAATCCACCTTCTTGAGCAATGTAGTTAAGCCGACCTAACCCCCGATGAGAGCAGCGCTAATTCTTCCATAGACCTAGGCCTGGTCTACACTAGGCGTTTAAATCGGTTTTAGGAGCGTAAAACCGATTTAACGCCACAACCGTCCACACTAGGAGGCACCTTATATCGATTTTAATGGCTCTTTAAATCGGTTTCTGTACTCCTCCCCGACGAGAGGAGTAGCGCTAATATCGGGATTAACATATCGGAATAGGGTTAGTGTGGCCGCAAATCGACGGTATTGGCCTCCGGGCGGTATCCCACAGTGCACCACTGACCGCTCTGGACAGCATTCTCAACTCGGATGCACTGGCCAGGTAGACAGGAAAAGCCCCGCGAACTTTTGAAATTCATTTCCTGCTTCCCCAGTGTGGAGAGCTCATCATCACAGGTGACCACGCACAGCTCATCAGCACAGTTAACAATGCAGTCTCCTGAGAATCGAAAAAGAGCCCCAGCATGGACCGCTCGGGAGGTAATGGATCTGATCGCTATATGGGGAGAGGATTCAGTGCTAACAGAACTGCGTTCCAAAAGACGAAATGAAAAAGTATTTGAAAGAATTTCTAAGGCTATGACGGATAAGGGCCACTGCAGGGACTCAGTGCAGTGCAGAGTGAAAGTTAAGGAGCTCAGACAAGCCTACCAGAAAACCAAAGAAGCAAACGGAAGGTCCGGGGCAGGTCGAAAAACATGCCGCTTCTATGCTGAGCTGCATGCAATTTTAGGGGGCTGTGCCACAAGTACCCCACCCCTGACTGTGGATTCCGAGGTGGGGGTTGTAATCTCTGCCATGTCTGAGGATTATGCAGACGGGGAAGATGAAGATGAAGAAGAAGAGGAAGACCTAGCAGAGAGCACACAGCACTCCGTGACCCCCAGCAGCCAGGAGCTTTTTATCACCCTGACGGAATTACCCTGCTCCCAGCCCTCACAAGCAACTATTCCAGACAATGACGCCATGGAAGGGAGCTCTGGTGAGTGTACCTTTGCAAATAGCAAACATTGTTTTTTAAGCAAGCCTTTTTTAATGATTGATTTGCCCTGAGGACTTGGGATGCATTTGCAGACAGTATAGTTACTTAGAAAAGTTTGTTAACATGTCCGGGGATTGAGAGGAAATCCTCCAGGGACATCTTGATGAAGCGCTCCTGTAGGTACTCCAGAAGCCTTTGCAGAAGGTTTCTGGGCAAGGCATCCTTGTTCCGCCCACCATGGTAGGACACTTTACCATGCCATGCATGTAGCAAGTAATCAGGTATCATTGCGTGGCAAAGCATAGCAGCGTATGGTCCCGGTGACTGCTGGCATTCAAGAAGCATCCGCTCTTTATCTTGTTCTGTTATCCTCAGCAAAGTGATATCGTTCAGGATAACCTGGTTAAAAATCAGGAATTTAAGTAAGGGGGGTGGCCATTTTTCTACTGGGTTCGTGGAATGCAGCAGCTTAAAAACACTTTCCTGCGCGTGGCGGGGAGGAGGAGTGAAATGCCGATGATCTTTTCTGTTTGGTCACCGGCGATCTTCCCCAAGCTACCAGACAAGCAGTGGGTGGGGGGGAGGGGGAAGGTTGTTGATTAGCAGGGAGCTAGCGTGGTATTAGCCATGCGTTGGGGGGGAGGGGTAAATCACTGACAGTGGCTTACCATGGCCGTATGCAAGCTGAATTCTGATGCCTGGACCTGTGTCTGTGAGATCTGTAACTCCAGAGCTGCAAGCACTCACTATTAAGATGAAAAATGCGACCTTTTAGGGAAATCACATGTGCTAGGTGAATAGTGATGTTCACTGTGAAACAGTATAACCATTGTTCTGTAAAATGTATCTTTCTAAATATTTATCTCCCTCATGCAGCTGCAAATTTTTCAACCATCCCTCCTCCATCCCAAAGGCTAGCACAGATAAGGCGGAGGAAAAAGAAGACGCGAGATGAGATGTTCTCGGATATTATGGAAGTTACACGCAATGAAAGAGCTCATCTGAATGAGTGGAAGGACGTGGTTTCAAATTACAGGAAAGAGGCCAGTGAACGTGAGGACAGGAGGGACAACCGAGATGAGAGGTGGCGGCAGGAAGACCGGCAGGAAAATCAGCGGTTGCGGCAGGAAGATCAGCGGTGGCGGGATGCAACTCTGGGGCTGCTGCGTGATCAAACTGACATGCTCCGGCGTCTTGTGGAGCTTCAGGAACGGCAGCAGGATCACAGAGTGCCGCTGCAGCCCCTGTATAACCACCCTCCCCCCTCACCATGTTCCTCACCCAGACGTGTAAGAACGCGTGGGGGGAGGCTCCGTGCACCCGCCCACTCCACCCCCGTGGACAGCCCAACCAAAAGGCTGTCGTTAGTCTGAATTTTTTTTTTAATGGCCTTCTCCATCCCTCCTATCCTCCTCCCAAAGCACACCCTTACTTCTCTCCCTCTTTTTATAATGAATCAATAAAGAATTCATGCTTTTTAAATGAGAGTGACTTTATTTGCATAAGTAAGCTGTACTCGAAGGGGGAGGGGGAGTTGCTTACAGGGACTGAGTCAATCAAGGGGGTTGGGTGTTCGTCAACAAACACAGCAGTCACACTGTACCCTGGCCATTGATGAAGCTCGTTTTCAAAGCTTCTCTGATGCGCACCGCTTCCTGGTGTGCTCTTCTAATCTCCCTGGTGTCTGGCTGCGCGTAATCAGCGGCCAGGTGATTTGCCTCAGCCTCCCACCCCGCCATAAAGGTCTCCCCCTTACTCTCACAGAGATTGTGGAGAATACAGCAAGCAGCAATAACATAGGGGACATTGGTTTGGCTGAGGTCTGAGCGAGTCAGTAATGTGCGCCAGCGCGCCTTTAAACGGCCAAATGCACATTCCACCACCATTCTGCACTTGCTCAGCCTGTAATTGAACAGATCCTGACCACTGTCCAGGCTGCCTGTGTATGGCTTCATGAGCCATGGCATCAAGGGGTAGGCTGGGTCCCCCAGGATAACGACAGGCATTTCAACATCCCCAACTGTTATTTTCTGGTCTGGGAAGTAATTCCCTTGCTGCAGCCGTTTAAACAGAGTAGTGCTTCTGAATACGCGGCGTCATGAACCCTCCTGGCCATCCCACGTGGATGTTTGTGAAACGTCCCTTGTGATCCACCAGTGCTTGCAGCACCATTGAAAAGTACCCCTTCCGGTTTACGTACTGGGTGCCCTGGTGCTGCGGTGCCAAGATAGGGATATGGGTTCCATCTATCGCCCCCCCATAGTTAGGGAATCCCAGTGCAGCAAAGCCATCCACTATGGCCTGCACGTTTCCCAGAGTCACAACCTTTCGTAGCAGCAGCTTAGTGATTGCTTTGGCTACTTGCATCACAGCAGCCCCCACAGTAGATTTTCCAACTCCAAATTGATTCCCGACTGACCGGTAGCTGTCTGGCGTTGCAAGCTTCCACAGGGCTATCGCCACTCGCTTCTCTACTGTGAGGGCTGCTCTCATCTTGGTATTATGGCGTTTCAGGGCAGGGGCAAGCAAGTCACAAAGTTCCATGAAAGTGCCCTTACGCATGCGAAAGTTTCGCAGCCACTGGGAATCGTCCCACACCTGCAACACAATGTGGTCCCACCAGTCAGTGCTTGTTTCCCGGGCCCAAAATCGGCGTTCAATGGATAGAATCTGCCCCATTACCATCAGGATCTCCAATGCGCCCGGGGCCCGCGGTTTGAGATAATTCTGTGTCTACATTCTCATCACTGTCATCGCCGCGCTGCCGTATCCGCCTCTTACTCGCCTCGGTTCGAAGGTCCTGGTTCAGCATATACTGCACAAGAGTGCGCGAGGTGTTTAAAACATCCACGATTGCGGTATTGAGCTGAGCAGGGTCCATGCTTGCTGTGCTATGGCGTCTGCACAGTTCACCAAGCAAAAAAGGCGCGAAACGGTTGTCTGCCGCTTTCAGGGAGGGAGGGAGGGAGGGGTGAGGCTGTACCCAGAACCACCCGCGAAAATAATTTTTGCCCCATCAGGCACTGGGATCTCAACCCGGAAATGCCAAGGGGCGGGGGAGGCTGCGGGAACTATGGGATAGCTACGGGATAGCTACCCACAGTGCAACGCTCCAGAAATCGACGCTAGCCTCGGACCATGGACGCACACCACCGATTTAATGTGTTTAGTGTGGCCGCGCGCACTCGATTTTATAAAATCTGTTTTACAAAACCGGTTTATGCAAATTCGGAATAGTCCCGTAGTGTAGACGTACCCTGAGCCTGCCCTTCTATCTCAGACCTTCCCTTTTCTGGTGAGACCTCCACCAGCACAGCCTCCCCCAACCCCCAGTCAGGGGCAACAGCAGGGGAGGAGGCACACGCAGCATCCCCTGGCACCCACCACGGGGGAGGTGAGGGAGATTCCTGGACCTGAGAAAGGCCCTAGGAGCACCTGCAGTGACAGTGGTGGGGGTGAGTGTGCTGCTGGGGGGACAGGAAAGGGGGGCTCCTCCCCAGAGCTCGCTGCTGCTGGCAGGGAAAGGGCTGGGGGGAGTCATCCTCCTCTCTGGCCCCTGTCCTGGAGCAGCCTACCTGCACCCCAAACTCATCCCCAGCCCTGCCCCACCCCACCCCACCCCACCCCAGAGCCCACACCCCCAGCCAGAGCTTTCACCCCCTCACCACACCCTCAACCCTAGCCCTGAGCCCCTCCAGCACCCCAGACCCCTCATCTCCAGCCCAAGCCAGAGCCCTCACCCCCCCACACACCCTAACCATCTGCCCCAACCCTGAGCCCCCTCCTGCATCATGAACCTCTCATCTCCAGCCCCAGCCAGAGACCTCATCCCTCCCACACCCTAACCATCTGCCCCAACCCTGAGCCCCCTCCTGCAGCATGAACCCCTCATCCCCAGCCCCACCCCACAGCCCCCACCCCACACCCCAATGCTCTGCCATAGCCCTGAGCCCCTCCCACACCCCAAACCCAGCCCCACCCCTGCACCCCCTCCCTTTCCCAAACTCCCTCCCAGAGCCTGCACCCCTTCCCTCCACACACCCTCCCATCTCCAAACTCCCTCCCACCGCCTGCACCCTGCACCTGTCTTGCACCCCAGACCTCCTGCCCCACCCAAAATCCCTCTCAGAGCCTTGGGCAGGTGGGGGGCAGAGTTTGGGCGGGGTTGGGTTCTGGGCACCACCAAAATTTCGACAAACTTGCCACCCATGGTCACCAGTACAAAAGTATAAGAACCAATGGACTAATGGAAGCCATGCAAAAAGAAGGGAAATACATCTATAGCATGGAATGAATGAAATGGCCACATGATGGCAGCACATGCTAAGCAGTTTTTAACAAGTGCTGAAACTTTGTGACACATCAAGCTGCATTTGGCTCTGGGGCTGCAGTTTGAATGATGCTGCCTTAAAACCACATACTCCAAAAACTGTTTTAAATCATTCACCTGTATGTAAAATGAACTCCAACATGGTCAGCATAGCCACAGTTTTCCTTGCTTGCTTTATTAGCAAAGTCCATGAAATTCACTTCAAAAGCAACTTTCCCTCTCCTGGAATTGACACCTCCTCCTCAATTATGGGGAGTGGACTACATCCACCCTGTTGGCCCTGTCAACACTGGTTCTCCAATTGTGAGTTAACTCCCTTCTCTTCATGTGTCAGTATAATAATGCCTGCAGCTGTAATTTTCACTTTATGCATCTGAAGAAGTGGGTTTTTTACCCACAAAAGCTTGTGCCCAAATAAATCTGTTAGTCTTTACAGTGCCACTGGACTCCTTGTTGTTTTTGTGGATACAGACTAACACAGCTACCCCAATACTTTAAATGTATTGTGTCTTTTGAATAAAATGTTACAATATAACCTTCTACAGTAAGTGGATGATATCTTAATGCTCATTCTTGATCCAGAAAAATCAATTCCACTTACGCATAATATGGCAATTCTGAATACTGCATAACATTTCCCCCCCACCCATATGAAATACTGCCCTTTTCCTAATTATCCCTAGAGTAATAAGGTATAAAGAAGCTGGTACAAGAAATGCCAGTGACCGAAGTTACAATGTATGAGAACCACCACATTTCTGAAAAAAGCAGAGGTCCTAAAAGCACCCCGAATCATTTTTTTCCACTGAGTGTGCTGAATGCAACAGGAACTTTATTAATGAAAGGTTAGTTATTACATTATTATCTGAGGGTAATTAATTACTAGAGTCTGTTTATTTTATGCAAAATATTTTTCACAGCTTGTCAAGGGTGTGGAGAACTTTTGTGTAGTGGTGTAAATTTGGAGTAAGTCTATTGATTTAAATGGATTTACTCTGAATTTATATTGTTGTAATTGCAAATAGAGTTTGGACTAGGACGAGGCAGTGCAAGGATTCTTTCTTCTTCCCCTAGAAATTGTTTAATCTCCCAACTGCCCAGCACTGTGTAATCATATACACCTTTCACAGGCTAGTCCAGATTCTCATCTGGTGTAAATAATCAGCATAGCCCCATTGACTTCGGTGGAGCTAAATCAATATACTCCAAGTGAGGATTAAGCCCTCTGTGTTTATATCAAGAGGCAGGGCCTATTCCCACTTCCATTAAAATCAACAGAAATGGTCATTGGCCTCAGTGAGCAGAATCAGGCCCTTAATGAGAACATTAACAAAAGAAAGGAAAAGACTCCTGCTTCTCTGAAACAGAACTGCTCCTGTTGCACTATCATTGGAGCACACTAGATGGCGATGTAAGACAGTCCCTTATATTGGGGCTAACACTTTTTATTGTTAGGGTCTAAATTTGTGGCCAGGTTCCTCATTCACGCTTTTCTAATTGGATTTTCGCTAACTGCTAAGGAACACTAAGAATAACATGCCCAAGAAATATTAGACTCACAGCGGTAGTTTGACATCATTAAGTGAAGTTGCTTCTCCTGTTCCACCCACTTTGTGCCACTCAGACAGCGGCAGTATCTTGCCCTGTCTGGCTGGCTGACAATTCTTCCCATGTAAGAGAGCTCTCAGCTGGCATAAAGTGGTGTAGCTGGCTTCTGTACCAACTGCTCCAATGCGCACACACACATGGGCAAAGGGTGTGGAGGAGGCCATGCCTGCACTACACCAGTTCCCATGGGGTGTAAGCTGCTAGACAGACCTTAGCCAGTTGGTGTGAACTACAGTAGCCCCTACATGTCTCTAACTTATTACTTCTGGGGGGATTCTATGCCACTGTGCATGCACAGAATTTATTTTCCT
The DNA here is from genome assembly GCF_016161935.1 of Mauremys reevesii. NCBI lineage: Eukaryota > Metazoa > Chordata > Testudines > Geoemydidae > Mauremys > Mauremys reevesii. Next base: position 115,317,261 of record NC_052626.1, read on the forward strand.
CACATAAAAATGATTTTCTGATGGAGAAGCAAAGGGAATCCACAAAAGCAGTCATGCGACTCTCCCCAGAAGTATGTTTTGGGTGCCCAGGGCAGCCAGCAGAGAGGTAAATCACTGTGGAGCATGGGCGGGACTGGGGAAGACATGGCTGGTGGCTCCTACCCTGCACCGGGCTCAGCTGCTAGTCCCAGCTGGGCTGGGGAGGACAAGATTTCCTCTTCCCATGCACGGCCTCTGCAGCCAGGTCTGACACCCTACCCCTCACCCCAGATTTCTCCCCCTGGCTGTAGGAAGCTCTTAAAACTCCCCCCTCATCCCCGCTCTTCCTTCACACATCACTCCTCAGCTGCAGGGGGCAGGAAGAAATCTCTGCACAGGGAGCTGCTCCCCCCCCGCCATCCAACCCCTGTGCATCCAGACACCCTCATACCCAGACCCTCCCACCGAGCCTCATTCCCTCCCCCTCCACACCCAGACCCCCTCCCCAACGAGTCCCACTCCCCCTGTACCTGGACCACCCCGACAAGCCACCCACACCCGGAGCCCCCCCTACCTAGCCCCAACCCGCTGCACCTGGATCCCAACCCCACTGAGCCCTATTCCCCCAGCATCTGAACCTCCCAGCATCTGGACCCCCCACTGAGCCCCCTACACCCAGACCCCCCTGCAGAGCCCCAACCACTTTCACCTGGACCCCCCCTGCAGAGTCACATTACCATTGCACCCAGAACCATACCCCCCCCACACACAACAAGCCCTTGTGCATCCAGATCCCCCCTGCACCCGGATCCCCCACTGAGCCACCCACACCCAGATTGCCCCACACAGAACCCTCTCAACCCACACCTGGGTCCCCCCACACTAAGCCCCTCCACACTTGGATCCTGCCTTGCTAAGCCTGCCTTCCCACACCTGGTGCACCTGGCGAACCTGGCGCAGAGGGCCAGGGCTCTGTGGTGTTTCTGGGGCAGGCTCTGTCCTTGCGCTGTGTCAGGGTTGGGTGCAGCCTCACTACTGAATCCATGTCCTGGATAGGGCAGTTGCACAGTGATCTCCCGCCTCTGTGCAGCCAGTGGCCTGTGTTCCCCAGTGCCATGCTGGAGCTTCCACATTTTTTTGACAAATAAAATTGGCAGAATTTTAAAATAATGCGTGCAGAATGCTTACATTTTTGGTGCAGAATGCCCTCAGGATTAACCTTGTGCACTGTGATAATCAGGGAGGTGTAATTAGTTCCCCTGGCAACCCAACCGCCCTCTCTTGCACCAGGAAACCATTTGGGCTATAGTTGCTCTCACTTCCCCTTTTCCATAGGCTAATCTTCCTCTCTTGCCACTCGACTCATATGTGCAGGAAGGGCTGTAATTTTAATTACTTTCCTGTGAAGTTCCTGTGGATTGAGTTCAGCTCATTAAATATTTTAGTGCCATCCTAAAGGTGTGTGCAGTGCAGCCTTCTTTCATTTAGAACCCAGGGAGATCATTGGTGGAGAGCCTTGTTGTTCATCAGATACTTCCATGCATGTGCGAACTATGGCTCCAGAACACTCAGCCAGATGAAACCCAGATCTTCACCAAGACACTGAAAGATCCTTCTCCTCCCTAAGGTCTATCTCCCTGCTAAACTGTGTCTTCTGACCACCGCCAACTTCTGCAATGGACTGTGCATGTGAGGAGTAGGGAATCCAGCAGACTGAGTGTTGTGGATAATGCAGGTGGTAGTTTGTGCCTGGCATGTTGGACATGAAAGAGGATCACCATCATTTTAATTTGTCACGTTGGCTGCTGGAGTAGCTGTGAAAAGAAAGAAGCCTGCCTGTTCAGTGCCACTTTCATAAGCTCCAAATTCCTCCAGACTTAAAGAAGAAAAATGGTTTACCTTCTCACGCTGCGATGAGAGATATTGCTTCCAGTAACAGCTCCAAAAACTCAGAAGCTACATGGATCAGTTGGGAAGAGATGGCATCATCCCACTTCACCTCCATCTGATAACGATGGTGCACCAAGACAGATTAAAGGCTTTTAAGACACACCTGGACTTTGTTCTTCTGATGTAAAGGGAAACATGATCCTTCCTATCAAGTGAAACTGCTGTCCCATTCTTTATTACTGTCCGAAACTGTGCAAACACACACCTTCATCCTATAACCCTGCTGCTATTCTGTGGTTACACACAATAAAGCTTTCACTCCCTTCAATCCCCACAAGATAAGCTCCTGCTTAACTGACTATACACATAGCAGGAAATCTGGAACTCCTCTCTTTTCAGACTTGTGGGCCTGATCCTGATCCTGTTAAAGGCATTTGGCAAAGTTATTGAACGAAATTGACTTTATTGAGTGTAGAGTCAGGCTCTGGAAGTCCTGGCTGTCTCACAAGCCAGAGTGCATCTAGAAATCCCGAACATTGCTTAGGTCTGGTCTATACTAAAAAAATTAGATCGACTTAGCTACAGCGCTCAGGGTTGGGAAAATTTTGTGCATTGCTCACCGTAGTTAGCTTGACTTAACCCCTGGCATTCAATGGAAGAATTCTTCTGTCGAACTTGCGACTGCCTCTCAGAGAGGGGGATTAACTACGTTGATGGAAAACCCCTTCTGTAAATGTAGGAATCATGTACACTACAGCACTGCAGCTATGCCATCAGGGGCATACGCAAGGGGGGGCAAGCAGGGGCACAGCCCCTCCTCCAGTAATCATCAGGGGCACAGAGCTCCTCCAGCCTTGGGGCCACAGTGGTGGGGGACATGGGAGAGTGAGCACCTCCTGGCCCTGGGGCTGTAGGGAAGGGAGGGTGAGCTCCTGCTGGGCCATGGCAGGAGTGGGGAAGGAAGAGTGAGCTCCTCCTGGGACCAGGAAGGGGGAGGGCACAGAAAGTGCCTTTGCGAAAGGGGTCAAAGTTAAATTTCTGCACATGCCCCTGTGTGCGAGTATCGCAGCTGTAGTGTATATAGACCTTAAGAGTTTCACTTTGCCCACGTCTACACTACACACTTACTGCGCTATAACTATGTTGCTCAGGGGTGTAGAGTTTTACCAACCTTAACCCGCCATGTAGACAGCACTAAGTCACTGGGACGGCTTCTCCCACTGACATAGCTACCGCTTCTTGCTCAGGTGGAGTTATTAAGCCAACGGGAGAGCTCTCTCCTGACAGTGTCTGGTGCAGCTGCGCCAATGCGAGTTTATAGTGTAGACCTGCCCCTTGTGTAGCTTTTGGAACAACATAAGGGAATCCAGATAGGAGGATACTGAGGGGGCTGAAACCTTGTGCTGTAGCAAGGTAGAATGGGGATTTGTTCTTGCTCAGTAAAAATGAAATTAAAACTCAGAAAACACTTACACGTGGTGAGAGGTATGAGAGTGTGATGTGTACATTTCAAAGCTACTCATTCTTCTTCACCCATTCCACCCTGCTCCAAACACAGCATGCAAATACGCCCCTTGTCTTTCTTGCTAACTTGGGGCTTGGCTACACTTGCAAGTTGCAACGCTGGTGGAGGCTTTCCAGCGCTACAATTATTCTCCGTCCACACTTGCAAGGCACATCCAGCGCTGCAACTCCCTGGCTGCAGCGCTGGCTGTGCACCCGGTCGGGTTGGGGTATAAGGAATGCAGCGCTGGTGATCCAGCGCTGCTCATCAGGTGTGGACACACACCAGCGCTTTAATTGGCCTCCAGGGAATAAGGAGATATCCCAGCATTCCTGTTCAGCCACTCTGTTCATCAGTTTGCACTCTACTGCTCTGGCCTCAGGTGACCCGCCCTTTAAATGCCCTGGGAATTTTAAAAATCCCCTTCCTGTTTGCTCAGCCAGGTATGGAATGCAATCAGTTAATCTTTACAGGTGACCATGCCTCCACGCGCCAAACGAGCCCCAGCATGGAGCAATGGCGAGTTGCTGGACCTCATTAGTGTTTGGGGGGGAGGAAGCTGTGCAGTCCCAGCTGCGCTCCAGCCGTAGGAATTATGATATCTTTGAGCAGGTATCAAGGTCCATGCTGGATAGGGGCCATGATCGGGACGCGCTGCAATGCAGGGTTAAAGTAAAGGAGCTGCGGAGTGCCTATTACAAAGCCCGCGAGGGAAACCGCCGATCCGGCGCTGCCCCCACGACCTGCCGTTTTTACAGGGAGATGGACGTGATACTTGGGGGTGACCCCACTGCCAATCCGACGACCACAATGGACATTTCTGAGCGGGGTGGGGGACAGGAGGAGGAGGAGGAGGAGGAGAGAGGCGGGGCGGAGGAAACCGAGACTGAAGGTACTGGGGTGGGGGAAAACACCCCAGAGTCCCAGAAGGCATGCAGCCAGGAGCTCTTCTCAAGCAAGGAGGAAGGTAGCCAATCGCAGCAGCCAGCAGTTGCTGAAGGAGAAGCAGAGGAGTGGGTTACTGGTAAGTGGCTTTTATTTTCAGGGAGGAAATGTTTCGGGAGAGGAGGGGGGGGTTAGGGCTGCATGCATGCATGCCTAGATGTGGAATAGCCCATTGATGTGGTCTATCACGTAGCGGTAATCGGCTGCAGTAATCTCCTCAAAAGTTTCAGCCAGAGCGTGGGCAATGCGCCTGCGCAGGTTTATAGGGAGAGCCACTGTGGTCCTTGTCCCAGTCAGGCTAATGCGTCCGTGCCACTGTGCCGCGAGGGGTGGGGGGCCCATTGCTGCACACAGGCAAGCTGCATAGGGGCCAGGGCGGAATCCGCATTGCTGTAGAAGACCTTCCCGCTCTTCCCTGGTGACCCGCAGCAGGGAGATATCTTCCAGGAGTAACTCCTGTGGAAAATGTTGGGAGGCTGTTTAGTGCAGATCCCCCCTGCAGCTGTTTGCTGTCCCCAACGCACAGAAACCCCTGCACAGCCCTGAAGCAATCAGTCCCCCTTACTCACCATTTCGTGGCTCCTGTTGTGTTATGTGTGCTCTTATTTGGTATGGGAAAAGTATGCTAAAGTGAAGACTGTAAACTCCTTCAGTGTGTGAGAATTACTGTTTGGATGAGATAATGAACAATGCTACCCTGTTAACTGTTGCCATTTTTGCCTTCCAAAAGTGACCTTGACTGCTGGACTGCCAAGCTCCACCACAGCACAGAGACTACAGAATCTGAGGAAAAAGCCGCGAAAAACCAAGGAAGACATGCTGAAAACAGTTATTGATCACTCTGCTAGAGAGAGTAAACACCTGCAGGAGTGGAGAGAAAGGGAAAACAGGATCCGCCAGAGACATTGGCGGAGAAACGCTGTGGCAAAGAGGAAAAGCACAAACCAGCTGCTAGGCATCCTGGCATGCCAAGTGGACTCTCTCCAGGCACTCGTAGCCATGCAGGCAGAGCAGTCCCGTTCTGCCCCACAGCCCACCCCCCGTCCCAAATTTTATTCTCTTCTGCCCCAATGTCAGCTCCAAACCCCCTTCCCCAGCATCCAGGTTCTTACCACCACCAGCTGCCTCCAACACCTGTACGTTCACCAACCAGCCCTGAGAACTACAACCCTTACCCTCTGCACTCAACCCCCCATCACCATGCAGTATATGCACCCTGAAGTGCAGCAGCCATTGCACAGCACTGCAGACAGAACATATGCAAACTTGTGACTGTACAGTTCACCAACCCACCCCCCTGCCCTAGGTTCCTGAAATGTTGTGTGTCTGTCAATGAAGTTTTTTTCTTTTCAATAAAATAAATCTTGGCTTTGAAAACAGTCTTTATTATTGCAGATAGTGAAAGATACCTTATCCCAGTAAAAGCAGCAAAGAATCCTGTGGCACCTTATAGACTAACAGACGTTTTGCAGCATGAGCTTTCGTGGGTGAATACCCACTTCGTCGGATGCAAGAGTGGAAATTTCCAGGGGCAGGTAAATATAAGCAAGCAAGAAGCAAGCTAGAGATAACGAGGTTAGATCAATCAGGGAGGATGAGGCCCTGTTCTAGCAGTAGAGGTGTGAAAACCAAGGGAGGAGAAACTGGTTCTGTAGTTGGCAAGCCATTCACAGTCTTTGTTTAATCCTAAACTGATGGTGTCAAATTTGCAAATGAACTGAAGCTCAGCAGTTTCTCTTAGAAGTCTGGTCCTAAAGTTTTTTTGCTGGAGGATGGCCACCTTAAGATCTGCTATTGTGTGGCCAGGGAGGTTGAAGTGTTCTCCTACAGGTTTTTGTATATTGCCATTCTGAGGATGGTTTCTGAGGCTATGGATGGCATTGCGTTCTGCAAGAACGTGCAGCCTCAGAAACCATCCTGACATTATAATCAAAGAGGCTGATAAAGGAGGTGCTGTTGTCATTATGAACAGGTCTGACTACCAAAAGGAGGCCGCCAGACAACTCTCCAATACCAAATTTTACAGGCTACTTCCCTCAGATCCCACTGAGGAATACACTAAGAAACTGCACCATCTACTCAGGACACTCCCTACACTAACACCAGAACAAATCAACATACCCTTAGAGCCCCGACCAGGGTTATTCTATCTACTACCCAAGATCCACAAACCCGGAAATCCTGGACGCCCCATCATCTCGGGCATTGGAACTCTCACTGAAGGACTGTCTGGATATGTGGACTCTCTGCTCAGACCCTACGCCACCAGCACTCCCAGCTATCTCCGTGACACTACTGATATCCTGAGGAAACTACAATGCATTGGTGACCTTCCAGAAAACACCATCCTAGCCACCATGGATGTAGAGGCTCTCTACACAAACATCCCACACACTGATGGAATACGAGCTGTCAGGAACAGTATCCCTGATGATGCCACAGCACAACTGGTTGCTGAGCTCTGTGCCTTTATCCTCACACACAACTATTTCAAAATTGATGACAATATATATCTCCAGATCAGTGGCACCGCTATGGGCACCCGCATGGCCCCACAATATGCCAATATTTTTATGGCCGACCTGGAACAACGCTTCCTCAGCTCCCATCCACTCACACCCCTTCTCTACCTATGCTACATTGATGACATCTTCATCATTTGGACTCATGGGAAGGAGACTCTGGAAAAATTCCACCACGATTTCAACAGCTTCCACCCCTCCATCAACCTCAGCCTGGACCAATCTACATGGGAGGTCCACTTCCTAGACACCACGGTGCTAATAAGTGATGGTCACATTAACACCACCCTATACCGAAAACCTACCGACCACTATGCCTACCTTCATGCCTCCAGCTTCCATCCCGGACACACTACAAGATCCATTGTCTACAGCCAAGCACTGAGGTACAACCGTATCTGCTCTAACCCCGCAGACAGAGACCAACACCTAGAAAATCTCCACCAAGCATTCTCAAAACTACAGTACCTGCACGAGGAAATAAGGAAACAGATCAACAGAGCCAGACGTGTACCCAGAAGCCTCCTACTGCAAGACAAACCCAAGAAAGAAACCAACAGGACTCCACTGGCCATCACATACAGTCCCCAGCTAAAGCCCCTCCAACGCATCATCAGGAATCTACAACCCATCCTGGATAATGATCCCACACTTTCACAGGCCTTGGGTGGCAGGCCAGTCCTCGCCCACAGACAACCTGCCAACCTGAAGCATATTCTCACCAGTAACTGCACACCGCACCATAGTAACTCTAGCTCAGGAACCAATCCATGCAACAAACCTCGATGCCAACTCTGCCCACATATCTAACCAGCAACACCATCACAGGACCTAACCAGATCAGCCACACCATCACCGGTTCATTCACCTGCACATCCACCAATGTAATATATGCCATCATATGCCAGCAATGGCCTTCTGCTATGTACATTGGCCAAACTGGACAGTCTCTAAGGAAAAGGATAAATGGACACAAATCAGATATTAGGAATGGCAGTATACAAAAACCTGTAGGAGAACACTTCAACCTCCCTGGCCACACAATAGCAGATCTTAAGGTGGCCATCCTCCAGCAAAAAAACTTTAGGACCAGGCTTCTAAGAGAAACTGCTGAACTTCAGTTCATTTGCAAATTTAACACCATCAGTTTAGGATTAAACAAAGACTGTGAATGGCTTGCCAACTACAGAACCAGTTTCTCCTCCCTTGGTTTTCACACCTCAACTGCTAGAACAGGGCCTCATCCTCCCTGATTGATCTAACCTCGTTATCTCTAGCTTGCTTCTTGCTTGCTTATATTTACCTGCCCCTGGAAATTTCCACTCTTGCATCCGACGAAGTGGGCATTCACCCACGAAAGCTCATGCTGCAAAACGTCTGTTAGTCTATAAGGTGCCACAGGGTTCTTTGCTGCTTTTACAGAACCAGACTAACATGGCTACCTCTCTGATACTTATCCCAGTAAAGAAACAGTCACTGCAAATCATGTTAGGGATAATATAATCCTAACAGTGTAACCACTGCACTTCACTCCTATGCAAGGCAGCAAACATTACTGTTGGCTTTCAGCCTCAAATTCTTCCCTCAAGGCATCCCTAATCCTTGTAGCCCTGTGCTGGGCCTCTCTATTAGCCCTGCTCTCTGGCTGTGCAAATTCAGCCTCCAGGACTTGAACCTCGGTGGTCCATTCCTGACTGAATGTTTCACCCTTCCCTTCACAAATATTATGGAGGGTACAGCATGAGGATATAACCGCGGGGATGCTGCTTTCCCCCAAGTCTAGCTTACCATACAAGGACCTCCAGCGGGCTTTTAAACGCCCAAAAGCACACTCCACAGTCATTCGGCACCGGCTCAGCCTGTAGTTGAACCGGTCCTTGCTCCTGTCAAGCTTCCCTGTATAGGGTTTCATGAGCCAAGGCAGTAACGGGTAAGCGGGGTCTCCAAGGATCACAATGGGCATTTCGACGTCCCCTACTGTGATCTTCCTGTCTGGGAAATAAGTCCCTGCCTGCATCTTCCTGAACAGGCCACTGTTCCGAAAGATGCGTGCATCATGCACCTTTCCAGGCCAGCCTGTGTAAATGTCAATGAAACGCCCACGGTGATCCACAAGCGCCTGGAGAACCATAGAGAAATACCCCTTCCGATTAACGTACTCTGATGCTAGGTGGGGGGTGTGTGTGTGTGCCAGAATAGGAATATGCGTCCCATCTATCGCCCCTCCACAGTTAGGGAAACCCATTTGTGCAAAGCCATCCACAATGTCCTGCACGTTCCCCAGAGTCATGGTCCTTCTTAGCAGGATGCGATTAATTGCCCTGCAAACTTGCATCAACACGATTCCAACGGTCGACTTTCCCACTCCAAACCGACCGGTAGCTGTCTGGAGTTGCCAGCTTCCAGATTGCAATAGCCACCCGCTTTTCCACCATCAGGGCAGCTCTCAATCTCGTGTCCTTGCGCCGCAGGGTGGGGGCGAGCTCAGCACACAGTCCCATGAAAGTGGCTTTTCTCATACGAAAGTTCTGCAGCCACTGCTCATCATCCCAGATTTCCATGACAATGTGATCCCACCACTCAGTGCTTGTTTTCCGAGCCCAAAAGCGGCGTTCAACGGTGCTGAGCATTTCCGTGAATGCCACAAGCACTGTAGTGTCACACGCGGCAGACGACTCGATATCATCGTCGGACTCCTCACTGTCACTTTGGAGCTGAAGGAAGAGCTCAACTGCCAAACGTGTTGTGCTGGCGACACTCATCAGCACAGTCCTCAGCAGCTTGGCCTCCATTTACCACAGAAATCGCGATTCACAGACAGAGAGTAAAAAACAGAAAGAGACTCACAATGGCGCCAAACGTGGCTGGAAAAACTGTGAATGCTGGGACGCGAAGCGATGCACCACGGGGCGTTGGGACAGGAAGCGGAATGACCCGCACCCTTCCGTCCCCTTCCCACAACCCACAGCGCCAAAATGGGACGAGGTGCTCTGTGGGATAGCTGCCCACAATGCACCTCTCCATACAGCGCTGCAAATGCTGCAAGTGTGGCCACACTGCAGCGTTGGTAGCTGTCAGTGTGGCCACATACCAGCGCTGTCCCTACACAGCTGCACGAGCAGCGCTGTAACTCCCAGCGCTGCAACTTGCAAGTGTAGCCAAGCCCTTAAAAAATAACATACACCTCAGTCTAAGCTTCCTCCTGGGCTTGGCTGGTTCTGGGGCTATCCCAGCAATTCTCACCCTTTTGTTCTCTGCATCACAGAGATGGGTTTTGAACTCTTTTGGCTTGGAACTACTGTAATAGGCATTCACCTGGTCTGGCAGCCAGGCTGAGTTAGCAGAATAGTTTTGCATCTCTGACATGGTGCTAACCACAAGAGCTATAACCCAAGGATCAGGTTGAACAGCTATCCAGTATAATATTTCCACCCCTATATATGTGAATGTGCATGTGTGAATGAGAATTATGTGAACTAGTAGGTGGCCAGAGTGAGATAAGTCTTCCAAAAACCACCATCCCCTGACTCCCTGGTCCCCTACAAGGCTTTCAGGCCCTCTCTGCCACCCAATCACCACCCTGTATTTCAGATGGCACACCTTGCACACAGTGCCATACACTCTAAATACTCAAAATATTTTTTTGGGAACGTGGGCAGAGCATTTCCAGGGAAATGCACTTAATATTAAGTCTGTACAGCTCGTGGTGACGTCTCCTTCCATGGGGATGAGAAAGTGCTTTGTTGAAAACAAATGAAGAGATTTCCTTGTCCCTTTTTCCCCCTTCTAGGAAATCTCATACCTCCGCCCTTCCACAATGTATTGGGTTTGTCAGCAGGAGTGGATGAAGGCGGGTCTGGGCCCTCTGCTGGGAGGGGGCCAATGGACTAATAAAGTTGGTTACAAGAATCATTGGGGGTAGGGGGCAGCTGTTGGTAAAGAGAAGGGAGCAGGAGGCAGGATTGGCAGGAGAGTGAATCAGGAGTGCCAGAAGCATCTCAGCAAGTGTGGTAGCTTTGATTTGATGGCAGCCTTCTGGTTGGTTTTGATCCGAGTTTCATTTAAACTTAAACCGTAACTGCTTTTCACAGGCTAGAGGGGGAAAGTTTTGTGGGAGCCTCTGGTTAAAATATTGGCAGCGTGTCACTGTTCACTTATGATTTAAAGTCACTGATAACTATTGCTTTAAAATGCCCCATATAGCATATCAAATAAAATCTGAAATAACACAGCAGGAAGCAGCCAGATTGTCAGCCTGGCCATGTGACGGTGATCAGAGCTTCAGTCAGAGACATGGAGGACAGCAGGAGATTTTCACAGCTTTGAAATTCTGTAATTTTTCACATTACACAAAAAGTCCATTAATAAAAATACAAAGCCAGATTCTCAACTGGCATCAATCAGCAAAAGTCCACTGAGTTCAATGGGGACTACACTCACTTAAACCAGCGGAGGATTGGGCCCACCCAACACACTTTAAAAGAGCTGTGGAAGTCTACTGCTGTTCCCAGTGTCCCTAGCTGCAGCTCTGATTTTTCTGGCCGGATGCATGCCAATGGACTGCAGGCCTGGGATTTGCCCAGCTCCCCAGTCCTACTGATGGAGCGTCGGGACCATTTTTGACATGTTGTTTTATTGTTTCCTTCTTTTCCCCGACTCAGTGAACTTGTCTACAATCATTGGACAGGAATAAAAATCATTTCCTTTAAGCAGGGGACATTTGAAGCCAGTTCAAATCCTCCAATTACCGCTTATCCCTTTCCCTTCTTACCTCCAGGGCCTGGCCCACCATTCCTTCCCCTCCGCGGCTCCTGGAGAATGAGAGGAAGGTTTCTGAGGCTTTGCTGGAGCGGCTCAGACCGCCTACTGCTGGCTAGAGCAGTGGAATGGAGAAAGGGGCAGTGGGGGGCCCAGAGAGAATCAGGACCAAAGCTGGCCTTTGCAACCTACCTTCAGGGGAGGTCCCCAAAGCATCCCATTTGCAGGAAAGTCCCAAGTTTAACATGGCACCATAGGTCTGCTGCTGTCCAAGTCTGCTAATGAAGAAGGGAGGGGAAGAAAAAGCCAGGAGGACTGAGTCCCTCCAAGGATAATTGAGAGAGGAGGGAGGGTAAGCGAGAGTGTTTGGTGGAGTGGGGGGTGTGTGTGGCAAGAATGATTAAGAGGGTGGGGCCAGAAGATGGAATGATGGGTGGGAAGAAGTGGAGGTTAGGTAATAGGTAATAATTGGAGATATACCAATCTCCTAGAACTGGAAGGGACCTCAAAAGGTCATTGAGTCCAGCCCCCTGCCTTCACTAGCAGGACCAATTTTTGCCCTAGATCCCTAAGTGGCCTCCTCAAGGATTGACCTCACAACCCTCAGTTTAGCAGGCCAATGCTCAAACCACTGAGCTATCCCTCCCCTCTCTGAATGATGGCTGAGGAGGATGGAGAGTGAGTGAGGGGACAGGTTAGAGGAAAGACTGAATGAGGAATTGATGGTGTGAGAAAGGGAGAGAGGGATGGGACAGATGAGCGAGTGTGGGAAGGGAAAAGAGACTGGAGGAGGAGAGACAGAGGGTCCAACCCAATTCCCTCTAAGGACAATGGAAAGACTCCCTTTAGGAGTTGGATTAGATCTTGAAAGAGCATGGGTGAAAATGGGGAAGACCTATAGACTGTGAGCTCATTGGGGCAGGGACCTTCCTTTAGTTCTGTGTTTGTGCAGTGCCTGGCACAATGGGGTCCTGGTCCATGACACTGCAGAACAAATACATAACAAAATACCAATACACCTCTACCTTGCTATAACGCTGTCCTCAGGAGCCAAGAAATCTTACCGTGTTATAGGTGAAACCGCCTTATATCGAACTTGCTTTGAGTCACCTGAGTGTGCAGCCCCCCCCCAGCCCCCAGATCACTGCTTTACCGCGTTATATCCGAATTCGTGTTATATCAGGGTAGAGGTGTACTAATACAGAATCTGCAGGCACAGAAAGAAAGGCCAGGGTAAGGGGTGAGATGGAGGGAAAGAACAGGGAAGTCCGAACCATTATTACCTGTTAGAGAAACGTGTGAGTCTGGAGAAGAGAAGACTGAGAGGGGGCATAACAGTTTTCAAGTACAGGAAAGGTTGTTACAAGGAGGAGGGAGAAAAATTGTTCTTAACCTCTGAGGATAGGACAAGAAGCAATGGGCTTAAATTGCAGCAAGGGCAGTTTAGATCAGACATTAGGAAAAACTTCCTAACTGTCAGGGTGGTTAGGCACTGGAATAAATTGCCTAGGGAGGTTGTGGAGTCTCCATCATTGGAGGTTTTTAAGAACAGGTTGGACAAACACTCGTCAGGGACAGTCTTTCTAGGTAATACTAGTCCTGTCTTGAGTGCTGGGGACTGGACCAGGTCACCTATCGAGGTCCCTTCCAGTCCTACACTTCTCTGATTCTCTGAATGAGGGAAAACAGCCGCTGAAAACCCAGAGGAAGAGCTACAGCAAGGCCTAGGGAAAGAAGGAAGCAGGGGAAGAGCACAGGGCGGGCAACAGAGGAAAGGAGGAAGCCAAGGGCTGGGGCCTAGGAGGCTTAGGGCAGAATGGTAGCTACTAATCCAATCCAAGAGCAACAAAACGGGACAAGCTGGAATGGAGGGGATGAGGGCAGGGGCAGCTCTAGACATTTCGCTGCCCCAAGCACGGCAGCATGCCGCGGTGGGGGGCTCTGCAGGTCGCCGGTCCCGCGGCTCCGGTGGACCTCCCGCAGGTGTGCCTGCGGAGGGTCTGCTGGTCCCGCGGCTTCGGTGGACCTCCCGCAGGACCTCCACCAGAGCCGCGGGACCAGTGGACCCTCCGCAGACATGCCGCCAAAGGCTGGCTGCCTGCCTGCCGCCCTCCTGGCGACTGGCAGAGCGCCCCCCCCCCGCGGCATGCCACCCCAAGCACGCGCTTGGCGTGCTGGGAACGGGAGCCGCCCCTGGATGAGGGCCGCGCTCCTCTGCCCAGTGCCTGCTCCCTTTCATGACAGCGGGGCCAACCTTCAGCAAGCCTGGCCACTGACTGGGTGCCCAACTTGAGAGGCATGGGGGAAATCCGGGCCCCATGGAAATCAATGGCAAAACGCTCCTTGACCTCAGCTGGACTAGGGCTTGACGCCTGGAGTCAGGTTCTCCCAAGGGCTGAGCCCTGCCTGCTGCCGCTGAAGTCGGGGTGGGGGGCGCTGGGTGCTCAGCACCCAGGAAAATCAGCCCCCCCCTCCACAAGACACCAGGCTCCCCCGCTGGAAGTGATGGGTGGGACCCTGAGCACCAGGCTCCCTAGGGCAGGGCCTTGCCACTCCCCATCCTCACGCCCCCGGCAGGTGCGGGAGAGGACAGCTCCCTTCCTGCCTCACACCGCGCCGCGCCGCGGGAGGCTGCGTCCCCGCCCGGAAGGAGGGAGAGCCTGGCGCAGCTGCGGAGCCCCTGGGAAACTGCTGAGACGGAGGAAGAGAAACCGAGCACAGCCCGCTCTTCCCTCCCGCAGCCCGGGCTCCGCGATCTGCCTCGGGATCCGCACAGCCCCGGCCCCGATCTCGGGAGAGGGCAGACTGGTTCTGCTCCGGGCTCTCCACGATGGAGGTAAGACCGCTCGGCGCCTGTTGTTCAAAGTCTCTGGACCTTGCAAAGTCCGATCCGATTCCCAATCCAGCTTCAGACCCCCCACCCCCACCACAGTCCCCGGAGCAACGCGATCCGCTCTGGGAACGCATCCCGCAAACGGAGTTCCCCTTTCCGGCACTCCGCGGCATGGCAGTTTCACGGTTTCCCAGGGCATCTGCCCAGAGCTGTTGGGAGATCTAAATCCCCAACGGTGCCGAGCAGTTTTGCTTACAGACTCCGCTTACGTTCAAATGATGTGGACTTCGGTTTGCTGGAGGGAGGGGGAATCAAAGAAAGAAAGGCGGGATGGGAAGCAACCATTGGCCTCTAGAGAAATACATTTTATTGAAACTTGGGCTCAGATCTTCAGTGCAGGGCTCTGCTGACTTCTGTGGAGAGTCGCCCATTTACATCAGCGGAGGATCTGGCCTTTGAGCTTTTATGAACCTGCTGAAACACACTAAGGTGAGGGGGAAAGGCCCACTTAGCTAAAAGGAGAAGTTAGATATTTTGTTTCTGTAGAAAGAAAGAAAGAAAGAAAGAAAGAAAGAAAGAAAGAAAGAAAGATCAGGCATTTTCCTTAGTCCAAAACAACTCTTGGAATCTCCCAAGAAGACTGGAATGAATGGGAAATATACAAATGGATTATGTGTCAATTCAACTGAAGTTTCCTCAGAATTTGGAATTTCTTGAGGCTGAGTGGAGGTGGTGTGGTGATAAACTGTTTGTTGCAAATGATTCTTAAAGATCAGAGACATTAATTTTCATTGTGACATTCGGGTACCAAAACAGCCGTAAACCATCCTGAATGTAAAGAAAAAAAATAAATGGGACCTAATAATCCTACAGACTTCACTCACGTGAATAGCCCTTATCAGTGTAGTGTGAGCAGTCCCATGGGCCTACGCACAGGAGCTCTGTGGCCTATAGCAAGGTGATGGGGCCTGCTGAGCATCCTCTGAAGGCCCGTGGTAGATGTGCTAGAGATAATGGAGATGTGGTACATGTGAAAGGGGGATGCCTGCTAGCACATGTGTGAGAGTTCAGCCTTGGAGGAGAATATTTCAGGATTCTGCGGATGGGGCTTGTGCAGGTTAAAGCTAACAGTGAGGTAGGGGGATTACATGTTTCCTCACCTTCTCCCAGGTCCTGGAGCTGATCAGCTGCTCTTCCAATCTGGGTAGAGCTTTACCAAATTCACGGTTAATTTTGGTCAATGTCACAGTCGTGGGATTTCATGATTCCAGCTATTTAAATCTGGAATATCACAGTGTTGTAATTGTAGGGGTCCTGACCCAAAAAGGAGTAGGTTTTTTTTTTTTGCAGTACTGTTACCCTTACTTCCGTGCTGCTGCTGGCGGAGGTGCTTCCTTCAGAGCTGGGCAGTTGGAGAGCGGTGGCTGCTGGCCGGGAGCCCAGCTCTGAAGGCAGAGCTGCTGCCAGCAGCAGCACAGAAGTAAGAATGGCGAGGTATGGTATTGCCACCCTTGCTTTTGTGCTGCTCTTGATGGGGTGCTGCCTTCAGAGCTGCGTACCCGGCCAACAGCCACCGCCCTCCGGCTGCCCAGCTCTGAAGGCAGCGCAGAAGTAAGGGTGGCAATACTGTGACCCCCCCCCTAAAATAATCTTGCAACCCCCCTACAGCTCCCTTTTGGGTCAAGACCCCCAGTTTGAGAAACGCTGGTCTCCCCTGTGAAATCTGTATAGTGTATGGTAAAAGCACACAAAAGGCCAGATTTCATGGGAGGAGACCAGATTTCACAGTCCGAGACACGTTTTTTCATGGCTGTGAATTTGTTAGGGCCCTAAATATGGGGCAGGGAAGAGACACGATAGCTTCTGTTAAAGGCAAGAATTAGGGCTGACATTTTACACAGACCTTAGCCAATTCAGAGTTATGATTGCCACAGCCACCCTAATCCAACCTCCTCGACTGCACATAGGGCCAAATCCTGGGTCCCTCTCTGGAACAGCTCCGCCCCCTAGGGCAAGCATTCCTCCCACAGCCCTCCATATCTCGCCATTCCCAGCCCATCTATTCCGGCTGGCAATGAGGCTGGAGTTAGCCCAATAGGGCACATAATATTTTATTTGCTATTTATTGATTATTTCTATACTGACTAACTTTAGCAGGAAACTGATGCCTGGGGCATTTCCCACTCTAAGCTGCTTGTAAGGCCTCGGAAACATGGGTCTGCCCTAACCGGGAGTGTAAATGACCTGGAGAAGTTCTCTGGTGTCGTTCTGTTAATGTAAAACTGTTCTCTGAGCCATGGGATGCTACGATTCAGGTGTGACTCCAGAAAAACAGATGCACAGCAGCTGATCAGGACCCAGGGCTGCGGGGATAGATTAGGCTGTCCCACTGAAATAGCCTTCAGGCAGCTCAGGAGAGGGCCAGTGAACGAAAGGCAGCCAGAAGGAGAGTGGGGCAAGAGGGAATCAGAGAGGGAAGCCTGAGCAAAGGAAGTGAGACAGTTGGGCGGCTACACTAGCCTTTTCCACTTAACGTTGCTCACCATTCCTGTCCCTGCTAGAGCTGCACCAGGGGCAGAAACGTAGAACACCACTGTAGACAGGCCACAGCTGTTTTCTATTATCTAACCCTGCTCAGAGCATATCTAGACACATGGTGGCCAGCACACCTGTAGCGACTAGCCCTTCGTCTGTGCACCCACTGGTGCAGCTGAAACGTTGGTCCGCACAGTGGGGTATCTTAGCAGAATATGTCACACAGAGATAAGGCTGAGAGGGAACCAGAGAGGGTGAGCCTTAGAGAGGCAGCAGGCCAGATGCATCAGGGCACCCTCAGATGGTGTGAAGACACTGTGCTCCTATGCCCCCCTTCTCCCTTGTCTGGCGCAGGGGCTGTGGCTGAGTAAAGAGGCACGTTGCTAGGCTGCATGCCCTGGCACTCCCAATGGCCACTGGCAGCCAGTGCAAGCTGGAGCAGTCTTCAGGCTGCTGTAACTTGCAGCATGGGAACCAGACTGGTGCAGAGCAGCCTGAGGATCTGGGAGGCACAAAGAGGGCTTAAAGCCCCTCACACCCCTCCCCTGTATTTTCTAGGGGTTAAAGCTGAGGTTTGGCTGCCAGCTACTCCTGAGCTCTGTTCCCAGCTGTGCCATTAATTCACTGTGTGGCCTAAGGGAGGGCTGTAGTGGCAATTTCAGGGCTCCAAGAGCTCCCTGCCAGCACTGTGGGAAGGCAGGAGGAGGTGGGGGGAGGGAGGTCTGGGCTTTGAAGCCAGTAAATGCAGGGGCACGCGCATATGTAGTCAAAGTCAAGTGGTGCCCTCTTGTCCACTCCCCAAACACCAGAGCATCAGCTGTGTTACAGGGCACAGAGCCTCAGTTACAGGAGCTGCCCCAGTGGGCATGGTGGGCAGACGAGTTCTTCTGGTTCTAGCACACGGGCTGAGTGCTGCTTATGCAAGCAAGTGTGACGTAAGATTCCAGTTCCAATCACTGAGTGGAGGACCAGGAAGTTAGAGAACATTAACAAGGAAGGAACTGAAAGTTTCATGTGGAATAAGGGACGAACTCCAATGCTTGTATTGCTGAAACCTCCCTCACATTCATCTGAGCAGTGTGGTTTGTTTTAAATGGTTCTGTAATCCCAGGTCACGCATCCCAGGTCATTCATTGGCAACTTGAGTTGTTTGCACACGGATCCCGAATGAGAGCCACCAATATGCAGGAGGCAGATCTGCTGGCCAATATTCATCGTGAGAGCACATATACAGATCGGTAATTAGTCCAGCAGAAGCTCCTGAATTTGAGCCTCGTTAATTTGCTGGATGTGTCACATGCCATCCCAGTTTAATGACTGCGGACAGTGAGGGCAAGCAACTGTCTATGACTGATGCTCTCCACTGCTGAGTCTGCAGTCATTGCTATTGGACCAGCACTTCCATTCCGAATGGCTCCCTCAGCCCTTCAAGCCTTTGTTTCTGGCTGCTCTTTCATTGCCTCAACAAACCTCATGTTGTGACAAATGAGCAACTCAGCATAAACAAGAGATGGAAGCAGAAGCCAGGGGCTGCTCCACAGACGTCAATGGAGTTGAACTTGCTCACACCACATCTGGATTTGGTGCACAGATTTTTGTGGAAGCATTTCTGAAAGTATCAGTAGTTCATGGAAGGGGTAAATTCTTCTCCTTTACATTGGTGTGATCACATGGAGGCCAATGGGATTGCAGTGGTGCAAGTGAGAGCAGATTTAGACCTGCAGTGTCAACCATACCTGTAAGGCCCATTGGAAAGAGCGTAGGGCCTCTGAGATGGGATTTTGGTTCAGACCTAAGTCCTGAACTTTCTGGGAGAGGTTCTGAATCCAGACCTGAATTTCACAAGTGGCTCCTGTCTTTATACACACTGAAACCAAAACCCTAGATCAGGGGTCAGCAACCTTTCAGAAGTGCTGTTCCGAGTCTTCATTTATTCACTTTAATTTAAGGTTTTGCGTGCCAGTAATACATTTTAATGTTTTTAGAAGGTCTCTTTCTATAAGTCTATAATATATAACTAAACTGTTGTTGTATGTAAAGTAAATAAGGTTTTTTAAATGTTTAAGAAGCTTCATTTAAAATTAAATTAAAATGCAGAGGCCCCCGGACCGGTGGCCAGGACCCGGGCAGTGTGAGCGCCACTGAAAATCAGCTCTCGTGCCACCTTCTGCACACGTGCCATAGGTTGCCTACCCCTGCCCTAGATCTAAACCCTGCTGAACCTTGGAGCATTTGAAATGCAGATTGCAATTTTGTCATTTGAGCCCCTTGCTAGTTTTTTAAGGTCCCCTTGGCCATACCCCTATCAAACAAGCTATGGTTTGCTGCAGAGGTGGTATGTGTGCAGTAAAGAACCCCTATACCACAGAGCTGTAAGAAACTGGCCATGCATTATGTACTGAACATGCAGCCAGTCTAGGTTGATTTGCTCCTCTTCTATTTCCTACACACTTCCATAAGTGACACTGCTTTCGAGGACATTGAGTATAAATTGAATGCACTTTGTCTTTGAAGGCATGAAGGTGATGGATTTAATTTACCTTTGAATGGATTCATCCCCTGCTATCCCTAATTAGGGCTTTGAATGGTGACACCCAAGTATGCGTGAATCATTCTGCAGAGGAGCAAATACCTGTTTTTCTGCCAAGCATAATGTTAGTGCTGTCACTTGTCATTACTTCACAGTGTCTTTCAGAGTGTGGAGATACTCACATGGATGCTGAAGCATGGTAGGCAATCTGCCTGTTCTGCTCGATCTCTGGATAGTGCAGCTACCCCTGTTTGTCACTTTCACAATTTAAAATAAACATCAAAGACTGTCTTGCTGCTCAGGGCTGTGGACTCATCAGTGAGAAGAGCGCATTAACTGCCACTGTGCTCAGGAGTTTGCTTGCAGATTTCCTTCTGCACATCACAGACAATGAGTCAAATCACGTCTTTAGTCCTGCATCTTGAAGGCAGACCAATCCCAGTCATATCCTGCTGTAAATAAGCACAGATCCATGAAGCTTTGCCTATGTACAGTGCCTGAGAATATGGCCTCGATTCTTACCACCACTCCTATTTTCAAGTTCCAATACGCCAAAAGGATCCATAAGATTTGCTTAAATAACCAGATGGCAGATAAATCTGGTATATGGAGGGCAAACTTCTCCTCTCAAGTCTGTGTGGCAGTATTCAGCCTCAGGCGCTGCTCTAGCCATTTCGCTGCCCCAAGCACGGTGGCACGCCGCGGGGGGCACTCTGCCGGTCACCGGTCCTGCGGCTCCGGTGGACCTCCCACAGACGTGCCTGCGGAGGGTCTGCTGGTCCTGCAGCTCTGGTCGACCTCCCGCAGGCGTGCCTGCGGATGCTCCACCAGAGCCGCGGGACTAGCGGACCCTCCGCAGGAACGCCTGCGGGAGGTCCACTGGAGCCGCCTGCCGCCCTCCCGGCGACCGGCAGAGCGCCCCCCGCAACATGCCGCCCCAAGCACGCGCTTGGCGTGCTGGGGCCTGGAGCCGCCCCTACTCAGCCGGGGCGTGCTGCTCTCTGTATGGGCCTGATCCAACGCCCATTGGAGGCAATGAGACTCTTTCCATTAACTTTCATGGGTTTTGACCCAGGCTGCACATATCACTGAGAGGTCCACTTAGAATTTCCTCTCTCCCCATACTGCAGCCAGCGGTAGATGCGCATGTCAGGAACTCAGCAGGCAGAAACCCAGCAAATCTGAGAGGAGAATTTTGCCCCGCCTCTTCAGAACAAGTGATCACAGATTTTCTCCAAGGTTGGCCCTGTCCCCTTATCAGAAAGGAGCCATGTGAGCCACAGATTGTGCTTCACTCAGTTCTTTCATAAAGATTTACAATGACCTTCCCGCTGTGACTGAAAACAAATGCCATTCTCTGGCTAGCACTCTTCTTCTTCCTTAAGAGCAGCACCACTCAAACACACATTGCAGCCAAGTTTCTGGTTGGCCTCTTTGTTTCCACCCCCACATCTAAGCTGTCTGCCCAGCTCGAAACACTGTCACAATGACCAGGCTGAGGCCGTGCTGGAAAACAAACGTGGCGCACTACAAGACACTGACTGGTGCAGGGAGCCACATGCTGTTAGACGACATCTGGGGCCAGATCCTCAGCTGGCATAAATTGGCACAGTTCAGTTGAAGTTAACAGAACTCTGCTGATTTACACCAGCCAAGGAGCTGGAGGTTCCTTTCCTGATTTTCCCAGGTTGCCCTGGGAGGGGCTGCATCTCTGGACCCCTGCTGGCCTTTTCAAGGTTATTAAAGGGTTTGATAATGATCCATCATGGTTTTCTCTTTCCCTGCTATGTAGACTCACAAATATCTCAGGCCACAGGAAGCAAGAGCTACTGGCTGCTTATGAACAGCGTATGCTAATCATCACACTATTGACTAGGAGTCGCTGGAGCTGGTTATATTTTCCCTAGAGATGCTGTACACTTGCAGTCCTTAAGGAAGGTTACAAATGTAAAGTCTACAGGACAGAGCACAGTGTGAGTGACTCAGTCTCTAGCACTAGTCACCTTGCCCTGAAACTAACCCTCTCCACCCCCATGGCATTATAGTATACGAGAATACTTAACCTCTGTGCAGTGCTTTGCACTTCAGTGCAACCACTAACTCATCCTCAGAACACTCCAGTGATGTGGAAAAATATTACTGTCACCCCAGCTGAGATGGAAATGTGCAGTGACTTCCTCAAGGCCAGATGACAGTCAGTGACAGAGCATTAGTATTCAGAAGACTCTATCTCCCAACTACCACATATACTGCAGGCCAATTAAAACCAACCTCTAAGGTCAATTATATCCTCAATCACACCTGTACAACCTGATTGTCTTCAGATTCTGCCCCCAGCAACACCTGTCCAGCCCTCTTGCTTCCAAGGGCTTTTCTTGCACATGAGGAAAGTGGCAAGCAATTCTCTTGATGATACACAAGCAGGAAGAGAATCCAGCTCACTCCTCTCTCTTAGCTTTGGCAGCTGTGCAGGGCTAACTGAAGGAAGAAGCAGTCATAACTAAAGCCAGCAGGTATGAATGAAATATACAGAGAAAGCAGATCTGCTGACCTTTCTTACACAAACAGTTTCGGAGGAGAAGTGAACTTTAAGCAGCGTGACTAATCATTTGAAAATGCATGCGCAAAGGTGAACCTTAATCCACTTCTGCCTGCTTAAACAATCTGCATCCCTTATCCCTGCTTTCTCTTCTCCAGGTCAGCCAACAAGTAACCAGAAGCAAAGCCAGAAAAATGTAAATAGATCTTTTCCCTCCCTCTCTGCTTCCTTCCTATGTAGTTTAATTGGATCCCATGTGTTCAGATAGCACCTCAGTGCAATCAATCAGCTCCTCGGTCTCTCCTCCTGATCCTTTTTTCCTGCAGTTCAATCACATGCCTCTCCGATGGGGCTTCCTGTCACCTTGTTTATACTTCCTGCCATATCTCTGAAATACTTCCCAGCTAGAATTTTCTCTGGAGCTGCAGTTTGGATGCATGATTTGGTTTTCATTTTCTGTCCTAACCTAGTGTGTAGTGTTGCTGGGTGCCCTTAAACAGCTTCTCTCTTCCACTTCCTGTGGTGGCTGCTTTCCAGAAGCAGTTAGGGGTAAATCTTTGTGTAGTCAGCAAAGTCCTTGGGGATGAAAGACTCTGTACCTTGGTAAGAGTTCTTATTATTTCTGTACTTAACAGAAAAGGGGGACCTCTCTAAGCTATAATATGGTGTGAAATCCTGGGCACCTGCTCTTCCCAACTGGAACTGGTTCCCCTTCTCATTTAAGAACTTCCCCCCATTACTTAAAGCAGGAGGATGCAGGTTCTAACCCAGGAGACCTTAATTATAGGCATATTTCCTGCATTCCCAGAGTGTGGGTTAGGACACTAGGTACGTGTGTGAGATGATGCCATCCCATGGAATGTTCCATGCCCTCTCCTTTTTCATTCTCTCCCTCTTGCTGCAGGATAAAATTGAGCTAAGAGAAAATTGCTCCTGGAAGTCAGAAGAGACGAAGCCCTTGGTCCCGGTGAGTTACGATCCTCCTGTCCAGTGCTGCAGCAGCCCTTACATTCAAGCTATGGTGTGAGCACACCACAGCCCCACGTGACATCAAATTGCAGATCCACACCACAGTCTGACTGCTTCTCCCTCCCTGTTCAACTACTGCTGCAAAAGTCTCCAGGGCATCCTCACCAGCCCACTGGGAGACACTCCCCATCCTGATCTCCCTGCTCTGACTTTGTGGACAGAGTAACCAGTACTCCCAGCAACAATGGGAGCCCCCCGCCCCAAGCCCTCACCCTTTTCCCGCTGGGAAGGAATCCTAGGGGCCCTCCAGACTGGCCTGATGAGATAGAGTCCAGTCTCTGCACACACGAAGGAAGCTGTAAGGATATCCCTTGCAATGCCACCACCAGCTGATTTCATTGGACTGTTTCCTTTGGCCAGAACCAGATGAAGTGGGACTTCATCCTAGTATGTGACAAACACAAGTCTGACCGCGAGAAGGATGCTAAGAGGAAGGAATTCTTGGACAAGTTGGAAGAGAAAGGATTTATCATCGAGGTGAGATTAACTAGGGGTGGGCAGGTCCCTGACTACACAGGATCACTGACTGAGCTGGATGACTCCACCCTTAGTGCTCTCAGCGATTTGTGTCACAGAACCTGGAAAAGTTCTGTTAGATCTTAGGGAGTTGGCTCTGTGAGCTCAGGGGAAATAGCCGGCACGAAAGACTCACAAAAGCTTCCCCTCCCCTCTTGCCCTCGGGCCGGCCAGGTCATGGTTCCTCCCCCAGCCCCTTTTTTAAGAAATCAGAAGAAATCCCATCCTGATATCACAGTCCAAGATCCTGACTGTTTGTGTCACATAATCAGCCTGTTCGGAGCAGCAGGTGCAGATGTTAGGTACCACCTAAAATGATTTCCAGACAGATGGTGTGCAACTTTAGTGTGATCACCTGCCCCTGGAAGCCTAGACAGCACTGCCCCCTGCTCCCCCTGGAAGCTGAGTCACCTTCTGGGTTTATAGCTTTACAGATGGCAGGCCAGAGCTTCAGCTGATGTAAGTCACCACAGTTCCACTGTAATCAACACAGTTTCATTGTCTTACACCAGCTGAGGATATGGTCTGTAGTCAGGCAATTCCAGGGTTCCTCACCATCCACACCATGGGACACCACTAGATGTTTCCTCCTAGAAGTGACAATCCAGGGTTCCTTCTTCACTGCTCTAAGGTGCTTGGGTGCTCATTCCCATCAAACGTACGTTGGGCTTGGTTCTCTACACAAAGCAAGACCTTGCTTTTGTGCTCTTTAGTGCATGAGCCCATTCTCCACCTCCTCCATACCAGGAGGGCTAGTTCAGACCCATTCCAGGAGCAGCAACGGTTGAGGGCATAAGGAAGGCCAATAACAGCTGTAAAGAATTCTGTACCTGGTTTTCTCAGCCACTTGTAGCCTCCCTGCTCATTCAAGACTGAGCTTTCCCTCCAGCGAATTCTAATGCTGCCCTGCAGGGACCACCTTCTCCGGGGATGAGGGCAATCTAAGCTCTTTGATCATTCAGTCCTGGGCTTTCACTCTGCCCCCAAACCTTTTTCATCAGTGGAACCTCTGACCCTGTTCTGGATGGACCCCTCTCTCCTGGAGTGAGAAGGGTTACTGAGGTGTGTTTATATGGGAGGTCAGACTACTGGACTAGATGATTTAGGGGTCCCCACTGGCCTTAAAATCTATTTGTCCAAGCGACACAGATCTCTTCCTGCCCTCAGAGGCAACACCAACCCTTTCCTGGCTGTATTACTTCTTTGTCTGGCCCTATCAAGATACAAAGTCCCTTTGTCTACACCAGCGTCTCTCAAACTGTGGCCCAGGGCCGAAGCTGAAGTCCAAGCCCCCTGCCTGGGCCAAAGCTGACTGCCTGGGGCTGAAGCCCTTGGGCTCAGACTTCAGTCCCCCTCTCCTGGGGTCGTGTCGTAATTTTTGTTGTTAGAAGGGGGTTGTGGTGCAATGAAGTTTGAGAACCCCTTAAAATGCTACAGCTGTAGCGCTTCAATGCAGACACTCTACAGCGATGGGAGGGGTCTCCCATCATGCTAGTTTTCCATCTCCCTGAGAGGCTGTTGCTATGTTGATGGAAGAATTCTTGCATTGACCTGGTGCTGTCTACGTGGGGGTTAGGTTGGTATAACCGCGTCCCTCAGGAGGGTAGATTTTTCACACCCCTGAAAGACGTAGCAATGCTGATGTAACTTTTCCATGTAGCCCAGGCCTAAGGAATTACTGGTGATGAGAACGGGGCAGGAAGCACTCTGGGAAGGAGAGAGAGGGTGTTGAAGAGGGGCTGGCATGTGGAGAGCACAAGCACTTTTAGCTGAGGAGGAGAGAACCTTCTCGCCCAGGGGAAGGGAAGTGTGGTGGGAGGAGAGCAGCGGGAGGGAAAGAGGACCAAGTGAGGGAGAAGAGTTAATGCAGCAGAATGACACGGTCCTGAAGAGGATGAGACTTTCTGCACCATTCTCTGGATGTGGCTGCTCTGCTGCCTCTTGGTTCTCCATTTTGCAGTGGTTTGCTCTGCAGCTGAGCTTTCTCTAGATCTCCCACTGTCCTGCCTGCAGAGCAGCTCTTTGCCAACGGTCCAATCCCATTGGATACTTGCTTCATCTGCATGTCTCTCTAATCTCCCTTCTCTCTGATCCTACACCCAGAAAATCGAGGACAAGAAACTATTCTATGGGGTCCATGCCCGAAGTGAAATCTTCCGAAAATACCAGTGTCTGCTGAAGAACTCAGACAGTGGGTTGCAGAATCACCACACGGAGGAGAATGTGCCCATCACCACCAGGTGAGCGTTTCCTTGATCTCAAAGACATCAGGGTGCAGGGACTTCATGCTAATGCCTGTGATGCATCGTGCATGCTAGGGTGAGACTTGCCTGTTAGCTGGATCACAGGCCCCCTTCCCTGGTTCCCCATGGGGAATTACTTTGCCGTGCTTTGTATCCTTACTAAAAAACCATTTAAAATCAGGGAGTTATGCTGAGCTCCTATCCTCGCGCATCTTGCCCCCCTGGCCTGGTCTCCACCAATTCCCCACAACTGAACCTTATCCCCATTCCCTCTTCCTGCCCTGCTCCTTGCTTCCGTACCTGTCCAGATCTCTTAACACATTTCTTAATCTCTGGATCCCGGGTGTAGCCTTTATCTCCCATTGCCCTGGTGATCCCAGGCCATTTTTCTGGCCCATGCTGACCCTTCAGTGTTTAATTCTTCCTAATCCCAGATTGTTTGGGGTTTCAGGATACGTATCGTCAACCTTATCCTGCGGAACACAAAGATTTCTCCTGAGGGTAAGGAAACGTTTCCTCCCTTCTAGTTGCTCTTGCCGTTCCCATGTGCACAGTCACAAATACACATCCCAAGCAGAGGCAGATGTACAATGAAACACACAGTGCCCTGGCACGGGGCCCCCCAATTACAGGGGGGCTCAGCCTCAGGGCTGAGCCATCCAGCACCCCCTGCAGGCAGGGCTGGCTCCAGGCACCAGTAAAGGAAGCAGGTGCTTGGGGTGGCCAATGGAAATGGGCGGCACATCCAGGTCTTCGGCGGCAATTCGGCAGCGGGTCCCTCAGTCCCTCTCAGAGCAAAGAACCAGCTGCTGAATTGCCGCTGAAGAATGCAGTTGTGCGGTAGGGCTGCCACCAAATTGCCACTGATCAAGGCTTTTTTTTCCCCTGCTTCGCCGCTTGGGGTGGCAAAAAAGCTGGAGCTGGCCCTGCCTGCCTGCAGGGGGGACTGCTGTGGGGGCAGAAGCTGTGGGGGAGAGCAGGGAGGGAGCCGTTTAAGAGCTGTGCTGGAGGTGTGGCGTGCAGTGCGTTCTCCCAGCTGGTGAGCTGGGCTGCTGGTGGCCCCGTGCATCACAGCAGGCAGCCAGGTGAGGCATCCAGGTGAGGGGTTGGCTGGGGGCGTGCTTTAGGGAGGCGGGCACGCCTGTCCTCCTGCCTTGCTCCTCTGGACGCTGGGTAGCGCAGGTGCAGTCCCTGGCGTGCACTGCTGCTGGCGGTTCCTGGAAAAAGGCCAGGGAAGGGAGTGGCAGGCCACGGGTCTCACGTGCTGCTGCCTCCATGGCCCCCTTTGGCAGCGAACAGGAGCAGTGGCAGGGCTGCGATGCCTCTACCACCCAGCCAGGTAAGGTAACCCAGCGGCTGCGACTGGGACTGCCCCAGCCCCGAGGCCCACCCCCATGCCCTGCCCCCCCACACCAGCCCCCCGCCTCCCCGCCCTCTGCCCTCACTTGTGCACACCCCCCCCACACCCATCCCCACCTGCACCCTTTGCACCAAACAGAAGCTGCCCCAGGTAAGCACCCCACACCCCAACCCACTGCCCTAGCCCTGAGCGCCCTTCCAGACCCTGCACCCCAACTCCCACCCTGCTCCTGCCCCCTAACTCCCTCCCAGACCCCACACCCCAACCCTGAGCCTCCTCCCACATCCTAACTCCTGGCCAGACCCTGCACTCCAATGTTTTTTTTACTTTTTATAAAACACTCTTATCCAAAGCACTTTACAACAGTTGGGTAACGTTACAAACAATATTTAGAAGGATCATTAAGTGGTGAGCCAAGACCCTTAGCAATTTTCAAGTGGGCTGTGGGGGTGGGGGGAGCTAAACTACAAAACCAAGCAAGGTACCTCACTTTATTTTCATTTACTTCCTATTACTTATAATATAGGAGGAGGATGAAGAAAAAAAGAATGAAAAATGGCAAGGAGGGGGGAGATAAGGGAGAATGTTCCTTTTTCTTGGCTGGGTCCCAGCGCTCCCCCCCCCCCAAAATGAAGCTGAGCACAGGGCCCCACTAACTCTAAATCTGCCACTGATCCCAAGTGCAACTCACATGAGCATTTGCATTCCTAGCCTTGCACATGGGCACGCTTGAACTCGTGCACAGCCTTGCGTGTACCCCAGCGTGACAGGCACTGTACAGAAACTGCGAGAGACTCGTAGGTACAGCAGGACCAGCGCCTCTGCTGAGGTTGCCATCAGCGTCGCTCTGTGTGCTGACTGTTGGGGGATGTTCTACGTGCTGTTTGTCTGCCATGGGCAGAGTCTGACTGTTGCCAATTCCTTTTCAACACCAAAGCAGAGCTCTGAACTCCAGTTCTCTTCAGGTGTCACCTACAGCCTTTTCTCCTAATGGCGGGGTTTGGGTCATAGGGTCAGCCTGGGTTCTACTGGGTGCCGGGGGGGCTTGTGCCTGCCTGTCACTGTTAACTTTCCTGTTCCTGTTTTGCTGCTAGAGACGCTCCAAAAGCTGATAAAGGCGAAGGTCTTTGAGGCAGCATTCCCACTGCACGAGGTGAGGAATCGGAGGGTGCCTCGGTGCTGAGAGAGTATGTATGCGCAGGAGACCACGTGTGTGGATTGCAGATGCAGGAGAGGAAGTGGGTTGTAGGGGAGGAGTGGCTGGGAAGACAGAGGAATAGGTCGTGGTCCTAAAGATCCTTTGGCTGAGGATGTGGTGGCATGTGTCTGGAAAAAGCCCTAACTAATATCTTAGTAAGGGTATGGGGGTGAGGGAGGGTTGGCAGTTGATATATCTCTCTGTGCCTGATCTGAATGCTGTTCTTTCTAGCAAGAAGGGCTGAGAAAAGAACTGAAGGAGAATTGGGCCCAATGGAGAAAGATACTGAAGCAACAGCCAATCGAGGATATCAGGTAACCCACGCCAAGGGATGGACAATGAGACAGCGCAAGGCCACCATGTAAAATACCCATCCAGAATAACTTCATTACACGTAACTCTGAGCACCCAGCTCCTTCTGTGGGGGAGTTCTACCCAGGGGTGAAAGTAAGATACAAGACTTACCAGTATGGGGGCCTGGCGCCTCGGATGGAAGGGGCAGGGCTGGGGGTCAGCCTCCCCCAGCCACCCCTCCCATGCTACCTGGGGCCTCCAGCTGCTTCCACAGCAGCGCTTTAACATCGGCTGTGTATGGGCTGGTACCGGCGGCCACTTCTTACGGGGACGCTGTTCTAGCCCGTACTGTCCCACTTTCACCTCTGGTTCTACCTAGTCCTCCATATGACTCCAAGTTCAAACCAGAGCTAGGCAAACCAAGTTTGTCCAACTGTGAACACACTTGACTTGTGGGTTAAGGGGCATAGAATTGTTACACTAGATTAGACTCGTGGTCCGTCTAGTATCCTATCTCTGACAGCCGCTGGCACCAGCTGCATCAGGGGAAGATGCAGCAATTCTGCAGAAGGTAATTATGGGATAACCTGCCCCCAGGGAATGTGCCTTTTAACCCTCCACACCCTTCCCTCAGACAGAGAATGGCTCATACCATGAACCAAGAGGGGCTATATCCCTTTCAAAACCCTTGGAGTTTTTAATCCTTACAATTTGTAACTCTGGATATCCTTATCTATAAAACTGTCCAGCTCTTTTTCAATCCTGCTAAGCTCCTGGCCCCAGTTGTATCCAGTGGCAATGAGTGTCTCATGCTAACTCTGCATTGTTTAAAAAAGCATTTCCTTTAACCACGTTTTAATTTGCCAAATTGCACTTTGAATAGCCCCTTATTCTTGTATTGTGAGAGCAACTCCTGACCTGCCTTCTTTAGGCCATTCGAGTGTACAAAATAATGATTGTCTCGTTTTAGTGGTCACCTTGCTAAGATAAAGAATCCCAGTCTTTTCAGTTTCTCCAGGAGAGGTTATTTTTTCCCCATGCCCCTAAATCATTCTCCCTGACCATCTCTGAACCCCTCTGAATCTACTTTCTCTCTGGAGATGGGGTGACCAGTACTGAACACAGCGCTCCAGATTAGGGTGACCAGATGTTCCGATTTTATAGGGACAGTCCCGATATTTGCACCATTAGCTTTATATGTAGGTATTCGCCTTTCTGTGTTAGTCTCAGGTTTGTTTACTCTGGCTACAGCTGCACCTCACACAGATCTTCACTGATCTGTCCTGGATCTCTTTCCTGTGTTACAGACTTACTGAGAACCCATGAATGAGCAGCTCAAATCTGTCCCTCCAGCGTATCAGTACTGTATTTAATCAGCTGCCATCAGCTTGCTCATTTGCTTAGCTTGGTTACTTCCTCCCTACGTTTTCTCTGGCCCTGACTAACCTGAGTGTTCAGCATTGTGTTCTCAGGAGACGTTTGGCCCCTCACTGTTCACCCCCCTCTTCCAGATCACTAACACCTATATCATCAAGGCAGGGGTGGGTCATGCAGTGACCTAAGGAGAAGCAAGAGGATGGGACTGACAGATCTTTGGGGACAGCATCCCCCATCCTGAGGTCTCAGGGCATTTGGCTGACACTGGATATTGTCACTGCAAATCTGGGGCTAGATGGGATCTTTGCTGAGTGATTTCAGCACCTGCCTTGTCTTTCAGGAGTTATTTTGGGGAGAAGGTGGCCCTGTATTTTGCCTGGCTAGGCTGGTACACCCGCATCCTGTTCCCAGCTGCTGTGCTGGGCCTGCTTGTCTTCCTATATGGGATCTTTCATTTTGATTCCAGTCAGGTCAGGTAAGTGCATCAAGGGGACACTGTGTGTCCATGTCCTGTCGTGTGTCCAAGTGTATGCATGAATGTGTGAATGCAGGTGATCACATCTCCTATACATGGCATCCAATCCTATGACTTCTCTTTCTATGGAACTGCCTCTGACTTCTACGGGAGCTCTGCATGCAGAGGGCTTGCAGGGCCATTGACTTCCAGCGACTGTGCCACTTCATGGAACAATGGCAGGATCTCTGAAGTGTGGCAGCTCTCTAACCGCATGATAGTGATCATAATGGCTCACGTTCTACAGTCACGTGGCTCCTGTGGGCCTTATTGGGATGTGCACTGGCGCATCCCAGGACCCAGTTTGGCCCTTGTAAAGAATGGCATGTCTGCTTTGGAGAATGGGGACATATTGCAGGCAGGGGCAACAGATTGTCAAGTGTCTAGGCTGCAGACTGCTAGCTACACCCCTGCATCTGGCTGTGACCAGGGGAGTATGTATGAATATGCACCTGTGGGGAAGCTTGCCAAGGAGGAGACCTCACCTGGCACTATCAGGGCACTAATATCTGGTAGCTGCAGCGTAGAGCTATATTCCATCCATTAGCGGTGAGTACCTGCTCTGCCTCTCCCTTGGCTGTTGACTGAATGTGATGGCTAGAATGAGCACACGGCTGATGGGCTAGCAAAGCAACCATCATACTCCTTCCTTTCTTTCCTGCTCCAGCAAAGAGATCTGTGAAGCCAACACCACCATCATGTGCCCACTCTGCGACCAGAAGTGCCCGTTCTGGCAGCTGTCAGATACTTGCACCTATGCCAAGGTAAATCAATGCTCGCCAGAGACACCTTCCATTTCTCCACTGGGCCCTTGTTTCCAATAGCTGCCGTGCTTATGCCTCCTCATGATACCCCCAGCAGCGTGCGGCCAGTATGTATCCCCCTGGGAAACGAGTCAGCTGCTGATGGTGGCTGCAGGGAGCTCTTGCACGTATTACAGCAGAGAATTATGTCCAGCTCCATTGTCTTGCCTGTGGGGTGGAGGCTTCCCAAGCTTTGGGTTGAGTCTTAAGAACTCCTGGTTTCTGCTCTTCTGCCTCCCGTGATGTCCTGAGGGCCACGGAGCACTGCTCTCCCACGTAGGACTGGGCACAGTGCCACTGCCACAGTCCTCGCAGCACCCCGGGTG
Organism: Mauremys reevesii; assembly: GCF_016161935.1. Lineage (NCBI taxonomy): Eukaryota > Metazoa > Chordata > Testudines > Geoemydidae > Mauremys > Mauremys reevesii. The sequence goes on from NC_052626.1 coordinate 115,348,956, forward strand.
CCTCCTGCGTCCTCTCCAGCCAGACTCCTCCTCTGTGCTCCAGGCTCCTTTGTAATCCCTTCTTTCTCGTTCTCTCCTTTTTCAGGTCACTCACCTGTTTGACAACGAGGGGACAATTCTCTTTGCAGTGCTCATGGCTCTCTGGGGTAGGTTTCTGTCTCTCTGTGCCTAGCATGAGGCTTTGAAATGGGAATGGCCTGTCAGCTGTAGCCTGCTGTGGGTCTGGTGACAAACTGGGTTCCTGTGTTGTTTATTCAGAACCTGCCAACATTCTTTCTGCCGGGCAGAGAGGTGTAACTTTACTGGGGAAGGAGTGGGGTTGGGCAGCGTGTGAAGGGAAAGGGATAGGCACTGGTGAAGTTGCATGCATTTGGGGATGGGTTTTGGTACTTTGTAACTTTAGATCATTGGTTCAAATCCAGTTCTGGACATTCCCCTCTGGAATCTGGTCGGGGCCTGTGTGAAATGAATTTGGTGGCCCATTTGTCTATGGGTTTTCTCTGTACCCACCACAGTAGCATCTGTGTATTTAATCTGGTTTCATTTGAGCTCTGAGGTTACCAGCATATGTATTCCAAAAGCATTGCCACAGCTAGCACCAACTGGTATCCTCAAGGTCTGATTTGGCTGTGGACACTGGAGAGGTGGAAGCTGCCCTAAGTCAGAGCAGTCCCTGGGGCTACACCAAGCTATTCAGGGTCCATCTTGACCTCTGGAGAAGTCCAGAATTCCAGTATAAAACCACGCCTGTATCTCCATTTCTTCCCTCTCTCCTGCAAAGCACAGCACATGATCTGGCCCATAATGTTTTGCATGCAGCTTGTGCAGCAGAGACACAAACATGCCCCAGAACAGAGATGAGGGGTAAATAACCCAGGTGATGGGAGTCTGTCAACATTGGCTAGAAAATATACTATAGACTGGCTACCATGTCCTGGAAGTGCATTCAGACCTAGCTATGATCCTCCTCCTGGATTGATCCCATGGTTACCAGCAGTAAACGTCCCCTGTTTGGAGGGCTTTTCTACAGAGAGCTCCAGGCTGCTTCCTCCACGTTGGAGAACCTGGATGCTTAGCAGCACTTTCCCTACCTGGCCTGTAGGAAAGGCATGTGCTCCTGTGACTGCTTTGTTAAGTCAATGTCTCCATGGGGCAGAGGAGTCTCTGCTGCTCTGACCGCATTGTTCTGTGGTTTCACCTACAGCCACCGTGTTCCTGGAGCTGTGGAAGAGGAAAAGGGCTGAGGTGGTCAGTGGCTGGGAACTGTACGGGTGGGATGAAGATGAGGTGAGAATAAGTCACTCCTTTGCACTGTCTTCCTCTTTGTTGACTCATAGACTTAAAGGCCAGAAAGGACCATCACAATCACCTAGTCCGGTCTTCTGCACATCGCAGCCACAGAATCTCACCCATCCACTCCTCTCATAGACCCCTAACCTCTGGCTGAGTTACTGATGTCCTCAAATCATGGTTTAAAGACTTCAAGTTACAGAGAACCCACCATTTACACTAGTTTAAACCTGCAAGGGGCCCCATGCTGCAGAGGAAGGCGAAAACCCTCATACAGTCTCTGCCAATCTGACCTTGGAGAAAATTCTTTCCTGGTCCCATATATAGCTATCAGTTAGATCCTGAGTATGTGGGCGAGACCCACGAGCGAGACACCTTGGAAAGAATTCCCTGTAGTAACTCAGAGCCCTCCCCATCTAGTGTCCCATCACCAGCCATTGGAGACTGACTGCAATGGGATGTAGCCAATCTCATGATACCTTCCCCTCCATAAACTTATCAAGCTCAGTCTTTAAGCCAGTTGGGTATTTTTCCCTCACTGCTAGCCTTGGGAGGCTGCTCCCGAGCTTCACTCCTCTGATGGTTAGAAACCTTTGTCTAATTTCAAGCCTAAACTTGTTGATAGCTGGTTTACCTCCATTTGTTCTTGTGTCCACTGTGACAGGTTAGACCCCCTTGGGATGCCATGTGATGTACTGGGGTTTCACTGAGCCCCTCCTCCTGCTCCACCAGCCTGGATTCCCTCTCCCTGTTTTGCTGAATTAGGCTCTCCGGCCTCTTACAGCACACACAGAGGCAGGGCCACACCCCACTGCAGACACAGACTGAAGTCAGCTCTGTGTGAGAGGATTCACCCAGCGCTCACGTGCACACCCCTTTTGGGGAATAAACCCAAAATAATACTGTCTTGCACTGTGTAGAAAGAGCTTCACAGCGCAAACTCGTAAAAATTCCCCCTCTCCCTCAAGGTAAAGAGAGAGATGCACAACTTCTTTTCGCCCCAGTTAGGAATTGCACAATCTGGGTTTCATAATACACAAAACAAATGTATTAACTGTAAAAGGCAGATTTTAAGTGAATATAAGAGATAACAAATAGGACAAAGCAGATTACTGAGCAAATAAAACAAAATACGCGAGCTAAGCTTGATACACTCAAGAAACAGGTTACAAAATGTAATTTTTTTTTACCCTAAATGTTATTTTAGGCAGGTTGCAAAGTTTCTGTAGCTTAGCACAGTGGTCTCCAAAGTGGGGTGTGCGCGCCACAGGGGGTGCACAAGAGGATCCATTGGGGGGCATGGCAGGAGGAGCGCTGCCAGAGGGAACAAGTGAGCAGGGAAGCTGCCCCGCCCCCCTGCAGGCAGGGCCACCCAGAACGCAGGGGCTTTAGGGGCTACAGGGCCCTGGGCTAGGAGCCCTGGGTCCCCGGCCTGCGACTCTAAAGCCCCTTTCAGAATGTGGCCCTGAGTCCTCCGGCCTGTGGAGGAGCCGCGGTAGCCGCACAGCCAGTGGCCAGAAAGAAGCGGCGCTTTCCCCTTTAAAGCCTGCTGGAGAGAAGCGGCGCTTTGAAGGGGAAAGCGGCGCTTCTCTCCGGCCCCTGCTCCTCCTGAGTCCTCTGGCCCGTGCTCGCAGGGCTGCATTCCGAAAGGGGCTTTAGAGCTGCAGGCCGGGGCCCCTAACGTCCCTGCGTTCCGGGTGTGTGTGTGTGTGGGGGGGGGGGGGGAGGGAACTCCCAGAATCCCGGCCATGGGGGTGGTGCCACACTGCACAGAGCCACCTGCAAACCCCCTGCACTAATCAGGAGCTTCCCCAGGTAAGTGCTCTGCACCTCCTGCCTGTCCCAGGCCTGAGCCGCCTCCAACACCCCCACCCTGAGCGCCCTCCCACACCCTAACCCTAATCCAGACCTTCGAATCGCTGCATCACAAAGTGTTAAACCAAGATTTTCAGAAATAATGAAGCGTATTCAATCACATTGCTCTCACTAAAAAATATTTTTTTTTGTGAGAGCAAAAAGGTGTTTTGTACTATTAATAAATAAAATACAATAAAAATATTGTTTTTCATCTTTCTCATTCTTTTTTAATTTCTATTTTTGTGTGTTTTATAATGTACATAATATAGTAGTACATGTATATAATTTATACATAAATAAATATACATATATTGGGGGAGGGGTGCTCAAATTTTTTTTACTGATAGGGGTGCGCGATCAAAAAAGTTTGGAGACCACTGGCTTAGTGTTCCAGTTATATCTCTTTTCAGACGGGACCCTGTCTCAGTCTGGACTCCCCCCTTTCCTTCCCTTCAGGTGTCTTTAGCAGTCTACTCCATGGCCTGCCAGCCCAAGAAGAAAGAGTCCCGTTTGACTTCCTCCCCACCCTTAAATAAGATTTACATAAGGCAGGAATCTTTTGTTTCCCAAACTTGCCCCCTTCCCCTCTCCTTTTAGTGGAAAATTGCAAGAAGTCGAAGGGGGATAATGTTTAGTATCAGGTGACAGGACCACCTGACCTAGTAGTGCACAGCTATAGGAAGGAGAGACATTAGTATCTTCACAGTCTTGTTTCTTCCTTATGGCCCATCAAGTCTGATGGCCTGTTGTCTGGTGGGTGTCTCCCAAATACATACCCAGTTGTAATTATTACATAGGCCACCATACTCCTAACTTTAGATATAGAACTGATACATGCATACAAATTGGATAATCACATTCAGTAAATCGTAACCTTTCCAAGAATCTCACATGACCCATCTTGCATAAAACATCTTAGTTATGCCATATTCATATCATAGCACTATTTTTATGAAGAATATGGGGTGTAACGTCACATCCACTTTGACACTTTAACTTAAATAACTCCTCTCCCTCCCTGGTACTTATCCCTCTGATATGTCTAGAGAGAGCAATCCTATCTCCCCTCAGCCTTCTTTTGGTTAGACTAAACAAGCCAAGCTCTTAGAGTCTCCTCTCATGAAGTAGGTTTTCTCTGCACCTGTTCCAGTTTGAATTAATCTTTCTTAAACATGGGAGACCAGACCTGCACACAGTAAACTTCCTTCCCTCCCTGTGCCATTGTCTCTCTTGCCAGGAGGCAGGTGGGATTCTGGGCTGTGTACAGGCATATGGAAAAATTCTGTTCCAACTAAAAGCAATGCTGGGAGGACACTCACTGCTGAGATCCCAGCTGGTACTGCAGAGGAGACTGAACTGGGATTAATGAGGCACTGCTGTAGGAGAGGTTCCCCCAGATCTTCCTGCCCTTTATTAGGAAAGGAGTGCAGGGCTCCTGAAGTCCTTTCCCTGAAAGGGTTTTAGATGCAGGCTACGCATTAGTGCACAGCACAGGAACTACTGTCACTCCTGTTTATAAAGATTGGGGTTAGTCAGATCAGTCTGCAACATGCCTGTATGCATGATATAACCCACAGCCATTTCTAGTAATGTCCAATCCATTTCTTTCTGAAAAAGGTTGTGCTAGCCAGTGTGGGAGATTTCAGGCTTTGACATGCAGGCTACATGAAGAAATACCCTAGGATCTGCTACAAGTCCTGTCCCTCTTCTGCCCTGCCAGAACATGTCATGTTCATCGCATGCTTCCATCTCATTGACACATGTGAGGCACTATACTGCCCCTTGGCTTGCTTTTCCCTAGTGTATGGCTCTGACGCATATTCTTTTTCCCCCATCCCCAGGAGGAGCTGGCCTTGCAGCTGATCAATGACCCAGCGTATAACCTCAAGTTCTACCAGCACTCTTATATCCGCAGCACTATCCTGCTTCTCTTAGTCCTGCTTATGGTACGTGCTATTGACTCAGACACCTCCACGGGCTTGGGGATTTCTACACCATTGAGCTACAGGCGCATGTGGTTGTGAAGTGAATGACGCAGAAAGGCATTTGAAGGGGGACAGGACACTGAATAGCTTTGGGGGTTGGGGATGGGCTGCAGAGCCTTTCAGCTCTAAGATGCCAAGTGGATTCTGGCCCAGGGTGGTGGAGATTTCAAGTCATCGCTGTTGTATGGCTGCTTGGTGGCCTGTGTAGTGATCTCAGTCTGGTTCCTAAAACACCCCCTAGATGAGTCAGCCTTAACTGGTCCAGTCTTGGAGCAGGCCTGGACTGAGTGGGCCTGGAGACCGTGTACTAGAAAGGAGTGAAGCAGGGGCTTCACTCTGTGGGAAAACGGGAACTGCTGTTGGATGTGCTCTGCCTGTTCTTTGGATAGATGGGGGGAAGGGAGGGCGCTAAACTCACACGGGGATAGCAGGGAGGCAGCCATTTGCCAGTTTGTTTCCTGAGAGCTCACTGGCACGTGCCAGCTGCCTGCCACTCCGCCACGCTGCTGCAGAGAGCGTCCCAGCTCCCATCCCTTCCTACGTACAGTGCTACAGGGGAAATGGTGTAGAAAAACCTATTCAAACAATACACCGGGGGCAGAACCAGGATGGGCGACTATTACTTTACTCACGAGGGGGAGCATAGTGAACAATGTGAGTGCCAGCAACATCCGACCATACATGCACACGCTTGCTCCTCCACCCCACACTGCTGGTCAACATCCGCTGTATTTAACCACCTCACTCCTCCTAGAAACTGTGCTGGGCACAGGCATCCCACCCTGCAGGCTGGGCATGGGCACGAAGGGCCTGGATCTTGGCCTGCAGCTGCTAACCATACAGAACCCATCATCTAGCTGCATTTAAGTCTGTCGTTCCCGTCCCCATGCACCCAGTTTGCTCAGTTTCCCGCTCCACCTTCATTACCTGCCTCCCCTGCTCGGCCCGTCTCTAATCCCCGCAAGAGCTCTGACGACACGCTGCCCTCCCAGATCACCGTGCTCATTGGCCTTGCCCATGCGCTCGTCATCTACCGGGTGGTGGCGACTGTCCTCTTCACCCAAAGCGACTTCGAGTTCATCCGGGAACGTGCCAGCACCGTGGCGGTGATGACAGGGGCCGTGCTGCATTACATCACCATCATCGTCATGACCAAGGTACGGAGTGCGGCGTGACAGGAACCCTCCTCGTTGTCCCACAATCAAACACCCTGCCCGTCCCGTCTCTCTGTTCACCCTCCCTCTCCTGTGTTGCAGGTGAACAGGCGTGTGGCGCTCTTTCTCTGTGAGCTGGGTAAGGCAAAGCGCATGTCGTATTCACCCTGCATCTAGCGTCCTCCAGCGCAGCCAGCTGGATTATCCTGAACATTGTTGGTGGAGCACTAAAAGGGGCTGAGTCTTTCCATTGATATCAATGGGCTTTTTCGCTCTGGCCTTCACAGCTGCTCGTACAGAACACTTGAAATATGCTAACGCCACCTAGCTCCTGGACAGCCGAGGTTCTCAACCTTTTTCTTTCTGAGCTCCCCCCTTATGCTATAAAAACTCCATGGCCCACCTGTGCCACAACATATAAAAGCCAGGGCCGGCATTAAGGGGTTGCAAGCAGAGCAATTGCCTGGGGCCCCATGCCACAGGGGCCCCCGCAAAGCCACATTGCTCAGGCTTCACTTTTAGCCCTGGGTGGTGGGGCTCAGGGACCTGGGCTTTAGCCCCATGCGGGGTGGCTCGGCCTTTTTACCCTGGGTCCCAGCGAGTCTAATGCTGGCCCTGCTTGGCCCCTGAAACCTGCTTGAGGACCCTTAGGGGGCCCCGGATCCCTGGTTGAGAACCACTGCTATACGGCCCAGCAAAGAGAAGGGTATTGCCACAGCTGCCGCCTCCGTCCCCCAGGCAAATGAATGAGCCCTGGCCAGAGCTCTAATAGCACAGCAGGCCGGGAGCAATTCCAGAGTCAAGGGTGTTCTGTTGGGAGGCCCTTAGTCTCAGATAGTTAAATAGAGGGATTCTCTGCTCCAGCCCCCATCCTGATCTCAGCTGCTACCAAGCCTCATGTAAAGAGAGGTGAGTCTGGCAGAGGGCCAGCGCCCCAGCCAGGGAGGGCTTCAGAGAGCCAAGTCAGCCAAGTCAGCCAAGTTGCACCCCGACGTTAACAGGAAGCCAGTGCCGCTGCTGGAGAGCTGGTGAAATCGGTGCCTATCCTGCCCCAGCTCTGGTTTGAGTGTAGCCCCGGCACAGCTCATTGCTGCAACAGAAGCCACAGGTACATGGATCGCTGTGTCAAAGTCCTGGGATTGCTGAGGCTCATTAGAACCGGGGCTACAAATCCAGGGGATCAGGTTCAGGTCCAGGGGATTCTGGGTCAGTAAAAGGCCCGAGCGCTTTGGAATGAAAGCACGACGGGCTGAAGGTGCCTGTCCAGGAAGGAGGGGGGCTCCTGCTGCTGTGACTAACCCACCCACCTGCACTCCCGTTTCCAGAGAAGCCACGGACGTTCTCGGAGCGTGAGAACATCTTCACTGTGAAAATCTTCACCTTCCAGTTCTTCACCTACTTCTCCTCACTGATCTACATCGCCTTCTTCTTGGGAAGGTGAGCGTGGCTATGCCCCGGCCAGGTCCCCAGCTGGGGTAAGGAGCTGTACCCATTAACCCCGGGTGGAGCTGTGCATTAGTACAGTAACACACACCCAGGGCCAATCACCCTAGGGAGGCCCATAAACCCAGTCAGGTTTGCCCGGTGCTTCTAACCACTGGTTGCAGGGGGAAGGTGTTGGCTGCTCTGGTGGCAGGGATAAAGAAGGCTGGTGCCGCTAGTGACTGAGAGAAAGCTCCTGTAGCCTGACTTCCTGGATGTTGATTCTGTGGGTGAAATCTTGGCTCCCTGGAGGTCACTGGGAATTTTGCCACTGATTTCAATGGGGCCAGGATTTCACCCTTGTTTTTTGGGATGGGTGTGTAGTTCTCCACCTCTCTCAGCTTGTCTTTCTCTCGGTTTCTGTCTGTCCCTCTCTTGCTGGGTTGCTGCTCTTGACTCCGCCTGTGTTTGTCTCCCACCTCCTCTCTCTTTCAGTCTCTGCACCTGCCTCTCTCTTCCCTTTGGTGCCTGGGTCTCTGTCCCGGGGGAGTCATTACCCTCCCTGCTTACAGAGGGAGGGGCTGGGAGCACCAGCGTCAGGCCTATTTAACTCTGCACTCTCCTGGTCAGGATTAACGGCCGTCCTGGGAACTACGTGCGTGTAGCTGGCAAGTGGAGGCTGGAGGAGGTGAGTAAATTGTCCATAGTGCTCCAATACAGTCTGCACCACTCCTGCTCCCTGTCACACCTCTCTGCCCCTTCCCCACCCACACTTCTCTGCCCCTTCCCCTTCCCTGTAGGTGGAGAACTACACACCCATCCCAAAAAACAAGGGTGAAATCCTGGCCCCATTGAAATCAGTGGCAAAATTCCCAGTGACCTCCAGGGAGCCAAGATTTCACCCACAGAATCAACATTCAGGAAGTCAGGCTACAGGAGCTTTCTCTCAGGCACTGTCTCTGTTAAAACCATTGCTTCCTTCTACCCAGTACAACCCTTCCATCACTCCAGGTTCTTCCTGGCCCATGTACCTAGCACCCAGCCCTTTGTCCCAAAGCCAGCCCATCTGGTCTGCACAGTATAACTCTCTTCTCTTTGCAGTGCCACCCCAGTGGCTGCATCACTGATCTCTTTATCCAGATGGCCATCATAATGACCCTGAAGCAGACCCTGAGTAACTTGGTGGAGTACCTCACCCCGTAAGTCCGCACACCCTAGGCACTCATGCCAGTAGGATGCGCTCACATGTCTGAGCTGTATGTTTCCGCTTGCAGAAGCACTCTGCTCTGATTACAAATTTTAACTGGGATTCTCCCAGGCAGTGTCTGGGGAAGGCGAGTGTGAGGCCAGTTGCTGAGATAAGATCAGTCAGCAAATTCTCTTCAGGATCAAATGAAATCTGTCTCTGGAGAAAGCAGAAATAGATCCGGTCACGGAACAAGAACATTACCATGTGACACCGTGACTAATCACAGAGCCAGAACAGTGCATTCCGAATACAGAACAATGGACAGGAAGGTCCACACGCAGAGTTCAGCTCAGACCTTGTCACAAAAACAATTTGAGAAAAGAACAAATAAATCAAATGGGGCTTTGCTCCTGGACAAGTCAGAGAGAAAAAGGGCTGAACTCACTGAATAAATTATTCCCCATGAACAGCTCTAACTGGCACCTTGACCTGACACTAAAAATTCACTCCATTTTTCTTTTAAAACTAATTTTCTTTGACATTTGGAATGGCCCTCCTAGCTATTTAGTATGTTTGCCGCCACCTGAATTTTTAAGCCCCAACTTTACTTGTCTTGGGGAGCAGTTACACCTAAATATCGCTGTTGATTTTAGTGGGATTCCTCACGTGCTCCTCAATGTCAGAACGGGATACACGGTCAGGCCGTTGGTAAACTACAGCTATTGGGCCATCTTATAGATGGAAACTGCCTTCTGCTATTGGTAAGAATTCCCTCCATAACACCAGCAGAAGGTGATATGTTTGAGAGAGGGGAAGGGGGAGAGTGTGGGTGAGAACTTACAACAGAACCAACCCACTGCTCCAGTCTCCATGTCGGTGTTCCAGAGGGGTTACCGTTGGCCCAGTGCAGGGAGCTGCTCTGGTAGCCCCCACGCTTGGCTCTTTAGCATATATCCCTCACCCCTCTGCCTTTGTGTTACTGTCCCTGCAGCTGGCTAAGATTAAGGTTCCGAAAATCACTTGCTAACCCAAAGGACAAAGACGAGGTTGACATGGAGAAAGGATCCAAGGACTCCTGCAAGGAGCAGTGGCTCAAGAACTACCAACTCAACGAGGTCAACGTCTTCAGCTTGTTCGACGAGTTCTTGGAAATGAGTATGTGGCGCTCTGGGGTCACGGGTGTAACTAGTCATTCATTCATTCATGCCCGTCACCCCAACCGGGGTATGGGCCGCCAACAACAGATCTCCATAGTCTTCTATCCTGGGCCATTCGCTCTAGCTGTGGGCAGCGGGGAATGGCTGGTTCTCAGGTGCTGTGTTCTGGGCCCACGCCTGCCCATTCCCATTGCCTCTTCTCTTTGGGTCAGTTTTTATCCAGGGGCAGCAGGTTTCCTTTTGCCCAGTACGCAAAGGGTGCTCTGAATGCCCTGGAGCTGCTCCAGGGGTCCAGTTCCTGATGTTGGGGCTAAGCGGGAGTCATACCCTTGCAGCTAGCAGGACTGGGGCTCCTGCGAGAGAAACTGGCCACACCTGTGACAGAGTGGTAATGCCAAATGCCCATTCACATCCCTGGGAGTGGGGGCAGGTCCTAGGTCTCCACATGTGGCTTGTGGAACACGGTCAGGCTTGGTGACTCTGCGTTCACTATTGAGGGGAAGGTACGAGGGAACCAGCCCTGCTGCTCACCCAGTACATAGCCCATCCCTGTGCTAAGACTGCAGAGCCCAGGGAGAAATGGGCACAGACTGGGTAGATTCACCCAAACACTTGCTTGGGGTCACTTGCACAAATCTTGCCCCGAGCAAGACCTGGCAGGTAACTGTGACATCCCAGGAGGTGGCCTGGGAAGGATTTGTGCCTCAGGGACGACCAAATTCCTTTCCTGCCCCGTCCCGCCCTTGCTTCTGGTAGTATTTGGGTACTGGCTGTGACCACTAGCAACTACTCTCCCCTCTCCTCCCCCCCATCCCTGTTCAGCTGAGCAGCCTGCACTTTGGGGAATGGGGGCAGAGTCAAGGTCCCACCCCTCTGTGATCACTCCTGCATGGATGACGTTGGAGTAAGTAGAACTGGGCATGCAGCTCCTGATCTTCCCTCTCCCCCACCCCCATGGCTACAGCCATGAAGCGAGCAGATCACACGGAGGGCTAGAGTGGGTGTCTGACTCATCCTCTCACGCTGCCTGGCCACTCAGGGCCATGCCAACATCTGGCCCCGAGGCATCGCGCATACAGTAAGTACTTGGGCCTGTGGTCTAGCTGGATGTCCCCACAGCTCCCTCACAGTGCCTGTGCTTTGTCCTGTTCTCAGTGATCCAGTACAGCTTCACCACCATCTTTGTGGCTGCCTTCCCCCTCGCCCCGCTAATGGCCTTCATCAATAACCTCTTTGAGATCCGGCTGGATGCCATCAAGATGGTGCAGCTGCAGAGGCGCATAGTGCCTAGGAAAGCCAATGACATCGGTGAGTGGGGGCCCAAGGGGGGGGCCCTCCATGAAGAGCATGGGCCTGATAAAGAAGGCACTATGGGGGTGCGGGGAGGGCTAATCTTACCCCAAGACTTAACAATGGCACTAACTACTGCAACAGACTCTTTCCCTAAGTCATGGTGCCAGAACATTGTCTGCTCCTGTTTCTGCTGTTCCAGGGGCCAGTTAGAGACAGAGGGTGCATTTGAAGAGCTGGGGGTGGGGAGCGGAGGGGGCAGGATTGGAACAGCAGGAGGGCTGTAAGTCAGGACTGAGGTGCATTGGTAGAGGCATGGATAGAATCTAGATACACTTTGCTTTGGCCTAGAACGCATTGCTAGTTCCTCACGTTCATATGCAGCCGTCTGCCCACATCACTGGGTGCATACAGTACTGGATAAGGCTCATCATTGTAGTGCTCTTGTTGATGCAAGGCTGCTGTGCTGGGTCACCACACTGTGCCCCACAGAACACAACTCCAGAGATCAGCCTGGTCAAGCCCAATCCTACTCCCATTCGTGGCAGTGGCAATGGCAAAGCTCGCAGAGCAGTGACCAAAGCAGCTGTGGGAGCGGCTATCTGGGCGTGTCTCTGACTTCTGTTCTCTTGTAGGCATCTGGCTGCAGGTTCTGGAGGCCATTGGTATTTTGGCCGTCATTGGCAACGGCCTGGTGATCGCCATCACCTCAGACTTCATCCCCATGCAGGTCTACAAATACACATACAGCCCGTGCATGCTGCAGAACCGCACCGATATCAAGTAAGTGTCACCCCACAACTGCCACAGCCTTTCCTGAACCGTAGCCACCTCGCTCGCTTTCTGTGTCTAAGTGAGCCTGTCCCTGCAGCGTGGGGAAAGCCATCTCTCCCGGCCCCACTGGGTGGCAAAGCCCAGCCAGGAACACGGGAGCTTTGCTCCTGCCCTATGTTCCCTCTCACTCCTTGTGGCTCTTGGGATGGGGGGACAAGTTCTGGGAGCTGGCGCTGCTCCCAATATTGAGGGTTCCCCATAGGATGTGCATCGTGTTCTTCCCAGCAGTCCTTGCCCTAAGACGCACAATAGGCTATTGGGAAGCCCGCAGAGGGATACAGAACAGCCAGTTTTGGCTGCAGGTGAGGTAGTGACCTCTAGAGGGATGAGCAAGAATTGCAGCCAAAGTTATTTTCCACTCCCATTTGCACAGGGCAGAGCAGGTCTGCTGACAAGTCGATATCTGCTTTGTACACAAATAATGCAAACACCTGCTAATTGTGCTCAGGTGACTACCAAGCACATTCACTGGCTGCTGGCCATTCTGGCTATTCAAACTAATTAATGCCTGCTTTTGAAATAGACACTAAAGTAATGCACACAGAAATCCATAGGGAAGCTCTTACATTTTGTGTAAAAACAGCTGTTAACTATGGCTGTTAGCACTGCAAGAGTGCACTTGCTCGGTGGTTTTTTCACTCTGGGCTACCCAGTTCCTACCATGTGATCTAATTCTCTACATGTGGAGTCAATATTTGATTGTTTTAATTGTGTGCTGTTTGGTCAAGCAGTAAAAGAGTGGATTAGTCCCAGCCTGGAACTGTCTCTCAGCCCCTCTCTAAGAAGCACCCTCTCTCTCTCTCTCTCTCTCTCTCTCCTCTCCCCACTACAGAAGGGATGTGGACAAATTGGACGGTAATGAAAAATGATTAGGGGACTGGGGCACATGACTTACGAGGAGAGGCTGAGGGAACTGGGTTTATTTAGTCTGCAGAAGAGAAGAGTGAGGGGGGATTTGACAGCAGCCTTCAACTACCTGAAGGGGGTTCAAAAGAAGATGGAGCTTGGCTGTTCTCCGTGATGGCAGATGACAGAACAAGGAGCAATGGTCTCAAGTTGCAGTGGGGGAGATTTAAGTTGGATATTAGGAAACACTATTTCACTAGGAGGGTGGTGAAGCACTGGAATAGGTTACCTAGGGAGGTGGTGGAATCTCCATCCTTAGAGGTTTTTAAGGTCAGGCTTGTCAAAGATCTGGCTGGGATGATTTAGTTGGTGTTGGTCCTGCTCTGAGCAGGGGGTTGGACTAGATGACCTCCTAAGGTCCCTTCCAACCCTGATATTCTATGATTCTAAATCCCACCCCCTTAAATTGCATTGCTCCAAAAATCATCCCCTCTCCCTTTTAACCAACAATCTCTCCTCCCTGTGCATTCCATGCCTTGTCTTGCCTCTGAGTTGGATCCTGCACAGGGCAGTGTGTCCTCAGTTCCCTTGACTTCACTGGGAACTCAGGGTGCTGGGCATCATCCAGAATCAGCCCTTTACATTGCTTTCTGGGACAGGGAATGTTTCCTGAGCTATAGGCCCATTCATGCCGGGGGCCTGAGCGAGTCCTGGGAGTTAATAAGAGCCCTCGGCCCCCACGGGAGTTGCAGGTGCTCAGCACTTTGCAGAGACAGTTCTTATGCTTAGGAAACACTGTGTAATTTTATGATTTTTTTTAATAAGCATCCCTGAGGCCTTGTTCCTGCACCATCAAAGTCAATGGGGCTTTTGCCATTAATTTCAATAAGAGCAGGATCAGGACTTAGATTCCCACCCTGAAAAGAACTACCTGGAAGTGAGCTAAAGATGCCCATTTCTTCTAATCCTCACCTGGGTATCCTTGCCTGGATGACCCCATTGGGGCACTATTAAGCCACTGTCTAGTGCCATGTTTTCTTCCTATGCAGCTGTTTGACAGGTTACATCAACAACAGCCTCTCGGTGTTCCGTGTCCAGGACTTTGAGGGGCAGATGAAGCTGCCCGAAAAGCTTCCAGATTTTCTGAGGAGTGAGATCACAGAATGCAGGTAATAGGGGACAATAGCATGGATCCATCATCCAGTCTCATGTCCATAGGTGCTGCCGCACCCCCTGACTTGAAGTGGTTTCCATTATATACAGGGTGTACAGTTTGGGTCAATGGCTCTTGGCACCCCCCTATACAAATTGTTCCAGCACCCTTGTACAATAATACCCTCCCACCCATCCTCACAATAATACCCTCCCACCCATCCCCAACAAATATTGCAAATATCCTCTACAAAAATATCTTGACTGTTTTAAGGTAACACTGGCATGCTTCCCTTCAGCCCCCGCACTGACTGGGAGAGCGGAAGACAAGATCCATAGCTGGTGTAAGTCATTGGATCTATGCTGCTTTATGCCAGCTGGGGATCTGTGAGTGGACAATGGGAAGGTCAGCTGGAGGAAGCCCTATACCTGAACGGAACAAAGCTGCCCTTGGGCCAAGCAGGAGAGGGACTAAATGAACCAGTAGGCCTCTCCCAGCACTAACTCCTGTGACTCTCAGTTCGGGGGGTGCAGAGAGATGGACTGTGACCAGCTGGGGAAGGGATTTGATGGGCAGTGCACACAGCGCTGACGGGTGTTGTCCTATAGGTACCGGGATTACAGGAACTCCGATGACTACAACTACTCTGCCCAGTTCTGGCACGTTTTCGCAGCCCGGCTCGCCTTCCTTATTTTATTTGAGGTGAGTGCTGTGGAGTCAGCAATGTCCGTGTGGCAAGGGGAAGGAGACCGAGGCGGTGGGGGAAAGAGAGTCACACATTCTTCGCTGGGGAGTGACTGTCAGTGGAGAGTGTGAGCGTGCATGGCTGGGCACTCTGAGGGTGCTGCTTCCGCACTGGCTGAGGGAGTTTCCTTCTCTTGTCCCCAGCCTGACCTCTTCAGTGAGCTAATTAGCTCCTTTATCATGGCACTGCCCCTTTGCATCAGATCCCTGCTCCCTTCACCTGCCTTCAGACCCTCCCCCGTGTTCTCCTGCCCTCACTCACACCTGTCATCACTTTCCCTCTCCCCTACCCCTGTGCCCCTGCTGACAGTCACTCACTCCTGCTGTTAGTCCCCTGCTCACTTGCCATCTGCCCTTCAGGCAATGCCATGCACAGGTGACTAGCATGAAAAACAGCCACTGCCCTTGGCTGGGGGCAAATTAGGGCAGCCTCAAAGTCCGCTCTGCTGGCAGTGGTACCATTGCAAAGCTGGCATTTCAAAAGGGAGTGTGGGGGTGCATCCAGAGCCAGACATAAAGCTAAGAGAAACCAGGGACTGTGGGTCCTCATGGCTTGATCTGCCACCATCTCTGGCCCAGGTTTCCCAGGACTGGAATGAGAGGGGGGTTGATGTTTTGGGGGGCCCATAGTAACCTGAATTTGGGGCCCTAAGGGGAGGCATTACCCCAGAAATCATCCTTGGATGCAGCAGTGTGTGCGTGTGTGTATTTTATGACTCCGATCAAACTCCCACTGAAGTCAATGGGAGTCTTGATTGATTTCAATGGGAGTTGGATTGGGCACTGGATTGGCTTGAGTACTTGGTATATGCCAATGTAGTAGCTGAGCATGGCCATGGAGCTATTACTCCTTGCTAATCACTGCTGGGTCACTGATCACAGCTTGTCTCCCCTGAGAACTGGTTCTGACTGCATGGTGGGCTCTGCTTGCTCATTTCAGCATGTGGCTCTGTGCATCAAGTTGATTGCAGCCTGGTATGTACCCGACGTCCCCCAATCGGTTAAGAATAAGCACCTGGAGAAAAAATATGAAAATCTAAAGGGAGTACTCAGGTAGGTGTTCTAGGAATAGCTGTGAAGGGTTCTGGAGCACTGTCTCTCCTGGAAGGCAGTGTGATCTAGAGCAGGAGACCTGGTTTCTTGTCCTGACTGGCTGTGTGACCTTGGGGTTAGTCACTGCACCTCCTCTGCACAGATACCATTAATAGTAGCTGCCCTCCCTCAGTCACCGCTCCACTCAGAGGGCTACTTTGAATAGGAGTGGCCAGAGCAGAAAGGTGGAGTAGAACGGTCTCTGGCGGGGCTTGACAACATCTTACGTTCTGCCCAGGCTGGAATCAGTATAAGAGATAAAAAATGATCTGTGTTGGCCAAGTGTCATCTCTACTCCACGGGCAAAGCCTAGGCATCCTAGGGTCTTAACTACCAATTCTTCTAACCTGCCTGTTCAGTAGAGGAAGTGTGAGATGGAGGCTGGTGGCATGTGACTTCTTAGAAGAGAGTCCTGCAAGCATTGGTTAGCCTCCCAAAGGAAGCAGTGGAAGCACTATCCCTGGTTTCACTTAAAACTAGACTGGGGAATAGAAGGAGCAATCCATCCTGGAGGCTGGATTAGTCCAGTGATTCTCCAGTTTTTTCATTCTGGGAACCGCCTCATCCAAGAGACAGGGTGCACCTTTGAGGGACCCGCCTGCCCTCCCAATCCCCCGGTGCTTGGCTAGCCACATTCCTCGTTCTACAGAGCATGAGAGAGGGCTCCATAGCCCTTTATTAATTCACAGATTACATCTTGAGAACCTCTGGATTAGATGACTCAAAACTAAAGCTGGCCAGAAAATTAGTGGGTTTTTTGGGGGGAGGGAGGAGGAACTTCCCCCTCCAGAAAACTCCCACAGAAATGAAAATTTCTCAACTTTCCATAGAAAAATTTGGTAAAAAGTCAAAATTTAAATATATCCACTGAAAACTGAAGAAATGCTGCTGTAATGCCCTATGGGAGTTGTAGTTCAGATGCTTCATGCTGCCATTCTCCTTTGTAGGTTGAACTATATTTCACATGAAGCACCACAGTCTCCCTCTATTAACAAAGGGAAGTGGTATATCATGGGAGTCCCTGATCATGCTGTATTATGGGAGATGTAGCCCAGCTAGGAAACCCTGCCTGCAGAGGAGAATGGGGACATGAGGGAACTGAACTACAAGTTCTAGGAGACAGTGTGATGGTATAGCCAAATCAAAATATGTCGGCTTTCTGCCATTTGGGGTTTTTTCCAATATAATCTAAATTTGCTGTGACTAGCAGACTCTTTTCACAAGAAGTCTTTTAATTGAAACCTTGCTTGCCATAGTAAAATAGCTTTGCTAGAACTTTTTTGACCAGCCCTTCTCACTAGTTCTTACTCATCTCAAGTTTGATTGTTCTGTTCAATAACGCTGATGTTGTCACTGGAACTACCTGGGTTGTTTCTGTATCTTCCAGGAAAATAGATCGCTCTACAGATGTATAGCAAGTCACCGAGCACACAGTAGAGGTCAGAAGCGGAGACTGCAGACCCAGTATCCAGCAGGACAGTGCTGTGGGCTTTGGAGGCACTATACAGGCACCTCCCACAAACCCTGCAACTGCAGCTCATTCTTTCCTATTGTTTTGGACTTTGCCTCTTAATTGAGGGGGAAACAACACAATGGTAAACTTGCATGAGCAGATCATTTAGAATCTCAGGGTGGCAGGGAAGAAGATTGTATCTTTAAGAAATGCTGCATTTCAAAGGTGTCTCCTCAGAGCTGGGGGAAAACATTTGCACTGTTGGCCAAACATAACAGTTTGTCCAATTTCAAAGAAGGCTAAAAATGGCTAGATTTTTGCTAAATTTGTCATGCTTTTCCTCCATCAGGGGCAGACACGATTTTACCCCTGCACCCTCCTCCCAAATTGCTAAAAGGAAATACCATATAAAGCCCATGTCTATGGAGATGGGTGAGGTTACCCTGTCTGCTGTACCAACATTGTCCCCAGTTTGGAGGGACAGTCTCTGTCCCAGCTGACTCTCCTTCCTACCATACATCTAAGACCTATTTCTTGACTAGATGAGAGACCGGATTCCTGACCGCTGATCTCTTGTTCTTACTGTAATGATGTGTGGCTTTGTGCAAATTAACCTCTTGGTGCCTCCATTTATGTCATGGGGCAAACACCTACCTAACTCATCTGGATGCTGTGCAGCTTAAATAATTAATATCTAAAGCCCTTTGAGGCCTTGTCTACATTAAGAATTTTGCCCTCATTCTATTACTCAGTGACCAGCCACTGCAAACTCCAAATACACACAAGGAAATCTGTGTTTGGCATGAATGGAGCTCACCTCAGTTTCAAACAGCAGTTAGTTCCACTGAAGCAGATTGGGGCTCTTCTCAGCTATATGTGGGATTTGCCCTGGTGCAGCGAGCGACACCAATTGCTGGCCAATGTAAACCAGCCCTTGGATCCTTTCGGAGATCCTGTGTTAGCATTTCATTGAGTCAGGCAATCTGATGCTAATCTATGGCAGAGGACCTGGCTTTATCTTCAGTAGTTCATTTTAATCCTTCACTTGTCATTAAACTGGGCTTTGCTGGCTGGCCTGTGGAGTAGATTGCTTACTTTCTCTATCCCCTTTGTATTTCATATGTCTCACCAGTCCTTCTCCTTCCAGTGGAGTCCCTCAATGCTCCTGTACACCTCCATCACCCAGGAATTGGCTATTCTCTCTTTTACTAAAATGATCACAGTAGTTCCTCCTATAGGTAAGGGTGCAGAGCAGGGCCTTACCCTAAATCTCCTACATCCCAAGCGAGTACCCTAATCATTGGACGGTAATAGGGTAGGGTGGCTCCCTCTCTTAAACCCTGCACTTGTTGGCACTTCATTCCTGCCTAGTTTAGGCCACTCTCTGCTAAGCTGGCTGGCTTCAGAAGATCCCTTCCATAGGCAAATAACTCTCCCCATGCCCTTGCATGGGGAGCCTCAGCACCTAGGTCAGGCTGATTATTCCACGAGGTGGCAGGCTGCCTGAGAGCTAGGCGTTACGATGCTTAGGTACCTTTGTGGACTGGGCCCTTATCGGCCTTCAATGAGGACTGACCGCTAGGTTTGAAAAATGTTTGTTAGTGTCAGATTCACAGAGCTGAAAACACTCTTAAATCTGCAAATGTACAGGTAGACCCCAGAACTGCAGAGAATCTTGTGTGGGAAGATCCCGTCGCACTAAGTGCCAGGGAAGGCTGGGGTCCACCGACTTGGAGCCTATTGGGGGATCGGGGCCTTTTAACAGGGCCAAGCTAAACCTAAGTGAGACGCACTTAAACTCGTGCAACAAAGTTTCAGTGGTTTAGCTAAGTTGGTTTAATTCACATGTAGGGCTTGTCCACATGCGTGGGTTTAAAATCACACTAACTTTAGCAAGTGAGCACTCAAATGACCTTCCCAGTCCACATATGCTGCAATTCTTCCAAGTGGACTAACTGGCTCAGAAATACTTTATTCTACAATCCACTTTGAAAGTTCCTTGCGTAGTGAGGTAGTGCAGACTAACATTGACATTCATGCACAGCTCATTTCACACTAGGTTGGCAGTACGCCAGCTTCTATCCCAGTGTATTTTGCCAGGACCAGCTTGCCTGTTTACCTAGGTGCCCTCCACTGCTCTGGGGTCATGTTGCCCAGATGTCCCTTCCCTGTTCAAATGCTGGCAGGAGGCCAGGAACAGTCCATTTTTTCCTGGAGTACAGCCTTCAAGCCTTCCAGCAGTGCTATTACTGCCATCTAATGCCTTGTGCAACAGCATGGAAACATGCAGAGATCTTTGATCGCCTTGCCATCTGGAAAGACGCACGGGTACAGGCAGCCCTTTAAAAAAAAAATCAGAATAACGCAGTCTATGAAGACATCTCTAAATAGTTAGCCCCAAAGGGTCACAGTGGGACCCTATTCAATGTCACAGCATGAGCAAAGCACTCAAAAGCCACTACAAGAAAACAAGGGGCAAAAGATGGACCTCTAGCAATACTCATATGACCTGTCTTTACTATGAGACTTTTCTGCTGGGATGCCACTATTGTTGTCAATCCTGTATTTAGACAAGTCCTCAATGTGGAGTTTAAGGATTAAATTGAACCTTTTCTAGTTTTCCTAAATGATCAAGGCTATTAAATGCAAACTCCTATCACCCCTACCCATTAAGGCTGAGCAACAAAGCACTCAGGGACAGGACATTCCAGACATTGATTCTTGCTGTCATCATTCCTGTTTTCCTTGTTCAATGTCAGCTCTAAAAAAGTATGTATTAATCTATGCCAAAAGGATATGGCTTGAGCACGGTGACTGAATGAATCTTGCAGTCAAAAAAATCTTAGCTTTTCTAACACCCTGATTTGTGAATTTTTGATTTGTCAGCCTTGTGCTAATGCTAGGTTTTACATTTGTTATTTACATCTAAGTGACTAGATTATGAAACACGGCAGGGGAATCAAGCCCTGATACACACATGCCTGCATGCGAGGCTGAAACTTTAAGCATGTGACTAATCCACTGAAGTCCAAGGTGGCCACTCAAGGGCCCCCCATTGGACTTCAGTGGACCAGTCACATGCTTAAAGTTACACATGTGTCTGTGTGCCATATTGAATCAGGTCATTAATGCAGCAGGTGCCAGACTGATGTGGCATTTAAAATATTTTCCTGGCCTCCCTTATTCTGGATGCCAGGTATGTTGTATATATTTTAAAATGCTCAGTAATGGTTGCTTGAAATACTGTGCAATAATATTGTAATTTTTTAATAAAGGTGATTTTATACAATACACTTTTTTTTTTAATGTTGCTTCGGTTTATTAAGCAAAGAATTGGGCTGGGTTTGGATGGTGAAGAATTGAAATGTGAAGGCCATTTTAAATATTGGCTTGGGTGCAGGACCATTAATTTGTTAGATTTGTTAGTCATTAAGGTATTGTGTAGCAGGGTGGATCCTGCTCCTGCTGAGAAGGAGTTTAAAAAGTGGCCTGACAGGCAGGGGCGGCTCTAGAAAATAGGCTGCCCCAGGCAGCGCGGTGTGCTGCGCCGCCCTTCCTCGGTCCCGCGGCGGGTCCCCTCTTCCCGCGGCTCCGGTTGAGCTCTCGCGGCAGGTCCACCGGAGCCCCGGGACAAGCGGACCTCCCGCGGGCACGGCTGCGGACGGTTCGCGGGTCCGGCGGCTCCGCTTGAGCTGCCGCAGTCATGCCTGCGGGAGGTCCAGCCGAGCCGCGGGACGAGCGCCCCCTCCGCAGTCATGCCTGCGGCAGGTCCGGTTGTCCGCGGCTCCGGTGGACCTCCCGCAGGCATGACTGCGGCAGGTCCACCGGCCCAGCCTGCCGCCCCCTAGATTTGGCCGCCCTAGGCACCAGCTTGGTTTGCTGGTGCCTAGAGCCGCCCCTGCTGACAGGGCTTGAGAGCGGTGGCTCTCAAGGCTGAGCTGATTAGGGAAGTTGCTGCAGCTGGGGTCCACGCCCCAAACAGAGCAACAGGGCCTTATAAGAAGGCAGGGAAGCCAGAAAGTCTCTCTCTGGCTATAGAGAGATGGGCCTGGCTGCTTAGGAGTTGAGACAAGGTACCTAGGGTGAAACAGGGCTGGGGAGCTCTGGCCTGGAAAGCCCCAGGCTGCGGCCTAGTAGAGGGCTAAGAGGTACTGGGGATTGCAGGGAGCAACCTAGGGGCAGGCAAGGCAGCAGGTCCAAACCCCCTTTGCCGATGATGAGTACTGGATACTGCAGTCTGCCCCAGAGAACGGGGGCTAGATAGAGACTGGGCAGTAGCCACTACTGAGGTGAAGTGGGGATAGTGGGGTGGGGGTTCCCCAAGGAGGGGAGACCCTAAGAGAAAGGGGTTATTGCTGAGGGCAGCACCCCATGTAAGAGGGCACCAGGGTCCAGGGAGGGACTCGGGGCCAATAGTAAACAGGTGGATCACTGGCCTGCAGAGGGCGCTCCGGATGCTGGAGAGAGCTAATTCCCAGAGCAACCAGCAGGAGGCGCCGCAGGGGTGAGTCTGACCCGTTACATATTGGCATGGGACACAGGCCATCTGGGTCAGTTTCCAGCTTTGATACAAACTTCCTGTATGACTGGGGCAAGTCACTTCAGCAGAGATTTTCAAAGCTGCCACAGGCATTTGGATTCGGGATGTCCAAATCTTAGCCAACTTTGGAAAACTCGGCCTTAATCCTAGTGTCAGTTTACCCATCTGTAAAATGGGGATAATACCTCCCATACTACTTAGGGGAGTTCTGAAAATATGTGTTAGTGTCTGGGAAGGGCTCAGATGATACAGTATGGGATGGAAAATACATACATTGTGCTAGGCATTTACAAACTTTAGGGTAACATTTTCAAAATCACTTGTGACTTAAGCCTAATTTACACACAGGTTTTGTACCAATAGTTATTTCAAGGGGTTTTTTGTTTTTTAAAAAACTGAAATAGTTATAAGAGCCTTTCAGCACTGGATTGTACTATTATATCGGTATAGCTATTTCCATATGGGAAAGGGAGCAAGTTCTCTCTGCACGAAGCAGTTTGATATCACTATAACTGTGTCCACATTAGGGCTGTTACAACTGCTTTTTTATGAACACTTGCACACTATATCCTACTCTAGTGATATTTTTGGATTGAAAGGGAACCCTGACACATTTTGCCCAGAGCCTTGAAATGCTCTTTCTAGCACTGGTGAAAGCTATTGTAAGTAGTTTTATTGAATTGGCTTAATATCATAAAATGCATGATGGGTATTAATACTAAACTCACATTTATATAGCAACTTTCATCCCAAAGCACCTTCACACAGGCAACCCTTCATGCATCACTGAAATGCAGCCACCTCTGAATTGCAACACTGTAAGCTGCACACAGTAATGCTACAAGTTTAGCACAGAGAGTAAGGAAGAATGCAGTAGCAAATTGAGACTGCAGAGAGAATTTGAGCAGGAGGATGCGATTAGTCAGATCCTGTCTCTTTAGAGATGGCATCTCTAATAGTGCGCTGGGCAAAAATCAGCACTGAGTGAGAGAGAAGAGTAATATGTACTGAGTTATCAACACTACTTTTTGCCATGCTGGGTTTTCCTTGGAGGTATCCCTTTAATGCACAGATCAGGCCTAAGCCTGTTTAACTTGTAAAATTTGACAAACCCACAGCCCAACCCGGTACAGCTGCCGGTCATACACAACCATAAAAATAAAAAGTTATTTACTGCACTGTCTCAGGGATCACAGCTTCTGGTTTGGCTTCTCCATCAAAAAGCCATGAAGTGCTGAGGGTTAACTCAGCAGTGAGAAGGGTAATAAATAGAAACAACTCCTAGGTAAATAACAAGTGCACAGCTGGCTTATCTGAACATACACAGCTTCAAAATACATTGCTCTGAGTCCACAGTGGTGCTTTTATTGTAGTTACTGGGAGTTGTATGTACAAATCCTGGGCTGTATCTGATCCTGAGGTCTATGCTCGACTCAGGGCCAGATTCTCAGCTGCTGTAAATCAATGTAGCTCTACTGAAGTCAATAGAGTTACTGATTTACATGAGTGAATATCACCCCTATCATCATCATGCATCCTTGGGGGTTTCAGTGGAATTGCATAGGAGGGCAAAATTTATCCCTAAAAGCTTTTCTTTTCATTAGTCTAAGCTGATGGAAAGGACTTAGCTATCTCATTCCTGCCTTTAAGGAACATTATGATGCAGGGCAAGATGCTGGCACCAAGCACGTTAGAGGAGTCCATCATTTGGAGCGGAGAGGGAAGGGGGTGGATCTGACATTAATCACCCTTGTTGTTTGCATCTCCGGACTTGGCTACACTTACAAGTTGCAGCGCTGGTGGAGGCTTTCCAGCGCTGCAATTACACCCCGTCCACACTTGCAGGGCACAACCAGCGCTGCAACTCCCTGGTTGCAGCGCTGGCTGAAAACCCATCCCGGCAGGGGTATAAGGAGTGCAGCGCTGGTGATCCAGCGCTGCTCAGCAGGTGTGGACACTCACCAGCGCTTTAATTGTCCTCCAGGGAATAAGGAGGTATCCCAGAATTCCTGTTCAGCCACTCTGCTCATCAGTTTGCAGGTGACCCGCCCTTTAAATGCCCCGGGAATTTTAAAAATCTCCTTCCTGTTTGCTGCAGCCAGGTGTGGAGTGCAATCAGTTAATCTTTCCAGGTGACCATGCCTCCACGTGGCAAACGAGCCCCAGCATGGAGCAATGGCGAGCTGATGGACCTCATCAGTGTTTGGGGGGAGGAATCTGTGCAGGCACAGCTGCGCTCCGGCCGTAGGAATTACGATATCTTTGAGCAGATATCAAGGGCCATGCTGGATAGGGGCCATGATCAGGACGCACTACAATGCAGGGTGAAAGTTAAAGAGCTGCGGAGTGCCTATTACAAAGCCCGAGAGGGGAATCGACGATCCGGAGCTGCCCCCACGACCTGCTGTTTTTACAGGGAGATGGACGAGATACTTGGGGGTGAACCCACTGCCAATCCCAGGATAACGATGGACACTTCTGAGCAGGCTGGGGGACAGGAGGAGGAGGCGGCGGGGGGGGGGAGAGGAAACCGCGAGTGAAGCTCCTGGGATGGGGGAAGACACCCCAGAGTCCCTGGAGGCATGCAGCCAGGAGCTCTTCTCAAGCCAGGAGGAAAGTACCCAATCGCAGCAGCCAGCAGTTGCAGAAGGACAAGCAGAGGAGCGGGTTACTGGTAAGCGGCTTTTATTTTCTGGGTGGAAATGTTTCTGGAGAGGAAGGGGGGTTATGGCTGCATGCATGCCAGCCTCTAGATGTGGAATAGCCTGTTGATGTGGTCTATCACGTCGCGGTAATCTGCTTCAGTTATCTCAGCAAAAGTTTCATCCAGAGCGTGGGCAATATGCCTGCGCAGGTTTATAGGCAGAGCCACTGTGTCCCTTGTCCCAGTGACGGTGACGCGTCCGTGCCACTCTGCTGCCAGTGGTGGGGGGACCATTTCTGAACACAGGCACGCCGCATAGGGTCCCGGGCGGAATCCACATTGCTCTAAAAGAGCCTCCCGCTGTTCCCTAGTGACTTGCAGTAGGGAGACATCTTCCAGGATTAACTCCTGTGAAAAATGTTGGGAGACTCTTTAGTGAAGAGATAGGGAGATAAGATCACCCCTGCAGCTGCATCTTCGCTCAACCCCTCTAGCACTCCAGATTACCCGAAGCAACCAGCTCCCCTCTATCACTCAAGCCCCACTTCTCCCTATATAAGCACCCATTACTCACCATTTTGTGGCTTCTGTTGTGTTATGCGTGTGGGGAAAAGAATGCTAAAGTGAGAACTCCCTCAGTGTAACAATTCATGTCTGGAGATAGTGGATACAATGCTGCCCGTGTTTAAATGTTGTCATTTCTGTGTTTCTACAGTGACCTTGACTACTGGACTGCCCAGATGTTCAACATCACAGAGGCTTCAAAATTTGAGAAAAAATCCCCGAAAGAGCAAAGAGGACATGCTGAAAACTGTTCTTCATCACTCTGCTCGAGAGAGTAAAGACTTGAAGGAGTGGAGAGAGAAGGAAAGCAGGATCCGCAGGAGAAATGCAGTGGCCAAGAGGAAAAGCACGGAGCGGCTGCTAAGCATCCTGTCGCGCCAAGCGGACTCTATAGAGTCACTCGTTGCCATGCAAGCAGAGCACTACCGTGCTACTCCCCCACCCGCCCCGTCCTTTTTGCCTTGTGCCCCAATGTCAGCTCAAACCGCCTTTCCCCAGAATTCAGGTTCTTACCACCACCAGCTGCCTCCAACACCTGTACGTTCACCAACCAGCCCTGATACCTACCACCACCCTTACCCTCTGCACTCAACCCCCATCACCATGCAGTATATGCACCCTGAAGTGCAGGATTCATTAAACAGCAATCCAGACAGGACATATGCAAACTTGTGACTGTACAGTTCACCAACCCACACCCCTGCCCTCTTGTGTTCATGAAATGTTGTGTGTCTGTCTGTCTGTCAAGGAAGTTTTTTTCTTTTCAATAAAACAATTCTTGGCTTTGAAAACAGTCTTTATTATAGCAGATAGTGAAAGATACCTTAGCCCAGTAAAGAAAGAGGCACTGCAAATCATATTATTATTATGGATAATAGAATAACAGTGTAAGCAGTGCAATTCACTCCCATGCAAGGCAGCAAACATTACTGTTGGCTTTCAGCCTCAAATTCTTCCCTCAAGGCATCCCTAATCCTTGTAGCCCTGTGCTGGGCCTCTCTATTAGCCCTGCTCTCTGGCTGTGCATATTCAGCCTCCAGGACTTGAACCTCGGTGGTCCATGCCTCACTGAATGTTTCACCCTTCCCTTCACAAATATTATAGAGGGTACAGCAAGCGCATATAACCGTGGGGATGCTGCTTTCCCCCAAGTCTAGCTTCCCATACAGACATCTCCAGCGGGCTTTTAAACACCCAAAAGCACACTCCACAGTCATTCTGCACCGGCTCAGCCTGTAGTTGAACCGGTCCTTGTTCCTGTCAAGCTTCCCTGTATAGGGTTTCATGAGCCAAGGCAGTAACGGGTACACGGGGTCTCCAAGGATCACAGTGGGCATTTCGACATCCCCTACTGTGATCTTCCTGTCTGGGAAAAAAGTCCCTGCCTGCATCTTCCTGAACAGGCCACTGTTCCGAAAGATGCGTGCATCATGCACCTTTCCAGGCCAGCCTGTGTAAATGTCAATGAAACGCCCGCGGTGATCCACAAGCACCTGGAGAACCATAGAGAAATACCCCTTACGATTAACGTACTCTGATGCCAGGTGGGGGGGGGGCAGAATAGGAATATGCATCCCATCTATCGCCCCTCCACAGTTAGGGAAACCCATTTGTGCAAAGCCATCCACAATGTCCTGCACGCTCCCCAGAGTCACGGTCTTTCTTAGCAGGATGCGATTAATTGCCTTGCAAACTTGCATCAAAACGATTCCCACGGTCGACTTTCCCACACCAAAGTGGTTCCCGACCGACCGGTAGCTGTCTGGAGTTGCCAGCTTCCAGATTGCAATTGCCACCCGCTTTTCCACCGTCAGGGCAGCTCTCAATCTTGTGTCCTTGCGCCGCAGAGTGGGGGCGAGCTCAGCACACAGTCCCATGAAAGTGGCTTTTCTCATACGAAAGTTCTGCAGCCACTGCTCGTCATCCCAGACTTCCATGATGATGTGATCCCACCACTCAGTGCTTGTTTCCCGAGCCCAAAAGCGGCGTTCAACGGTGCTGAGCATTTTTGTGAATGCCACAAGCACTTTGGTGTCACACGCGGCAGGAGAATCGATATCGATATCATCGTCAGACTCCTCACTGTCACTTTGGAGCTGAAGGAATAGCTCGACTGCCAAACGTGTTGTGCTGGCGACACTCATCAGCACAGTCCTCAGCAGCTCGGGCTCCATTTGCCACAGAAATCGCGATTCACACAGAAAAACAGAAAGACACTCACAATGGCGCCAAACGTTGCCGGAAAGAGTGGATGCTGGGATGTGAAGCGATGCACTACGGGGCGTTGGCACACAGGAAGCGGAATGACCCGCACACTTCCTTCCCCTTCCCACAATACTCAGCGCCAAAATGGGACGAGGTGCTCTGTGGGATAGCTGCCCACAATGCACCTCTCAATACAGCGCTGGAAAGTGCTGTAAGTGTGGCCACACTGCAGCGCTGGTAGCTGTCAGTGTGGCCACACTCCAGCGCTGGCCCTACACAGCTGCATGACCAGCGCTGTAACTCCCAGCGCTGCAACTTGTAAGTGTAGCCAAGCCCTCCATGCTTACGGATGGTAGTACCTCCTCCTGGCTGAATTCCACTCTCCTAATCAGGTGACAGGGAGAATACAGCAGCTATTAAAGAACCCATCTAACACCGCTAGAATTTTAGTTGAATCTATTCAGCAGGCAGAATATCCCATCGCACCTGCTGCTCAAAGAGACACATGCTGCTTTATGTCCTCTAATGTTCTTTGTGGTGCTGAAAACGTCGCACAGTAAGAGTGGTTGATTTTGGAAGACAAGGCTTTCAGCGTTGCAGTGAATTGTCTCTGCACACAGGATGGGTTTAGTTATCATGCCCAGGAGCACGGAGCATTGAAAGGAAAGTTACACAGACTCACGATGCTGGTTCAGAACCTTGTCGCCTGTCATCTGGCGCTTCCTTTCCTGGTTTAACTCAGCCCAGCTGGGTTCCCATGTTCATTTCCCCCCCTGCAGATCGGTGCCTGCTGGGAGTGGAGAGGCTCAGTTTAAATCAGGCAGGTACCCCTAACAATTATATGCTGATGGTTTTTCCTGACCATGCAATCCGTGTCTGATACTGACCATTATTTAAGGGCATCTTTTTAAGCAAGACGTGGGGGTCCTGCTCCCGCACCCCCTGAATTCAGTGGGCTGAGTCCTGGCTCCTGTGCTCCTGCAGCCCGGGGACTCATCAGTCATACGTAGCTAGGTGCCCATCCCCGTGGTCTCTGGGACTGAGGCCGGAGGGC
This sequence comes from Mauremys reevesii, assembly GCF_016161935.1. Lineage (NCBI taxonomy): Eukaryota > Metazoa > Chordata > Testudines > Geoemydidae > Mauremys > Mauremys reevesii. The sequence continues at coordinate 115,377,429 of NC_052626.1, forward strand.
CCTGACGCGCCCTGCTGCCAGGGGGTCCCAGGGCTGGAGGGGGGGGTGATGTCGGTCACAGGGAGCCCCCCGGGGTGCAGTGGATGAGGCTCCTCCCACTTGCAGCCTCCCTAATCCCCTGCGCCAGGGCCCCGCCTCCCTCGCTGCAGGCTGAGCCCAGCCAGTCACCTGCCGCCCCGCCCCGCCCCGCCCCGCCAGGTGAGCGCAGCCTGCGCCATAGGCTGGGCGGTGTCGGGCGGGCCAAGGCTGAACCCCGCCCGGTGCATGCTGGGAGCTGAAGTCCTCTTCCCCCTGGGAATCTCCGCCTCGGGGCCGCCGCGGGACTAGTGCCCCAGAGTGCCCCGCGCGGGGCGGTGGAACCGTCCCTGTGCCGGCCTGGGCGCAGGTTCCCATGGCAACTGGGCGGTGCCTGGGTGCAGGTGCCAAGAAGATTCTCTTCCCCCCCGCCCCCCACGGCACAGGCTGCCCCCTGGACGGAGATAGGTAGGTGTCACCCCAGACACTGCCGTGTCCCCAGCAGCCCCTTAGTCACCCCAGCTCCCCACAGACCAGCAGTACCACTTGCAGACACCCCAATGTCATCTGCAGCTTCCCAAGGCCACCCCCAGCCTCCCCACCCCCAACATCACCCCCAGCCAGCCCAGCCTCCCCACCCCTAACATCACCCCCAGCCAGCCCAGCCTCCCCACCCCCAACATCACCCCCAGCCAGCCCAGCCTCCCCACCCCAACATCACCCACAGCCAGCCCAGCCTCCCCAACATCAGCCTCCCCACCCCAACATCACCCCAGCAACCCCACCCCCAACATCACCCCCCCCCAGCCCAGCAACGCCACCCCAACATCACCCCCAGCCAGCCCAGCCTCCCACCCCTAACATCACCCCAGCCAGCCCAGCCTCCCCACCCCAAACAACACCCCCAGCCAGCCCAGCCACCCCAACCCCAACAACACCCCAGGCCAGCCCAGCCTCCCCAACATCAGCCTCCCACCCCAACATCACCCCCAGCCTCCCCACCCCTAACATCACCCCCAGCCAGCCCAGCCTCCCCACCCTCAAATCTGCCTCCCCATCCCCAACATCACCCACAGCCAGCCCAGCCTCCCCATCCCCAACATCACCCACAGCCAGCCCAGCCTCCCCTTCCCCAACATCAGCCTCCCCACCCCCAACATCACCCCCAGCCAGCCCAGCAACGCCACCCCCAACATCACCCACAGCCAGCCCAGCCTCCCCACCCCAACATCAGCCTCCCCACCCCAACATCACCCATAGCTAGCCCAGCAACCCCCGCCAACATCACCCACAGCCAGCCCAGCCTCCCCCTCCCCAACCTCACCCCCAGCCAGCCCAGCAACGCCACCCCAACATCACCCACAGCCAGCCCAGCCTCCCCATCCCCAACATCACCCACAGCCAGCCCAGCCTCCCCACCCCAACATCACCCACAGCCAGCCCAGCCTCCCCACCCCAACATCAGCCTCCCCACCCCAACATCACCCACAGCTAGCCCAGCAACCCCTGCCAACATCACCCCAGCCAGCCCAGCCTCCCCACCCCAACATCACCCCAGCAATGCCACCCCAACATCACCCACAGCCAGCCCAGCCTCCCCACCCCAACATCACCCCAGCCAGCCCAGCAACCCCACCCCAACATCACCCACAGCCAGCCCAGCAACCCCCGCCAACATCACCCACAGCCAGCCCAGCCTCCCCACCCCCAACATCACCCACAACCCCCTGTGCCACCTGCAGCCACCCCACGTCCCTCACTGCCAATGCCACCCACAACCAGCCCCAAGAGCTCTGCTGGGCCCCATAATGGCTGGGATTCCCTGCTTGCTCCTCCCCACTGATCCCATACCCCAGATTCATTGTCTTCTTCCATTCATACCCTGACTGCTCCATGAGGATCCATGCTTGCTCTTCTACCATCATTGTGCCCACCCAAGGGGTTCTCCGCTGCTCTTTCCATTTTCCACCACCACATCCACCCATGGAGTTTCCTGCTGCTGTTTCTCTCTCAGCCCCTAATGTTCTCTATCACACCATGCTGCCCTGCCTGACACTTGTGCTACAAAGTCCTCACTGCACTAGCCCATCACCCCTTTAATGGCATTTTGCAGGCACCTCAACCTGGGAAGGAATCACACTGCAGGGATGCCTTATTAATATTGGGATAGATCCAAATATACTGAGACCATTAGCAGCTGATCGAGGTGGAGCATAGCATGCTAGAAGTGAGCTCTGCCTGGGCCATACTTGTGTATTTAAAGTGATGGTGGCACAATCTATGTTATATGGTTTGGAGCAGCTCTGAGGTTCCTGGCAATGTTTGGACACCTGTGATTAAAAGTATAAATAGATGATGATGAGCCTGATCCAAAACTCATCCTTCAAATGGTTCAGATGTTGGGAAAATTTGGATCTGGATCCAAACATCACATCTGGATCCATTACGTCTCTGTAATGGGGGGAGCCAACACCCTAGATCAGAATACCCTCAGACTTGGAGATAGCTAGGGCTAGAGTGACATCCACTTTTTTTACTTGGTTTTATTTCTAATCACGGAAGCTGAGAGCACATATCCTGGCATCAGTGTTTTAAATAGAAAGCTGATGAGCAAGTGGCTCTGTAGTAGAGAATGAACAGGCTATACAGCTAGATGGAAAGGATGGAGGTTCACCTTTCATATTTTGCTTTGAAAAAAAACAGATTTTAAAAAAGTTTCATTATTTCTCTTTGTTAAAGGGGAAAAGTTACTGACAGAATTCTAAAAAATTCTGGGGAAAAAAATCACCCACTGAAACTAGAGTGTCAGTGTATTATTATGAGCTTGGTATTCAGTGTTTAATGCTGACATTTTATGTGGAAACTGGTTTATTTTAAATTGAATTTCACAGTAAGTCGCTATAAAATGAAAGATTTGGAAATGAAAATGCTTGGAGGAGGATTGGTCAGTGAGGAAACTGCAGAATTGAAATGCAGCTCATTGCAGGAGGGCAGGATAGTGTGGTCAGGTTTCTTAGAAATTGGGTTTGCCTAGTAGCTAGCCGGCATGGTGAGCTTTGTGAATGAATCCATGCATATAGACAAAGTGCACAATCAGTCATGAGGATGCCATCCACCATTTTTAAATGCTGTGTGTTGCTAAAAGCAACATTTGTCAGTGAGCTTTAGAGGAGCAAAGAGCAGTTCTTTAAAAATCCAGCCTTTGAAAAGCTAGGTGTGTACTCACCACCCATTCCTGCCACACAAGATATTTTAGCCTCTGAAATTCCCTAAGATTTAGTCTCTTGAGTTTCCCTGTGTTTTGTTCTTCAGGGATTCATTTGTCTTTTTAAAAACAGAAATACTGGTTACAGAGACACAGTGAACTCAGATTTTTGTAAAAACTTGTTTTACAATTTTTTGCTAACTCAAAACCAACAAAAATGCACTGCTTGGATACATCTTGCATCTGAAGAAGTGGGTATTCACCCACGAAAGCTCATGCTGCAGAACGTCTGTTAGTCTATAAGGTGCCACAGGATTCTTTGTTGCTTTTACAGATCCAGACTAACACGGCTACCCCTCTGATGCTTGGATACTGTGGTGCTTGGCAGGCACTATATGTAGCTGCCAGGTTTTATGAACTAGATAAATTCATGGAGGTTAAGTCCATTAATGGCTATTAGCCAGGATGGGTAAGGAATGGTGTCCCTAGCGTCTGTTTGTCAGAGCGTGGAGATGGATGGCAGGAGAGATCGTTTGATCATTACCTGTTAGGTTCACTCCCTCTGGGGCACCTGGGATTTATCACTGTAGGTAGACAGGATACTGGGCTGGATGGACCTTTGGTCTGACCCAGTATGGCCATTCTTATGTTCTTATGCAGTTCCACAGGTGACATTTTATACAAAATATAATGATCTAATTAGCATATTTTCAAAAAGTTTGCATATGATTCTAGCGTATGATCAATACATCCTGCCCCAAGTAATGGAGCTGCACAAAACTTGACAACTATGAGAGCTGATATAAGGACTCTATGCTAGCCCCTTGCAGCCCCCGGCCTAGTGGTCATGTCAAGGAGGGAGGGGTTTGGCCAGGTAGGGGACATGGGTTGAGTGCAGCATGCTGCAGATATAGGGGACATGGGAAGCTGAGCTCTCTAGTTTTCATCATACTCAGAGCCCCAGATTCTCATACTCTAGAGCAGCACAAGTGTGATTTAAAACCTTTCCTGCTCCCTGATCCTGCCCCAATTACAGAAACAAAGTCACTGAAAATTGGGCCCATTGTCTTCATAGCTCTCTGCAAAGTACTTAGCACACTCTTGGTGCCATCCAACTAAATAATATAAACAAAAGCAAAGTCGAACTGGAGTGTCATTGTCCAAGCTAATAGACGTGCAGAGAACAAACAGAGAAATAAACAAGTCACAAGAATAGTGGGAAGATTTTTTTTAACATTATTCCAGTTTTAATAATCTACAATCCACCACATTCCTTTACCTGCATTATTAAGTGGACACTGACCATAAATACATTCATTGATCATGCTTTCACTTGGGAGTGAAGCAATACAATGCTCCCTCCCATTGCCAATGATGCAGGAAAAGGTGTGTGGGGTTAGAGGGAGGTCCTGACTTTGAATGAGATGTAAAGCTAAATGCCTCATCAGTGGTCATTAAAAAATATCCACGGGCACCTTTTTGCAAGAGAAGGGGTGTTACCCTGTCATATTGACAAAGTTCAAATTGGAATAGTTACAATCTGCCTTTGTGAATCCGTTTCACTTGGACACAGTATCTTCCTTACTTCCTGCCCTTAACTGTTGGGTAGGGCTGCTGTGTGCTGTTAAACACCTGCTGTTTTTAACCCCAGTGATGGCTGCATTTCAATAGTGAATGGAAGGACATGTAAATAGAGCATGATCCTGTAAGATGCTGAGTACCTCCCATGAGATGCTGAGTGCACTCAATTCCCATTGGCTTCACTGAGAGATGAGTATTCAGCTCTTTGCAGGATTGGGCCCAGCTCCCACTGCAGACTTTGGTAAAAGTGCATTGGGATGAAAGACACTCTACACATTTAGATCTAGGGCTATATTCTCTGTTGGTTTAACTGCATTGACATCACTAGAGTTACACCAGAGCATCTGGCCCTTCATTTTAAATTTTATTTTAGCCACCTACAGTTTCTTCAGAAGTTCCCTCCCTCAAGGATCAGAGATTTAGGGAAGGGACATCGAGGTTTGTGGTTGGAGAGAAAAGCTGGCATGCAGCATTGTTGAAGCAATCAGCGGAAGCCATGCTGTGCCATCCCGCACTTCTGAGAGAAGACACAATGCAGGCTGCAAACAGAAAAGAGCAGTAGGTGTGACATGTCTGACCCTGAGGCTCAGAGCTCTGCAAAAAGCCAATCACAAAGTTGCCTTTGAAAAGGCTGGTAAAGGCATGAGAGCTGCAGTGTCATCTTTAATCCTTTTCTATTTGATTATTTTTGACAGGTGTGTAACTCACCCGCTTATTGTTTAACAAATCCCATCACGTTTTGTACAGTGGTGCATGATATAGCTGCATGCATATGCCCAGGGCTGCTTGTGGAGATCACGGGCTGTCTACATACCTATCAGTGTTCCAGAATAAGAGAGAGGACAGAAGAAATTTCACTCAGGATTGACCTCAGTGGGGCAGGCTGCAAACCGGCATGATTGGCCTTATTAGTCACTGCACTCTGCTGAGGGGGCCAACTGAGCCACGGACACTCAACTCCCCTCCCACTCTAGAAGTGGACCCTATGTATGAGGGTTGAGGCCCAGTATGTGGGAAGCTTGCACTGCTGCTGCCTTGGCCAAACAGGACGTCAGTCTCCTGAGCTGGCAATCTGGCACCATTCACCAACACTAAATTCACAAGGACCAAATGTTTTAACCAGGAGTGGCGTTCTTCCCCTGTCAGCTGCTCTCCACTTTCCTTACTTCCCTGTCATACTGCCTTCCACAGCACAGCAAAGGGTCAAACTCACAGACCTCCTCTCCCCACTATGACAAAACCTACCACCGTCTTCCACTCCTGGCTTACACCCAGATTTGCGCTCATTCAATGTGCCTCTATTTTAAAGTACCCAACTTAATACCTAGGGCCCGGTTTCCAGAGATGCCACAGATCCCGTTAACCTCAGATCAGCTCTAGGTGACACAAAGGTAACACCGCTAGTGGCTGGTCTCTGTTAGTATTCCCACCAGTGGGAGGCCAAGACATGCTTCTAGAGGACAGTGCTTATCTGGCTGTACTAGCCTGATGCTTTTCTGAATGCCAGTCATCCAACTTCTTTTTAAAATGAAAAATGATTTTGCACCATTAGTGTCATTCCATAATCCTGCATATTAAAAGGGTCATGAATTTAGCTAACCCCAATCTGTAGTGCTTGCTTCCCAGTAGAGCTGTAATATCTGTGACACACTTTATAGTCAAGTGGGATGGAAAAAATATCCCCTTAATAACCAGTTTTATTGCTTAGCCATAAATGCTTTGTCTCCGCATGGGTAGGGAGTTGGAGCCCAGGGAATAGATTATTTTCTCATTATTCAATTCACAGTGTTGAATAACTGAGAATAGCAAATACGGATGTGGGAGAGAGAGTAACACATTTTGCAAGCCAAGGAGCGCAGTGCAATGAAGTAGAAGCTTCTGTTATAGAAGCTAAAATACAATACAAGACACAGACATCCGTGACTAAAGCCTGGCAGGCCACTGGAATGCAAAGACACTATGTAGGCTACCATTTATTATCAGATACATTGAAAGCAGGGGTCAGCTGAACCTGTTTGCTGTGGGTTGGAAAGATAGCATATTTCCCTGGTGGCTTCTATCTCGTGCTCCAAAAATCCAACCAATAGGATTTTTCTTTTCTTTTTTTTCTTTTTTTAAGTTAAAAGGGTGGGATTTTGGAGATTTTTTTTCAGTATTGGCCCGGCTATTCCACTGAAGTCAGTGGAAGTTTTACCAAAGTCTGCAGTGGGAGCAGTTAGACCAATGATGGGCATTTTTGAAAATGCCATCCTTAATCTCCGTTTGTAGTGTAGTTGTAGCTGTGTTGGTCCCAGGATACTAGAGAGACAAGGTGGGTTAGGCAATATCTTTTATTGGACCAACTTCTGTTGATGAAAGAGACAAGCTTTCAAACTCACACAGACTTGAAGAATTGCTCAGTGTAAACTCAAAAGCTTGTCTCTTTCACCAACAGAAACTGGTCCAATAAAAGATATTATCTCACCCACCTTGTATTGTTAATTTCTTTCAGCTTTTATGGTTGCAAACAGGGCCGGCTCCAGGCACCAGCTGAGGAAGCTGGTGCTTGGGGCGGCAGATTCTAGGGGGCGGCTTTCGCCCAATCCTAGGGCGGCACTGACGCTTTTTGTTGTTGTTGTTTGCTGCTCTGGCTGCCCTGTAGGGGGCGGAGTTGGGGAGTGCCCTGCAGCAAATTTGGCAGGGTAGCCCGCATCCTTCCCTCCCCACTGACCGGAGCAGCTCAGAGCCCTCCCGGCAGGCAGCGTGGAGGTCGGTGCCGTGGGGTGAGCGCCCCCGTGAAGCCCTGGCTGCCCCCCTTCTCTCTCTCTCCCCCCTCGCTCCCTCCCCTCCCCGTCATTAGACCGGGTGTGCACTCTGCAGCACAGAGAGTCCCCTGGCTCCGGCCGCCCTGTAGGGCTTTTTTGTTTTGTTCTCCCCTGCTTTGCCGGTCGTGCTGTTCCCCCACCCCCGCTTTGCCGCTCCAGCCGCGCCACAGGTGGTTTTTTTTTTCACTTGCTTTGCCGCTCCAGCCGTGCAGTTTTTTTTGTTTTTCCCCCACCCTGCTCTACCACTCTGGCTGTGCTGCAGGTTTTTTTTTTTCTTCCCTGCTTTGCCGCTCCAGCGCCCGGTCCTCCCCCCCTCCACCCATTTACCGCTCCAGCCACACTGTGGTTTTATGTTTTTGGGTTTTTTTCCCCCGCTTTGCCGCTCCGGCTGTGCTTCAGTTTCTCCCCCGACCCCACCCAACTTTGCCGCTCTGTCCCTGCTGTGGTTTTGGTTTTTTCCCCTGCTTTGCCGCTCCGGCGGCCCCTCTCCTCCCTCTTTTTTTTTTTGCTTGGGGCGGCAAAAAAGCCAGAGCCGGCCCTGGTTGCAAAGATAACCTTAAAAATGTGACCTATTTGTAACCGACCCAGTAGTGTCTGCCTGAGAGCACGTCTTCACTGGCAGAGTTAAAGCGCTAAAAACACCTCCACGAGGGGCTTAGCGACTGCTCCCAGAGCTGGTGCACTGTCTACACTGGCGCTTTACAGTGCTGAAACTTGCTGTGCTCAGGGGGGTGTTTTTTCACACCCCTGAGTGAGAAAGTTGCAGCACTGTAAAGTGCCAGTGTAGACAAGCCCTGAGTCTGCAGAGAGCCTGAAGTGATAAGACTGAGAAGTGTGATCTCAGTTGATTCTGAAGTCTAAAAAGGCTATTTAATATGCCAGCATTGTTAACTATTTCACTGCTTGTCAAATCTTGCAAGAAAGATGGATGATCATTTAATGCACAGTCCTGCACCAATTAAGGTCATTGTGAGTTTTACCATTGGCTTCAATGGGAGCAGATTTGGGCCTTTAATGAAGATCTCTCAATCAGCTGTGAGTGAAGTTTCATTTTGATGTGATGAATGGGCAGAGCTGAGATTGTGAGCAGAGTTTAGGCAAATGGTGCCACTGGTATCACTTAAGCTCATCCCTGACTGAAAGGTTGCATGCTTCCAGCCTCAAGAGTTGCCTTCATTACCTTGGGGAATGTTAATAACACTTTTAATAACTATGGTCTACTGTGTGCTGTTTATCAGCTATTGTGGTTCAACTCAGAGGTGGCTGCATTTCACTGCTGGGTGAGTGATCAATATAGATATACAAACTGTCAGTTTAAAAATTGTAAAATGCTTTTAAATCATTGAGGGGAAAATATATAAATTTAAGATATTAGTGTAATAAAAGCTATGATGGATCAGGCACTACGTAAAGATATCTACTAATAAAGATCTTGTATTGTTCCAGTTCAGTCCTTTCCCAGAATATTTCTGTAATAGGCCTTAATTATACATGAAATGATTGGGCTGCACTGCATTTGAACCTGTGCTGTTGTGATCTACAAGCCAAGCTATAAACAGTTGGGACCTGGAGCTAAAAGCACTGGTAAGTCCCAATGACTTCAGTGGAACTGTAGATACTCAGTGCCGCTCTCAGAATCAGACTAATCGCAAGTTTTGGCCCTGTGTGTATGTGCAAATGATGCAGTGACTCACTGAATATATAGTTTAGCATGTGGAATATGAAAAGGAGAAAGGAAGCTTATGTGAATGGCCAACTCTCTAGCTGCAGCACTGGGCTTAGGAGATAATGTTACCGATCACATCACGTGCTGCATACAGGTTTAGTCTTGTCTCAGTATCTCCATTTACTGCTTCTGCATTGGAAAACAGCAGGGCTCCTTGGGGTATTTTTTCTTCTTCCCCAGTGGTGGCAGCTTGATGTTAGTGAGTGCTGGAGTATCATGTGAGTCTGGGTAATTGGCAGAGCTCCATAAAGCAGCTATATTCCCACAGTGCCGGAGCCCTTGGAGAGAATTCTTGTGCAACCTGCCTCCCAGCTTTGCACGCAGCAAATTCCTAGTCGTCTATTTTTCTGCCAACAGGTTGGGTTTTGTTTTAGTCAGTGTGTGCAGGTTTGCTTTTCCCCATACTGTTCAGGTGGAAAGGTAGGAGGAGCAATAGTAGCAGGTGGGAGGGGACTGGCTGTCCCTAGTGGAAGCCTGGAGGCTTGTGATTGGGGGGGAGAGTGGAACGAGCCCTTCAAGCACAAAATGAAGGGCATGGGTTGAACAATGAAAAAAATGACTTAACTGGCAGGGCCAGCCTATTGGCTGGTCACATGAGCAAGGTGGCTGGGATCAGGGAGTGCGCAGCATGTGCAATGCCCCTGGTTCTGGGGCTGGAGACCTCTGCCTGTAGCTGGAAGAGGGTTGCTCCAAAAGGTAATCCTTTCCCCCTGTGCTTATCTTCTTTGCAGAGCGCTGCATGAGAGTGAGCCAAGGTGGAGGGGAGACTGGCCTCTGTTCTGTCTGTAACAGCTGTGCTGGCAGCCCTCTGCCTGCCCAAGGCTGCGGCAGGGAGTGAGCAGGAAAGGACTACAGCCCCACCAGGTGAGGATCAAATAGAGGTGACGTGGAGCAAAGTGGGAGCTCGGGGCTGGGGGTCGTCGTGTGTGGTGCTTGGTGATAAAGGCAGACTCTGCTCCTTTCGAAAAGGAAACAGGGACTGTTGGATCCACAGGCTCTCCCCCTTCCCCTGGGTTCCCCAGCCCCACTGGTCCCTGCTGCTTCCCTTTAACCTGTTTGGCCGTGTGGCCTCTCTTCCATCCCTGCTGTGAAAAACCACAGGTTCTTCTGTTGCTGTTCTTATACCCGTGTGAGCTCTGCTCTAGCACCAATCTCTATTGTTTGACCTTGGGGGTGGGGGGGTTTCCCCTCCTTACCCACTCCCTGCCTTTTGATCCCATGGGCTCCTTTCTGCTTGTATTCCCCACTGCTTGATCTTGTGGGCTCTCAGTCTGTGATTCCCCACTGGATGATACTGCAAGCTTCCATTAGTCCCCTGACCCACAGGCTTCCCATCAATCCCCTGCTTCTTAACACCCTGGCTCCCCTCCTGTGTGACTTCCTGGATGCCTTCCCCCACCATCCCCTTGCACTGTCCCTGTCAACTGCCTTTCTCCCTGCTTCCTGCCTCTCTGAAGTGGCAGCTCACCATAGTAGTAAATGGCACTATCTTTCCAAACGTCAGCAGTGCCACCTTAATTGTAACATGCAATAATGGATTTAACTCATCTAAACAGAGTATGGAACTATAGCATAGCTCAATAAAATTGGTGCTGCACCACTGATTTCCCAAGAACTCTGGCCCTTGAAACTACTGAGAGGAAAGCAGAGGCTGAGCTATAATTCTGTGGAACACACTGAGACACCCCCTCGTCTGGCTTATGCAGCTTTTGGAGACCCTGGGAGTTGGCCAGAGTCAGCAGTAGATAAGTGATTCGCTTGGGACTACCTTCTCACCCCAGATTCAGGAGATAAGGGCCTTGCTGCCTGCCTAGCAGCAGATTGCTATGTTATAAAAATATATAACACCAATGCATGTGTTCTCGCTCCAGAAAAATCCAGCTGTCGCCATCTGCACCTTGGACTTTACTTCTTTAGCTTCCTACTACATGAGCTGATCTGACTGTCCTAAACTCTTGCCTAGTGCCCTGCTTGTTCCCTATTGAAGACTGTGGCGGGGGGGGCACTCCGTGCCTTTGTTAGCTCAGGATCACATGTTGCATCTGTCCCACTTCTTGTATGACAAGAGGGGCATCTCCAGAAAGCCAAGGCTGCTACTAGCTTGACATTTTTGGTCTCCAGCAAAACTGAGCTGTGAGCATTTCTGATTGGGATGGAGGGGGCAGAGGGAAGGGTTCTGCCTGGTTTACGAAGGAGCAGCATCTGCTGAAGGTTGGAGTAAGTTACCCAAGTCTAGCAGCTCAGCACTCTTTAACCTGTCAGCTCTGGCCTCCCACACATGGCAGGGTGGTGGTTGGTAGGTATTATAAAGAGAGAGATTCACAAGGCAGGGATTGGTCTCCTCCTCCTAAACATCCTTCCGCTTGGACTTTGTGCCAGCCATATGTCATGCTCACTGTGAGATAGGAGCAAGAGGGCCAGGTAGTGACTCAGAGGGATGGGGCCTGGAGGGACAGAAGGACCCTCCTCCACCAAGTCTGATTTTTAGGAAGAGTCTGAGCTCTCAGAAGAGGCTGTAACTTTCATAGACTTCCTCATTCTGACCCAATGGAACAAAACAGTGTTAGTCATCAACTCCTCTACCAGACACGACTGGATTGAGGCTGAACTTCCACAGCTGTTTAGAAAAAGAGTTTTGAACCTTGGATTTACCCTGCATCAGCAATACCCCCCCCCCCAATACATGCCCCTTCCATGCCCCCTCCTGAGTTACAGCCAATTAAGTTCCTGTTTCAGCACTTTCCCTCCTGGCTTCTTGCTATCTCAAAGCCCCCTCACCCAATCACTGTGGATTTGTGAAGAGATTTGTTCCAGGGGCATGTGGCTCTGTCCTGTCTATGAACAGGTGAAAGGTGAATGTGTTTAACTTATTTCTTTGGAATTTACTTTTTGGTTGATAAAGCTGCACCTATTATAAGTGTCTCTTGGGTGTATCTGGACCCATAATCTGGTCCCCTTTGGAGAGCCCTGCACAGGGGCGGCTCTAAGGATTTTGCCGCCCCAAGCACGGCAGGCAGGCTGCCTCCGGCGGTTTGCCTGCGGAGGGTCCGCTGGTCCCGCGGCTTTGGCAGACGCCTGTGGGAGGTCCTCTGAAGCTGCGGGACCAGCGGACCCTCCGCAGGCATGCCTGCAGGAGGTCCACCGAAGCCGCGGGACCAGGGGACCGTCCGCAGGCAAGCTGCCGGAGGCAGCCTGCCTGCTGCCCTCACGGCGTAGGCAGAGCGCTCCCCCCCCTGCGGCTTGCCGCCCCAAGCACGCGCTTGGCGTGCTGGGGCCTGGAGCCGCCCCTGGCCCTGCAGAGGGAGCTGTAGCTGCTGTTCCAGCCAGCTGAAAGCCTGAGGCCCCCAACCGTGACCTCTGTAAACAACAGATCCATTCACTTCCCATCTCATAAGAAAGGGAAACTGTTTCTTCAGGGAAGGGTTCAGCTTCAAGCAGGTTTGTTGAGAAGTTTGTTGGCCCAGACACAGTTCAGTCCTGGGAAATCTACACTATCTAGGAGCTATCACAGCCCAAGCTGTAACTTCAAAAGCAGTTTGCATCAAGTGTGTCAAGGAATGGGGCCCATTGGAGGAAAACTGAGATAAGGATTATCTCTCTGGCCCTCCCTGGTATGCATGATGTGTTTATGGTGGTATTGGCCCTGGGAAAATCATTGACAATGTCAACACAGTTTATTTGTTGCTCCAGTATTACACTGTAATCTACAAGCTTTTGCATTAAGAAGGTTCTTCAGGTATATCAGTGCAGATCACCTTGCCTAGACTGGTTTCGTAGAAACTGTTCACACTTTGCAGACCATTTGGGCCTGAAACTGTGCATATGTAGACTAATTTGTTGATCCAATAAGAAGCCTCTCTTGCCCGTCTTTAGCATAGTGTAACTTCCCCCTTCACTCACACACGAGGATCAGCTCGCTGACTTAATGGAGCTGGGTTGATTTTCACCATCTAAAGATCTGTTTCAGTGGTTTCTGGAACACACTTCTCTTTGCTGTTTGCGTGGCTGTACTCCTTTGCATGTCCACTCTCACACCTCTTTCCTCTTAAGCCTGGCTGTAAGTTAGCATGCGGATGCGCACACCCACCCACACAGTCTCTTTGCTTGAAGGGAAAGCTGCACCCACTTTGCTTTGCTCAACAGTATGAAAGGTCGGTCACCAGGTGTGCACTTGTTACTATAAATAAACGGCACACCGTTTAATTAACGACTTCAATTACAAATGGCAAGTCAAAGGTCCGTGCTGGAGGCAATTGTCTGGCTGGAAAGTGCTGTCCTTTGTGACGCAGGAAGCGCCAACAGGGCAGCTGTCAACCACTTTACTTTAAGGCTGATCTAGCCATTAGAAGGAACTCGGGTCAGCTCGACACTAAAAAGTTAAGTCAACCCAGCTATGTTGTCCAGAAGTGTGGAAAATCCACCTTCTTGAGCAATGTAGTTAAGCCGACCTAACCCCCGATGAGAGCAGCGCTAATTCTTCCATAGACCTAGCTACAGCCTCTCAGGGAGGTAGATTAACTACAGTGATGGGAGACTTCAGTGAGTGACTTCACTGAAGCGCTCCAGCAGCTATAGCATTTTAAGGGTAGACACAGCCTGCATGTAGTTTAACACTGAAGCATTTTGTGTTAGGATTAGTGATCCGAGATTACGAGGGTGGGAAGATAATATGGATAATTATGATTCTCTGCTGGGCACCATTATTAGCTTGTGAAGTAACAGTGCTTTGTCCTGTAGCCACATTTTAAACCAGGACAATTCCAGTTGGATATTGTCATCCACCTGCTAATTTATTGAAAAGGAAAGGAGGGTGAGATTTAGTGTGCTAAAGGAGGGGTGTGCATCCCTAGCAGTTCTCCCTCTGTGTGGGGGGGTGAGGGTGCTGCCCCACCTCCTGGCTTGAAGTGGTTTCCATCATACAGCAGTGGTTCTCAAACTTTTGTACTGGTGACCCCTTTCACATAGCAAGCCTCTGAGTGTGACCCCCTCCCCTTATAAATTAAAAACACTTTAAATATATTTAACACTATTATAAATGCTGGAGGCAAAGCAGGGTTTGGGGTGGAGGCTGACAGCTCGCAACCCCCCATGTAGTAACCTTACCACCCCCTGAGGGGTCCCAACCTCTAGTTTGAGAACCCCTGATCTACAGGATTTAGTGTGGTTCAGTGGCTCTCAGCACCCCTGTCCTCTTCTTGTCTTCGCACCTGGTGGCCTATCCTTTGAGGTGGGGGTTGCATAAGAGATGCAGGAGGAAACACCTGTGCTGAACTGTCTGGGTATGTATAGCATCACCTGCAGGGAGGAGGGTTTGCAGCATCTGGGTTTAACACCACACTTCCTTCTCTCTTGCAAGCAGAGATGATACTGTGTGTAGGAGTCAGCAGCATAGGACTGGCTGGTGAAAGGTCAGGGCAGCAGGGGGCTTGTCCCAAGCTATGAGGTGGAGTTAGAGCTTGCTTAGGTCAGCGGAATAGGGAAGCCTCCAGCCTCATCTCCTTCTCCAGCACTGCTGATGGGATGTGGAGAGCCGGAGCTGATTAGCTGTACAGCCCATTCGTCTCACACATTTTGGGCAAGGATGAGGGAGAGAGAGAACCTGAATATGCAGCTGTTACCCACAAATGCAGTGAGCTGATAGTTCTCCCATCTATTGTAATCAGAGCGAACACAGGGATGCCCCACAGTTTCATTAAGGGGGGTGGGGTGGGGTGGCTATGATTAAAATACTTAAAGGGCTGAAAGAACCAATTTATGTAAGAAGATGGAGAACTAGAGAGATTTGGTTGGATTCCAGAGAGAACTCTTGCTGGCTGGAGAGGGGGCACTCTATTAGGATCGGAATGGTATAAAGGCTTAGGAGGAAGTGAAACGGTTTTGGGTGGTCTGGGAGGGAGGGGTGTAGAAGTAAGAGTGATGAGCTGGAACTGAGCAAAGGAGAGTTTCAGCTGAAGGGCAGCCAGGATGTCCTTCCACTGAGATCCGTTTGAGCCTGGTGCAGCCTCCTAGGAGGGGGCGTGGTGAAAGCCTCATTGTTTGAGTTATTAAAAGTGGCTTAGCCAGAGCCCTGGAGAAGACATCACAGGGGATGACTCCGTGTTTGCCTCAAGGGCAGTGGGATTTGTTCCTCACCCTCATCTGATTTCTAGGATTGATCAGTCTCCAGAATCTTGGAAAGCTGAGGTTGGCCTAGGTTAAATGAGGGGTCTGGGCAGGAAACCCAGGGGGAAAAGAAACCCTGCATTGAATTGAATGACTGTGTGGCTGAAATCCATGTGACTGTTCTGTAAAAGGAGGAGAGAGTGTCCTCAGCCCTGCCCTGCAGCAGCAGCACTATGACTTAAAACCTGTTCTGCTTCAGTTTGCTCTCCCTCCACCTCTAGGCAGGCTGGGTGTGTGCTCAGCCCCTTTGGGGGACTAGCAACACTTTCCCCTGCAGGCTCTAGGGCTAGATAGATCCTGGCCCCACAGTGTTTGCACAGCAAGCAAAGCTAGCATGTTTACATACCAGCAGGTACCCAGCCCTGCCTCAGAAACCTGCCCCAGCTAGTGCTGCTTTGGAAGTGTGGTGGGGGTTTTACTATGGAGGGAGACAAGGTAGAGGGCTTGAAGGTCAGCTAGAAGATATGGGTCTATCAAAGCTTCCATAGAATAAGCCTGGCCATGCCAGAGACTGGGTTAAGAGCTATTGTGTAATCTCCTGTGTCTTTGAGAAGTCAGTAGGTATAGGATTAGAAGCATCCTGTTAGCAATTTTACTTGCAGAGCCTTTACCTGCCAGCCATGCCCTTGATTCCTTCTCATGACACCTGCCTGATCCCCTGCCAGGTGAAGAGAGTGGAGAACAAATCTGCAGTGCTGATGTCAGCCAGTCTGTGCTTATTCCAGGGAGGAATTAAGTCCCTGGTTGGGAACTCGGAAGAGGTGGTCTCTGTTCCGTGCTCTGCCACAGGCTTCCTGAATGAACTTGGGCAAGTCACTTAGTGCCTGAACCTCAGTTTCCCCATCTGGAAAATGGGGATAATAACCCTTCCATTGTCTGGCTTATCTGTTTGGAATCTGTGCTCTCTGCAGTGGGTCTGTCTCTTCCTGTATGTACAGCACCTAGCACAGTCTTGCTTGGGACCTCTAGGTACTACTATAATACAACACAAATAATAATACAAACTAGTTATAATACAAATAGCTAGTTTCTTTCAGTTGTCCCAGCAGACATTTGTCATCTCCGCAGTATGCCTGGTAGTGGGGAACATTGACTGCCTGCCGTGCCTCCACAGTGCGTGTGGAGCATGCTACTAACTGTGCAAGCTGTTACATTTTAACCTGGTGTATTTCATTTCTAACTTATTCCTGTGTCATTCCCACCAGCTTTGGATCTGTCCTGTCAGGACCTCGACCACTTCTATGATCACAATGTGTGGAGCCAGCAGGAGCCTGGTAATCATTTGTTCTGTCCACTGGATGAGCTGAGCCTCTACCTCCTCTGGTCCAGCTCAGACTTTAACCTCCTGTGGAGCAAAGACTGCAACCCGTTGAACCTCTCCGCACAGAGCCACCTGCACTGCACGCCAACGGGACTGCTTATCTCACCTTCCAGTGCCTGCAGGCTGGCGATGCCGGGAACTACACCTGCACGCTCTACCTGAACAGCCACAGAAACGCCTCCGTCACCATCAGGCTGACCATGGAAGGTAGGGCTGGGGGAAGTCATCCACAACTATAGCTGCAGAGCCAAGGTTAAAGACCTGGTTTGAAACACTGATGCCTCCTGCTGGCTGATGCAGGGAGTAACACTGCTGTGCTTCAGAAAAGGCTGCTTGACTGCTTATGCTACTTCTGGCTCATTTGACACACACACAAAGTGTCATACTCTGTGTCTCTGACACTCCATGAGTGTGTGTGTGGGAGGGGCGGGGGAAAATTGCAGGAATAGGTGCCCTTGTATAGGTAGCTTTGCTTTGACAGGAAATATTAAAACAATATTTGTAGTGTAATGTAATCCTACTCCCCCACTTCTGAGCGTCTGTTCACTGAATTTAAAAAGAAACCAGGGCAGTGGCAGGGACCAAAATACACCCTAAATGGAGGTGATAAAGAGCAAGTATACACAGTCACCTGACTACACACTAGTATGGCAACTTACTTGAGGGGGAAGCAAAGGCTGCGAGCCTCACGAGCGGTGCTTTGACAGAATGAAATAGCGAATGAGCAGCAACAGGAGAGTAAAGTGGTTTGCGACATAGATTTGATGAGGTGGAGCGGTACAAGGAAGCCATTACAGATGGCGTAAAATGCAGAGGAAAAGGCTCTTGCACCAGCTGTGAAGGGTCAAAAGCCTCAAGTCCCGTTGAAATGTTACTCTGGACTGCAGTGGGAGTTGAGTCAGGCACGGAAAGGAGGCTGCCGCTTCCAATAGGAAAAGCAGCAGCCATGAGGCGATAGGGCACAGTGCTGCCCACCCACTGCTCAGCTCCCAAGACATTGCCTCTTTTAGAGGGCGAGTAGCTCTTTGCCATGGGTCTGTACTAGTCCTTAGAGCTGGAGGGGAAATGGCAAACATGGGTGAAAGTCACTTGCTCTGTGTGGATCATTGACATTTCAGAAGTGACACGTTTTAACCACCTTTCACTAACAAAGGTGTAACATACTGCACGTGTGCACACACACAGCCGAGACACCTTAGTTGGCCGTTGGGAAACCTTCAACACAAGCCCCTATGCTTTGAGCTATAGGAGGAATTTTGTTAGCAAGTAGGAGGCTGTTCTAGTCATTGGGGACCAGTTGTCTGGGGGGCAACGCACACTACGCCAGTGTGTTACAGACTGACTGTATGGCTGGGCAGTTGGGGCATTTTGCATGTCTGTATTATGTGCAGTGTGGATCTGCTACTCATTTTACTAACCACGTGACCAATTTCTTCATTGGGGGTGCAGAAGTGACTGACTTTAGAGAGTGTTGTCAGAGGCACAAAGGAAGTCAGGAAAAAACAGATGTTGCTCTACTATAATATTAGGTGTTACTGAAGAGATTTGAGACTTATTTTTAAATGGATGCTGTCCCTTTAAAGAGTCTCTCTCCCAGCATTTCCTTCCTCTCCCATGTAGATCTGTGCAGTGTGCCTCCCGAAGTCCTTGTCCCATCAAGCAACCAGACTTTGGAGCCTGCCTTGGGAAGCCAGATAACACTGAACTGCACTGTGCGGCTGCCCTCTCAGCAGCACTGCAACCCTGTCCTGTACTGGATGAAAGATGGCCACTGGCTAGGCGATGAGAGCAGCCCATACGCCAGCAAGGACAAAGTCTGGTAAGGAGTCTGACCTATTGATAAATAGAAAGTGGCACTGAGGTGGCTACTGACAGGCAGGGCAAATTGTTTCAATCATTGCTTAAATAGCTGTCATGCACCCAGTGAGCCACTGTTCAGTGGGAGTTCTGGACTCACAATTAATAACAGAGTCTACACTGAGCAGTCCCCCAAATCCCAATGTTTCCTATTGATAAGCTCAACTTCACGAGTCCTGGACCCCAGTGTGCCAGTGCTCAAACCTCCAGCAAGACATGCTCTCAGCCAAAATGCCGATCCACATCACCTCCCTTTCTAGCCCTGGCTCCTCAGACCTCATCTGCAGCACCTCTGTTCTTCTAGGCGCACACACAGCTCTGCCAGGGCACTTGAGTCCTGACCAAGAACACCCCGTTAGTCTTGTCCACAGCTCCGACAATGCACCTGAGGGCAAGTCTGCAGCACAGCGCTACATTGGCGCAGCTGCAGCGCATCTGGTGAAGATGTGCTATGCCAATGGGAGAGCACTCTTCTGTCAGCATAATTACCCTTCCTTGGCGAGATGCGGAAATGCTGGTGTGGACAGTGCAGTCTTGATCTGCAACACCCTTGCCATTCCAGTCCTGGCCGTCCCTCTACATCTGAGGGCACGTCAGTCCTGACTCACACTTCCCATCCTGGGCCTCTTAAGGAAATATGCCAGTGATGTCAGATTTTTAGGTGGAGGTTGGGTACAATTGGGAAGTGGCCAAGATCACCCAACATCTATTAATTTGTGACTGACACAGGATTTGAACTCATGTTTCTGGAATATAAGCACAAGCACACTGTCCTATTTATCCTCTTTCTCTAAGGTATGTTCTAAAAATCATAATTCCACAGAGACACAGATAAACAACGAAGCACAGTGTGGGAAAAGCCCCACAAAGCATGTAGGCCAGCTGATGTTTCTGCCCATTTTATATTACGGCTCAGTGAACTAAACACAAGACTCTTTACAGCACAAATGAGGAGTCCAAGGGCTGCTGCATGCTCTGGCTCAGATTCTGATCTCTGTGCCACCAGAGTAAAGCAAAACTCCATTGAGTAGGATAGTAGAGTCATTGGGAGCAGAATCTGGCCCTGTGTATTTTCCCCTCAATTATAGAGGCACATCTGCTAGCTAACTTTTTGCTGCTCCACTGTAAAAGCCATAGCGCTTTCAGCAGCTCCCAACAGGTCTCCTTGCTTAACAGTAGTTAGCCTGAGCTTTGTGGTGTTTCACTTGCAAGAACTCTTTTCTACCAGAGCATGCAGGGCCGGCTCCAGGCACCAGCCCAGCAAGCAGGTGCCTGGGGTGGCCACGGGGAAGGGGCGGCACATCCGGCTCTTTGGTGGCAATTCAGCGGCGGGTCCCTCACTCCCTCTCAGAGCAAAGACCCTGCCGCCGAATTGCCGCCTAAGACTGAAGCAGCGGTGGCAGAGCTCCTGCAAATCGTGATCGTGGCTTATTTTTTTTTTTTTTTTTCTGCTGCTTGGGGCGGCAAAAACCCTGGAGCCGGCCCTGAGGACATGTTCCCTGCCCCCAGAGGGGCGCACTGGTTTGAGAGAGCTACAGACGCAAGACTAGCAGCACGTTGAACCCTGGGCCACTTCTACACTGCAGCCAAGTACATTATCCCTGTTGCCAGCAGGAGGTGCAGCTAGGAGGGGTGTGATGATGGCCAAGCATGAATGGAAAGTAGGGCCAGCAACTTACCCCATCTGAGGCAAGTCATCTGAAGTTCTTCCTTGTTGGAGGTCATTGTAAGGTGATCACTCGTGTGTGTGTGTGTGTGTGTGTGTGTGTGTGTGTGTGTGTGAGAGAGAGAGAGAGAGAGAGAGCACATTTATCCACCCCCTGTGTTGGCAATGGGGAGTCCAGCAAAGCAACTCCTACCTTTTTGAAGGCTTTCCTGCCACTGAAAGTTAGATTCTAATTATAGATTTAGGAACCTGACTTTAGGATGCTATTTTTGTAAATCTTGGCTTTGGTCTCAAAGTGCAAGGTGGATTCCTGCTGAACTGGACCCTGGCTTATGATTTATTGTGTGAAGGAACAAAAGGCTAACTCTAAAGTAAAGACATTCAAGTAGATCACAGAATCCTATCAGAGCTTAGAGGTAGACAGCACTATCCTTCTAACCAGTCCTTCTCCCTTTCCAGGCTGAATTGTTCCCTACAGTACAGCAGAATGACAAAACCAAGTTCCTGTAGATTACATGTAGATGACCTCTTAACTGGAAGCTCCTTGTTCTCTTCTGTCTCCTAGTTTAAATAGGAAACCATTTCCCTGAAAGTGTACCCTGTAGCACTGCACTGATGCTGGCCTCTTTCATCCCTCAGGATCAGTGATAACGGAACAGAGACGTTCATGTCCAGCCTTCTGGGGGTGAACCTGACAAGCGACGAGGACTACGGCGTGTTTGCCTGCTGGGTTAAGAATACCACAGCCACTTTCACACTACAGAGATCAGGTAGCTTTTTGGGCATTTACAGCATGCTGATAATGGTGCAGGGAAGGGGTTACTGTTCCATTTGTGGTGGTGGTCTACTGGATAAGGCCTTTCAACAAGGTTCGGCCAGTCTATGGAGGCTCTCCAGGTGGAAAGAGAATCTCACAAGTATTTCTGAGATGAGTTGAGAGTAGCTTGAATATCCTGACTAATACTTTCACAGTAACTAGCTCTAATATTGCAGACTGAGTGGGATATGCTGAGTGCCTCACAGGCTGTCCAGAGTAAAAAATGCCCCCCATAAAAATAAATTCCAGTGGAATCTAGAGAGATTTTGACCTCAGACACACAGATCATAGTTAGGGCTCCAGATTTGTCACGGTGGGAAGAACCTCTTGGATACTGTGATTTTCCTGTTTGTCTCAGACTTCTCTTTCTGGCCATGATTTTAATAAACTCACCCTGCAACGGTAGCTGCTGCGGCTGGGCCCTGCTCCACATCCTGGACATTTCAACCTGGCACATAGGGTTACAGTACTGCCCAGGTTTGGCCCAGCTGCCCCTCCATCATGCTGGGGGGCATCCAATCACTTCTGATAGAGTGGCATTGTAACTTGATATGGGGGGGGTGGGGTTGTCACAGAGCCAGGCCCAGCCCTGAAGGACATGAGCTGCTGTTGTAAGGTCAGTGTGGGGCTGGTTCACTCTCCAGCTCCCCCCACTCCAGACCCTCCTCCTTTGTTGCAGCATTTTTTACCCAAGTCACAAGCCCCATGATTTCTACTAAATTTACTATGCCTGCTCCATGATTTTTTTTTTATTTAAAAACTGTTATGACAACACTGCAGCCATAATCATAGTTCATAAACCCACTGTTGTGTTGAGCTCACACCATACCTGTTAAGAGGGAAGGATGGCCCTGGGATTGCTGCAGGGCTGAGGCTGACTAGTTCATGGGCAGCACTGGTGTACAGTGAAGAGGCTGTTGTCTTGGCAGTAATTAAATAACCAGAGCATGAAGAACATGACTTATGAGGAGAGGCTGAGGGAACTGGGATTGTTTAGTCTGCAGAAGAGAAGAATGAGGGGGGATTTGATAGCTGCTTTCAACTGCCTGAACGGGAGTTCCAAAGAGGATGGATCTAGACTGTTCTCAGTGGTACCTGATGACAGAACAAGGAGTAATGGTCTCAAGTTGCAGTGGGGGAGGTTTAGGTTGGATATTAGGAAAAACTTTTTCACTAGGAGGGTGGTGAAGCACTGGACTGGGTTCCCTAGGGAGGTGGTGGAATCTCCTTCCTTAGAGGTTTTTAAGGTCAGGCTTGACAAAGCCCTGGCTGGGATGATTTAGTTGGGTTTGGTCCTGCTTTGAGCAGGGGGTTGGACTAGATGACCTCCTGAGGTCCCTTCCAACCCTGAGATTCTATGATTCTAAGTAGACACGGTGCATGTTAACCCTTTCAGTGACCTGCTGAGGCAAGTCCTGAACTTACTGCCAAATTTTCTCAGCTATTGCTCTTTTGAAAGTAAACCCCTCCAGCAATGAGACACTATTGGCATAAGGGAGTGGGGACAAAGGGGTTTATTATGTAAAGATGCTCTCTCTCAGAATGCTGACAGAATATGGTGCCATCATATGGCACCATAAACTGAAGTGCTGGAGATGGGGCCGCCTCCAGGAGGCTAGTCACTTAGGTCAAGACTTCTTTGTTTTAAAGAACCATGAGAAGGAGTGGATGATGGGGAATCTCTGGATTCAGCCCAACTGAACAGTGTGTGTGTGTGTGTGTGTGTGTGTGTGTGTAAAAATATAAAATATGCGTAGATGCCCTAGTGAAGGGATTCATTAGTCCCATTCTGAAGAAGGAGAATTCAGCTCTGACACTATGGCTGAGTGTAGCCAGGAAGCACCAAATATCCCGGACCCGAAACCCTCTCCTTTGTTTCTAGGTTGCTGTCACAGTATTTGGGGGCCCCTTTAGATCACAGAGCCTACAGCACCTGATCTATGTGATCCTTCTTTAAGCTGATGCAGCTGAGCCATTCTTCACGCTAGTGGCTAGAGCTAGAAAAAAGCCCATTAGATCAGAGTCCATCCCTTGTACAGGCAGGACAGCATCCACAGGCAGACGCTGCAACTGTTTTACTAGGCTGTAATCTGACAACACACGTGGTTTTAGCTAAGAGCTTTGAGGCCAGTAACCTCTGCTCAGTCCTTCCCTCAGCAGACCCTAACCTACCCCACACTCCTCATTCTCCAAGGTATAAATGCCTTTAGTTCAAATGCTAAATGTACTGAAAATGCCCTTCCCTCTAATTGCAGAAGCTGCTGGACATGTGAGTGCAGTGCTGGCAGCCCTGTTCATCCTGGGGCTGCTGTTGCTCATGGCTGTGATCTATGTGAAGTGCCGCTTGAATATGCTGCTCTGGTACAGGAACCGTTACGGGGAGCTGGAGATCAATGGTAACCCTTAGGGCTTTTGTGAATCTGGCTTTCAGTGCGATTTGCACTTTGGGTTTGAGGGAAATGGGGAAAGACTCAGTGATCCAGACATTCCAGGCTTCTGCTGCTGCTTCTCTAAAGGCTTCATGAGAAAGGGATTGGAAAGCAGAAGTGAACTAGAATTCCCCCGGACCCAGGGGGTCTTCCTGCCTCCACCTGCCAACAAAGTGACTCCCACCCGAGGGCCAGGGTGCCTCCTCCTAGCTTGCCCAGGGTGCTCCATATAGCAGACTTTTTTTAGATAATCCCTAATGTGTCTGGATTGGGACTCCTTGTTCCACTAATAGAGTCTCTCTCCTCTTGGTTCAGTACGTTGTGAAGGGAGGCTACTCCTTATGCTGTTAAGGTTGAAGCTAGCTTCCTCTTAAAAGCTTGATTTGTCAGTCCACTCCACCAAAGCCAAACCAATCAACTTGAAACGTCCCATACCACATCTCATTTGGAGGCTCAGTTCTCCAAAAAAGTTTGCGGCAAATCACTCAGGGAGTTTAAAAAATGACATTCTTTGAGTGCTTGTTCATGTTGATTCCAATCAGGTGTGCATGTGCTGCGTGCACAGTCGGAAACTTTTTCCCTTAGCAGCTCCCGTTGGGTTGGCTATGGAGCCCCCTGGAGTGGTGCCCTCATGGTGCTCAATATATGACCCTGCCAACCTGACCTCCCTTCAGTTCCTTCTTATCGTCTGTGGTGGCGTTGGAACCGCGTTGCGCTTGCTTGCAAGTGTTTCCTTAGCTTAGTACCTAATCCTACCCGGTGTCTTGTTTTAGTAGTTAGTGTATTGCTGTTGTGGTTAGTGTAGAATTGGTGAGTGGGATCGTTCCTACCCCTCACCCCACCTTGGGCATCAGGGTATGCCTCAAGCCCAGGGGTTTAAGTCTTGCAGTGTATGCCAAAAGCCTATGCCTAATAGCGATCCCCATGACTCGTGCCTGAGGTGTCTAGGGGAGGTGCATTGGTCTGAGCGCTGCAAGATTTGTAAGGCTTTCAAGTCTAGAACTAGAAAGGAGCATGACTTCCATTTTAAACAGTTACTGATGGAAGCCGCACTC
This sequence comes from Mauremys reevesii, assembly GCF_016161935.1. Classification (NCBI taxonomy): domain Eukaryota; kingdom Metazoa; phylum Chordata; order Testudines; family Geoemydidae; genus Mauremys; species Mauremys reevesii. The sequence goes on from NC_052626.1 coordinate 115,402,067, forward strand.
TGTCCAGCGGCACCTGACTGCCAAGGCCTGGGCCCGAGCTTGGTGCGGAGTGCCCTGGCGTCAGTCCGCGAATCGACAAGGAAGGACTCTGGCAAGAGAGACTCTTGGCACCGAAGATCTCCGGGACTGCAGCAAGGAGCAGACCCCCAGCACTGATCCACATCTCCAGTGCCCCACAAGCGCCATCAGAAGGCGGACAGAGGGCGCTCTCCTCACACAACTGTGAGACCACCACGGGGGGCTTTGCTGCCCCAGAGGAAGGACTCGGCTCCCAAGCAGCAAGAGCTCGTGCCATCAACTCCGGCACTGCAGACAGCACCGTTGAGCCCGGCGCTTAGTGACTCTCCAGCGGAGCAGTGCCTGGTGGAGGTGTTGGAGCACCTCCTCCACCCCAGACACTTGAGGCTGCTAAGGAGCTCATCGAAATAACTGCGCCTCAACCCCCACCCATTAGAGAGAAGCCTCTGGCACCACCTAGATGGGTGCTGTCTAGAGGCAAGCCTGCGATGATGAGGCTCTCCCGTCGCTGCACTGGCACCAATCACAGACACCCTTGCAGGGCCTGCTCCGGCACGTGGCACTGGAGCACAGCAGCTGTTCCCTGGCACCTGACACGTGGCACTGGCCTCAGTTGTGGGACAGCTGATGCTGATCCTCAACACGATCATTGCGGTACCGATCCCCGACCACCTCTTTACGGCACCAACTGCCAGCGCAGGGGTCGTAAACACTGCCGTGGTCGTCGCCCTTGGGATCTTCGGACTCAGAGGCCAACTCATATTACTCGAGGTGCAGTAGACATAGATCCGGTAAGTGTCAAAGAGACGTACAAGTGGCTTGGCAGCCGCAGTGGCCGCCTGCTGCACAATGGCCCTTCTGGACCTCCTGGGCTTACCATCAGGCCCAGGGTACCCCTTCGAGGGCTTGTAGGTTGGTAGCGTCGGGACATCACCCTTCCTGGTCACTGATGGATAGACCTGCCCCTAGGGTTAAAGAAGTGACCCTCTCCAGGCCGCCTTCTCATACTACACAGGAGTTGGCGGAACCGGCTCCAGAACCTCCCATAGCCCAGGCCACATCTGACTGGGTCGGACCAATGGAGAACTCCAGTGCAACCCAGGAACAACCCGGGCAGGTAGAGGGCCATGAGGACCCTGTACGCCCACTTGCTTCCTCATCATAATCACCTGATGAGGCAGTGGCAGGAGCGTCAGCTTCAGGTCCTCCGCCCATTGACCACAGGGTGCACCAGGACCTGCTTAGCCACATTTCCCATAACATGGGCCTACAGGCACAGGAAGTCGAGTCAGAGGAGCCAATGGTGGACAGTCTCACCCCAGAGGGTCCTTCCAGAGTAGCATTGCCTGTCATTAAAACTATCCATAACAATTATAATATCCTGTGGCAGACTCCAGACTCCATTCCGCTTACCGCCATGGGGGTGGAGAGGAAGTACTTTGTTCCCTCCTAGGAATATGAGTTTTTATTCTCCCACCCACACCCATACTCCCTGGTGGTCTCGGCAGTGAATGAGAAGGAGCGCCATGGGCAACAGGCACTAGCACCCAAGGCTAAGGAGGCCAAATGTATGGACCTCTTTGGTAGGAAAGTATATGCCTACAGTTGAGGATAGCCAATGAGTAGGCTATCCTGAGCAGGTATTACTTTAACTCTTGGGACTGTATGTCCAAGTACAAAGAGTTGCTTCCTGTGGAGTCAAAAGCGGAGTTCTCAGCTCTGGTCGAGGAGGGGAAAGCAGTGACCAGGACATCCCTACAGGCCTCCCTTGACTCAGCAGACCCGACGTCATGTACCATCTCCTCTGGGGTGGTCATGAGGAGAACTGCATGGCTCCAAGCTTCCAGGCTTCCCCCGAAAGTTCAACAGACCCTGCAGGACCTTCCCTTTGAGGGGCAGGGCTGTTTTCAGACCAGACAGACTTGAGGCTTCACAGCCTAAAAGACTCGAGGGCAAGGATGAAATCTCTGGGGATGCACACGCCTGCTACCCAAAGAGAGCCTTTCAAGCCTCAACTTCAGCAGCAACAGAGGCAATACCAGCCCTGCCCAAGGCAGGCTACATACTGCTGTAGGGGCAAGAACAATAGGCGTAGACCTTCTAACCCGCCCTCAGGCCAAGCCATTGTCAGGATCCAAACAAGGGTTTTGAAGGGACGCCCGAGGACAGCATACCCGCCACTATCCCAGATCCTTTCCCCTGCTTTCTGAACAGTCTATCCCACTTCTACCATATAACATCAGACTGCTGGGTTCTTCACATGGTAGAAGTGGGATATTCTCTCCAATTCTGCTTCTCCCTGTCCCTCTTCAGGGACCCTTCTAACAAAAAACTCCTTTTCCAGGAGGTGTAATCGCTCCTCACCATGGGGCAGTGGAGGAGGTTCCTCAGGAGCTACAGGGCAAGGAATTCTACTCCCACTATTTCCTAATCCCCAAGGGAAAGGAGGGTCTCGGACTCATCTTAGACCTGCAAAGACTCAACCAGTTCATGGTAAAGTTGAAGTTCTGCATGGTCTCCCTGAGCATGATGATCCCTTCCCTGGATCCGGGGGACTGTATGCCGCCCTCAACATGAAAGACGCGTACTTTCATAAAGCCATTTGGATGGCCCACAGATGTTTCCTGAGGTTTGTTATTGACCGCATACACTATCAGTTCATGGTGCCCCCATTCGATTTATCGACGGTCCCTCGGGTGTTCACCAAGTGAATGTTGGTGGTCACGGCTTTTCTCCACAAGAGGCAGGTACAGGCATATCCCTACCTCAACGACTGCCTGCTGCGGGGGTGCTCCAGGGAGCAGGTGGAGTCCCAGGTCCGGTTAGTAAGAGACACCTGCCAAAGGCTAGGACTCCTCCTCAACATGGACAAGTCAACGCTGTCACCAACCCAACAAATAGAATTCATTGGGGTGGTGCTGGACTTGGTTCAGGCAAGAGCCATACTACCAGAGTCCAGATTTCAGGCGCTGACAGGCATCATTCAGACTCTCAGGCAATACCCCACCACAACCGTGAGGACATGCCTCAATCTCTTGGCATGACTCGCCTCAGCTTATCACCCAGGTTGAGACAATTTGGACTCAATAACGGTGCCAGAGCAAGTCTTAGATGCCCTATGCTGGTGGTTGGACCCTCGCATGGTCTGCGAAGAAGTCCCATTCAGCGCCCCTCAATCATCCATGACCTTGGTAATGGATGCGTCAGTCCTGGGTTGGGGGGCCCAGCTAGGAGACCTGCAGACTCAGGGCAGGTGGTCGCAGCCCGAGATCCCGCTCCACATCAATATAAAGGAGCTCAGAGTGGTGAGACTAGCCTGCCAGACCTTCCAGACCGGAATACAGGGTCAGTGCGTGGTGGTGCTGACTGACACCACCACCATGTTTTACATAAACGAGCAGGGTGGAGCCTGCACCTCCCCTCTCTGTCGGGAGGCTGTCCAGCTGTGGGATTTTTGTATAGCCCACTCCATTCACCTAGAGGTGTCCTATCTCCCTGGAATATGGAATGAGCTTGCAGACCACCTCAGCAGGTTGTTCCGCAACCACGAGTGGTCCATCCGGCTGGAGTTATACATTCCATCTTCCAAAGGTGTGGGTTTCCCTGGGTAGACCTATTCACCACCAGAAGCAACATGAAGTGTCCAACATTTTGCTCTTTCCAAAAGTACAGTCCAGGCTCTATCTGGGACGCGTTCATGCTACCCTGGGGGGACCATCTAACGTATGCCTTCCTGCCGATACCACTCATCCACAAGGTACTTCTCAAGATTCGCAGAGACAAGACGGAGGTAATTCTGCTGGCCCCTGTGTGGCCATGCCAACATTGGTACACTACGCTTCTGGAACTGTATGTGGACACCCTGATCGCACTGCTGCTCCTCCCTGATCTGATCACACAGGACCATGGCTGCCTCCTTCACCTGGACCTCCAGTCCTTCCATCTCATGGCTTGGAAGCTTCATGGTTAAACCGAATGGCGTTCCAATGCACAGAATCGGTGAGGGAGGTGCTGCTTGGTAGCAGGAAACCTTCCATCAAGGCCACTTATCAAGCTAAGTGGAAAAGGTTCTTGTGCTGGTGTGAGCGCAGTTGTGTACCTCTACTTCAGGCCTCTATATCGTTCATCCTGGAGTATCTAATTGCATCTGAAGCAGCAAGGTTTGGCCGGATCATCCATAAGAGTCCACCTCATGGCCATCTCGCCGTTCCACCCAGGAGAGTTGGGACACTCGGTATTCGCCAACCCTATGGTGGACCGTTTTCTGAAAGACATGGAACGGCTATATCCACAGTCCTGACTGCTGGTACCTGCTTGGGATCTCAATCTGGTCCTTGCTAGGCTAATGGGGGCCTCCATTCGAACCACTGGCTACATGCTCCCCTCTGTATCTATCGTGGAAGGTGGCATTCCTGGTTGCCATCACATTAGCCAGGAGGGTGTCAGAGTTAAAAGTATCAGAGGGGTAGCCGTGTTAGTCTAACCTCCAACCCCCACTACACAGTCTTCCATAAGGGCAAAGTACAACTCAGGCCGCACCTGGCCTTCCTGCCCAAGGTGGTATCCCAATTCCACATTGGCCAAGACATGTTTCTGCCAGTCTTCTATCCCAAGCCACGTGCTACTGCACAGGAGCAAAGTCTTCACTCATTAGATATGCGGAGAGTGCTAGCATTCTACACTGAGCGCACAAAGCCTTTCAAACCAACTGTTTGTAGCAGTGGCAGACCGGATGAAGGGGCTTCCGGTCTTCTCACAACAGATTTCTTCCTGGATTACAGACAGCATCCGTACCTGCTACAACCTCGCCAAGGTCCCAGCCCTGGCTATTACGGCCCACTTGACATAAACTCAAGCCTCGTCCGCCGCTTTTCTGGCCCAGGTGCCCATCCAGGAGATCTGAAGAGCGGCAACCTGGTCTTTGGTGCACATGTTTACCACCCACTATGCCAGCATGCTGGAGAGCACGCAGCTTTCGGCAAGGTGGTGCTCCAGTCAGTGATTTCTTAACTCCGACCCCACCCCCCGGGGAGAGCTTGGGAGTCACCTGATTTGAAATTGACATGAACAAGCACTCAAAGAAGAAAAGATGGGTATTCACCTTCTTGTAACTGTTGTTCTTCGAGATGTGTTGTTCACGTCCATTCTAATACCCACCCTCCTTCCCCTCTGTCGGAGTAGCTGGTAAGAAGGAACTGAAGGGGGGTTGGGTTGGCAGGGCCACTCGACCCGACGGGAGCTGCTGAAGGGAAAAGCTTCTGATGACCGCGCATGCGGCGCGCACACACCTGATTGGAATCCCCTGTGATTTCTTTAAAAAGATACGTGTGAACTTAAGATGCTGTGTAAGTGATTCTGTGTTCCTAAAAAGATACAATGGCATTCACTGTATAGAGTTTCTGTATTCTTCTGAAAACCTGTACTATTTCTTTAACTCTTATGAAAGACACTTTTCATTGTTAGGCCTTGTCTACACACATCTGTACCAGTTTAGATAAACCAGTTCAACCCCTTCTGTAGATACTTATTTCAGTTTAGAAATGGCTGTTCTAGCATATCCTTACCTGAGTGCCCCCTTTGAGCATTGTGCAGTGCTGCCTCAGTTTCCCAGCTGCTCTTCCGTTGCTCTGCCCAGCCCTCCAGCACCTTCTGGATTGCAGAGATTTAGCCCTCTGGCTAGGTTACTTGCAGTTCTACCCCTTCCAGGGCACTCAAAATCCAAAGCAAGTCTGACACAACATAAAATTAACCTCTTCTCTGTTCCAGGAGATGTGCTAGATATCAATCTTCCCCAGTCTCTGGCCTTAGCCAGCCTTCTCTCTCACAGTGAGAGCCTAACATCTGTTCTCTCTGTCTGCTCCCCCAACTGCCCAGCCTCTTCCTTTTAAACCCTTCCCTGGAAGCCTGCTTCCTGCTCCAGGTGTCTCCATTTGGGCTGATTTGGCCTTTGATAGCCAATTTACCCCCTTCCTGCCTTCATACCCCATTGTAGGGTCCAGTTGTGGTTTAGATTGAATCTGTTCCCATTCAACTTTTGCCCCAGCTGAACTAAATTGGTTTAAGTAACACCTTAAATTAAATCAGTGCAACTCATCTTAAGGACAAAGCCTTTAGGATTATTGTCAAAGTGAAGCTGGTAAGTGATTCCGTAGCAGAAGTTATTACACAGGTTAGAAATCCTAGGAATTCCACTCTACAAAAACACCTAAACATTGGAAAGTTGGCAAATACATAAGTCACCTAGACATCCTTAACTCTGCCCCATTGTGCCATCAGAACACAGGTAACCTTTGCAGTCTGTCACAAAAGCTCAGTATGATTTTTTTTGTTTGTTTGCCGTCATTAATGAGATGTCCCTGAGTAATGGATGGATAAAGTGTTCTCCAAGTTTCTGGCTGTTGGTGTGGTGAGGCAGAGTTAAGATTGTTTGGGTGACCTTAATTCTGTATTATCCACTGTCTTGGCTAACTTTTTATTTGTGACTTTTTGTTATTTCTTTAAGACTGCAATACTCTTAAGGATTTTTTGCTCAAAATATATGATGGATTCTTTCAACATTAACTCAAATGATGGTTGTTTGCAAGGTTGCCATAGTCATATTTGGTCCCAGGATATGAGAGACAGACAAGGTAGGTGCAATGATGTCTTTTATTAGACCATCTTCTGTTGGTGGAAGGTACAAGCTTGTACCTTCCACCAACAGAAGATGGTCTAATAAAAGATATTACCTCACCTACCTTGTCTCTCTAATTATGGTGTCTTTTTAAAATATGGGAAAACTAGGAGTATGTGCCTGTGTATTTTATCTCCTATTTTTGCGTATTAAAAAATACATCAGTATAGAGATGGTGAGAACTGATGAAGACAGATACTTGGGACTATTGCCAGGGTTGCTGTGGGATTTGTATTACAGCTGCACCCACCATCTGCTTGGTGCACTTCAAAGCATCCAAAAAAACATGCGGTCTGCTAGCACAAACCAGTGGTAATAACAAGTACAGACCTCTTTGGGGAAAGAATTCGGATGAGGTCACCAGGACACTGGGGTGTAAGCTCAGGTCCCGCTCCAATTCCTGCCTTGCTCCTCTCAGGGGGACAGGGACATTTTAAAGTCCACCCCTGGAGCATTCTGGTCCATGTGGCTGTGATGTTGGGTTTCCTACATGGTGAGTTTTTCAGTGCCATTAAAAATCCTGGAAGTAGCACCATCTAGTTACACAGTAATTCATATGCAAGTTAACAGCCCCAAAGAGATTCCAGCCTGAGGTGTCAGAGCAATGCCTTCCCCAGTTGGGAAGCTTATAGGAAACTGGCTATCAGTGCTGAAAAACTGAGCTCTGTATCTGCCACACTGTAATGTTAAGTGTCTCTTTTACCATCACCATTCTCCCTTGCCCTGCTGGGCACTTTTCACAGATGGGAAGCTGTATGATGCGTATGTGTCTTACGCAAACTCCCCGGATGACAGGAAGTTTGTGAACTTCATTATGAAGCCGCAGCTGGAGAATCGTCATGGCTACAAACTCTTCCTGGATGATAAGACCATCCTGCCCAACTCAGGTATGGACCATCCCAGACGCTGCCAGGTTCAGGTTACATGGGAGGCAAATGGACATGCTCCCACTGTTGGAAAGTCAGCCTTGACCTTAGGTTAATGAACCTGCTGTTTAGGACCCAGGAAGCCTCACCCTGCACAGAAGGTCGGCTCTCTGGTGGGCCACTTCCTTTGCTCTCCCACACACCTTGCAGTCAAAGATTACAAACACTGACTGATTAAGAATGCCGTGATGTCAATAGCCGTGTGTTTTAGAGATGGGAAAAGAGAGGCACTGTAAGGTTGTGTTCCCTCCAGCGTCCCATAGCAATTCAGTGAGAGAGTTGGGGATGGAACCCAGGAGTCCTGACACCTGGTCCCCTGCTCTAATCACTGGAAAACACTTTCTTCAGCTCCGATAGTGTAACCTGCATCTGGGAGAAGAGCACTTTACTCTCTACGACAGGCTGGGTTATGAATTCAGCTGTTTGAGAGACTGTGGGTCTCTCTGTGAGGACACCCTGTTGCCCTCAGTTTGGGTTCGGATGCTAAGGCAGCCCATTCCTGGAGCAGGAGGAGGACTAGTGAAGTGCTGGTGACCCATTCTGGCTCTGCTTAGTCTTTGCCATGGCTGTGACTGTGAATCTCATTTCTATCCTACTCCCGTAGAGCCTTCAGCAGACCTGATTATGAACGTGAGCCGGTGCCGGCGCCTCATTGTGGTTCTCTCGTATGCATACCTGGAGCAAGACTGGTGCATCAACAACTTCAGGTAACTGGCTGGTCACTGAGCAGGGTTCTAGGCTGCTGCTTTGCTCCCCTAGTAGCACAGAGGTAGTTCTCACTAGATTGTCAGAGTGACTGCATGGCAAACTGCACCCTGTTCTTCTCCCCGCTCTGCAGTCTAGTCATGTTATTCTCCTCCACACTGCTGGGGTGCCCAGCAGTGGAGTTACTGAGAGCACAGGAGGGAGAGTCTCCCTGCTCTCAGTTCCTATGTCTGGTGCCACAGCAGCCTGTGGTGGCTGTGAGGAGCAATTGCAAGTAAGTCCTGCGGGGTGACCGAGAGCATGCTCAGTGCAGAGCAGTCAGCAACCAAACTCTAACCAGTCTCTACTGACTGCAATTTTTCACAGGCCAGATTTGGGTGTATTTTCCTAGGGGCAGCAAAAGGCACATCCTGAGCAGGGCCGCCCAGAGGATTCAGGGGGCCTGGGGCAGGGCCGGGTCTTCGGTGACAATTCAGCGGCGGGTCCCTCTCAGAGGGAAGGACCCGCCACTGAAGAATGAAGTGGTAGTGGTAGAGCAGCCTAAGTGCTGCCAATCGCAGCTCCCCCACCCCCTGCTGCTTGTGGCGCTTGTATTCACCAGGCGGTGTACCGAGGCTTTGGCAGCACTTCAGTGGTGGGTCCTTCACTCGCTCCGAGTCTTCCGCTGCACTGAAGGACCCGCCACCGAAGACCGAGAGCGAGTGAAGGGCCTGCCGCTGAAGTGCCGCTGAAAACCTGGAGCGGCTCACGGGACCCCTGTGGGGCCCGGGGCAAATTGCCCCACTTGCCCCCCCCCTCCCCCGGGCAGCCCTGATCCTGGGCACCATGGTGACCTCCTCCCCATCCCACCAAAGTTCAAGTCTCTTTTTCCAAAGCCAGAGATTCTGAATTAAACTATTGTAAGATTTACTTTTTTTAAAAAAAGGTTAAAAAAAAATCTTCCCATATCTTGTTTTCTGAAATGGTTCAACTTTTTAGCTCATACTTTCTAAAACATTTGCTAGCCACCTGGCATGGAAAATTCCAGTCCAAACTGCGAAGGTTTGCCAGTTATAAGCAAATGAATACAATCATATCATAGACAGTATTGGGCATCTTAACTACAGGCATGTCTTCCAGCTCCACCTATAATGTGGTTACAAGCCCTAAAAACCTTGCCTCTATTCTCCTTTCTCCAGCTTCCAAAGCAGTTAGCTCCCAAGCCAGTGCTCATTGATGCCAATGGGAGTCTTGCCATTGCTTTGCAGTTGGTCCGGGCAATGAAGAGATGGGTTAGCTGAACAGGCACGATTCATTGCACTCCTAACTCCCTGGAACGGTTGCCTTGTATTGCAGGGACGGTCTGTTGAGACTGTTGGAACTGTCCCAAAGACCCATCTTTGTCGCCTTTGAAAGCCAGTATCGGGAGATAGAGCATCTGGCCATTAACCTGCTGAAGCAGCACAAGAATGCTGTGACCTTACTGCTCTGGCGGGCTGGCTCAATGGTAAGCTGTGGGTGGGGTGGGAGTGGAAGGTTTCTCACAGTGCTGCTGAAAGGCTCTGGGTACCACTCTCCTTGACAAAGCAGCATTTCAGACTTTGCAAGAAGCACTGAAGTGTAGACGTGGTTCTCTGTGGTGGAGGGCCTGAGAAGCTCCCTCTTCTCACTGACCTCACAATGGTGTGTGCCAAGGCCACTCTTCTACTCCAGAGCTGGAGAAATGGAGTGCGATAGGCTGAGCGGGGTCTTCAAGATTTTCTCCACTAAATCCTTCTGGGGCACTTCACTGTCTTGCCTCTATACATCCCTCCTCTTGGCATCTGCTATGGCCACTCTAGCCCTATGACTGGGAAGGCAGGCTAACTCCAATCAGTTGTCCGTTCCTGAGCTGGCCACTAAGAGATGCTGCAGCCTCCCTTTCTGAAGGCAGTGAGCTCCACTTCGACCCTGCTTAGGTAGCAGAGAAACCAGAGATTCTCCCAAACCCACACAGACTGATTGCTACTGCAAGGAATGATAGGTGCTGAACTGTCAGGCCAAGCCTATTGCTCCTCAGGGCTAGTCTACGTTAGAAGTGCTACAGCATCGCAGCTGCACCGATGCAGCATATCTGGGGATGATGCTCTATGCCGACAGGCGAGAGCTCTCCTGTCGGTATAATCAAACCACCTCCATGAGAGGCGGTAGCTCTGTGGGCAGAAGAAGCTCTCCCGCTGACATAGCGCTGTCCAGGCCGGTGTAACTTACATCACTCAACAGGGTGGCTATTCACACTCTGAGCGATATGTTATACCGACATAAGTGGTAGTGTGTACAAGCCCTTAGGCAGCCCTGCTGGAAGGGTCCTGCAATATCAGAACTAGAGTGCAGTGGCCTTGAACAGCCTGCACTGCAGCTCTCCCCAACAGGCCTCTTGGCTGCTGCCCTGGGCTCCCTGCACAGAGCTCTCCTTGAGAAGCCCTCTGGCCACCGACACATTACTCACATTAATTGCTGGCTGGGGTTTTTCACAAAGAACAGTAAATCCTGTAATCCACATAATCCTCCCTTGCCTGGAAGCTCAGAGGCAAAGGAGCATGGAGTTTCCAGAAGTGCTGTAGCTCCAGGTAGTGACCCAGATGTCCACGTGGTGGCGCCATAACCTGAGAGATGACAATGGGCAGTAGGTTAAGCGCTGTCTCAGCATGCTACAGTGCTGGGGAAGAATCTTCATTTCCAAACAGACACGGAGGCTACGGGACAGATTTTCAGAAGCGCTAGCTCCCATTGAGAATGAGAGCTGCTGGGTGCTGAGGACTTTTGAAACTTGGGCTGTAAATGACTTGCCCAGAGACGCACATCAAATCAGCCAGTCTCCTGTCTGTGCACAGAAATGACCACACTTACCAAGGCTGCCTTTGCGGATGTGGTAATGGGATAGAGAAATTAGATACACAATTGTGCAGGAGACTGGAGGTCTAACTGTGTAAAGAGCGAGGCCCACAGTGACAGCACATTTTTAAACCACTCCCTACAATTAACAACATTCCCTCCTCAGTCTAGAAACTACATTCCCAGCGGTGCTACTCTTCAGAGATCAGCATGGACTCCCCTGGTAGAGCTGAGCTCCCCTGGTGCCACTCACTTGGCTATAGACTCCTCTCCAGTTCTCGGACAGAGGTTGGGTGTACACGGTGAGCCTTTGGGCTCTCTCATTAGCCTAGCCACATTCCCCTGTGTGTCTGACACAGGATGGAGCCAGCCATTTAAACCCTTTGGCTCATTACATTCATGGGAACACACTGCCTTTCTCACATGGCCTTGACAGGTGCAACTAAAGCCAAGTTTAATGCCGTCTTTCACTGCCAAGAGCATTTTAGGGCTGGCTTGTCCCTGGCCCTTGCGCACCCCACTTATGGGACAGCAACAGCTAATCTCCACATTTGGGGAAAATGCTGGAACTACTTTCTCTGCACTACGGGGGCACAGCTTGAAAGGGGGCAGAGAGTGTCAGCACCATGTCCTCACCCACATCTCCCACTGCCCCACTGTGCACACCCCTGGGTGGATCGAGTCTCTAATTTCAGACTAAAAGTGCTCAGTTCACAAGTCAAATGTGAATTCTGACAGCCAACGCCAAACTCACGCTGGGCTCTTTCCCTCCCTGCACCATCACCAGCAATAGGGGTTCTGCAGGACTAATTCTGCCCTCAGTGTGGCTGGTGTAACCCCCCTGTCTTCCTCTCCTCGGCTATGCCAGTGCAAGCCATGGAAGGGGAATGGGTTTGCACAGATGTAAGCAGGGGAGGCATCATGCAGAATCATTATTCCTGGTGCCGATGCAGAAGAAGGAAAGACTCCACTGTCAAATCCCAGAGCCCAGGGTCCGGCAGTTACGAGAGCCAGGGCCTTGGCTTTGAACTCAGCGACACCCACTGGATCTGGAGCCCCATTCTGTCTAGGGGAGACCTGCACTTTAACTCTCTCCAGAGCAGCGTGTTTGAGACTAGAAAGCTAGCATGGAAGCTGGACAGAAGCTTTCTCCTGGGCCTAAAAGGAAGTCCTACTGCTTCCCACAGCTGTTCCTTTTTCAAACCCAAGCCTAGACCTGCAGCTTCTAGCCTCCATACAGTCTCAGCAGTTCTGCCGGGATCTCCACCCAGGTTCTGCTAGTTTTTCCTGATCCCAGCTTGGCGAGAGGCCATCTTCTGAGTACAGCCTTTGCCAGAGCTCTGTTGCTGGGGCTTCAGACATGTGCAGGGACATGCCCTTGCTGACACCAGGGAGCTGTGCAGCTAGAGCAGAGAAGCAGCACTGAACAAATGCAAAGCCTCCTCCAGCTTCAAGAAGAAAGCATTGCACATGCCAGACTGTCAGTGGCCGAGATGGCAGGCCCCATCCACACTTGCCCCTCACTGAAGGGGATTGGAAGCTTCTTGTAGCTGGATTGGTCAGATCTTAGCCATGTCTGTACAGCATTTACTCCTCCAGATTTGATCCTGGCACTGCAGATAAGGTAGCACCGAATCCTTCTTGGTTCAGATAATGTGAAATTCCCAGTGAAGAGACAGGATTACACCATTCCCCTGTTCTCTGTGGGACTCAGGAGTGTGGGGAATGCCACAGAAGGGGCAAGAGTTTGTGGGAGGAACATGCTCTGGCGGACAGAACAGAGGACTTCTAGTCAGGGGACCTGGGTTCTATTCACAGCTCTTAGTGACTTGCTGGGTGCCTTCTCTGGGGAAGGGACTTCCCATCTGTGCTTCGCTTCCCCTTCCACCCTTTGTCTGTCTTGTGTGTCTAGACTGTATGCTCGGTGGGGTAAGGACTGTCCCTTCCTGCAGCTACAGACAGGGCTAGCACAATGGGATCTTGGGTGCGGCTGGGGCCTCCAGGCTTGACAGAATACAAATTTTAAAAAGATTCAATTTTTCTCTGATTTTTGGCTGACTTTCCAGCTCCCTCTGCAGAAAAAGGAGTTCTGTCTCCATAAACTTTTCAGGAGCCAGACCTGCTGCATGTGTCACAGCTCACATGCCCCAAGAATGCTCTCAGCAAGTAGGTGCTGAAACTTGTCCAGAGACATGTCAGGGGTTGCGGAGCTTTGCACTCGGCGAAGGATATGGCTCGAACAGAGCTTGGAGGGGAATGCTACCAAGGTTCTCCCTCTTCCTTACAGACCCCGTCGTCAGATTTCTGGAAGGAGCTGTGCCTGGCTCTGCCACGGAAGGTGTCATACCAGGGGATTATGGCGGACCCTCAGACCCAGCTCCAGGAAGACAAGGACCCCATGCTGATTCTCCACAGCAGCTACCTGGAGTACTCAGGAGACCCCCATCCTGAGGGAGACCTGGGTACCGTAACCATCTGTCTATGTTCTTATATGGCTTCCATTGCCAGAGTTTCTGAGCCCCATTCTATAAAGGGGGATGTCACAACAAACTGGCTGGGCTGCAGACACTTATTCCATGAACACCTAGTGTCTAGGAACGAGCACCCATAGGACCAGACTTCCCGTGGTGTGTCCTCCTCCTGTTGGTGTTCCACACGTGGAGCTAGGATTGAGTAGGAGCAAAGTTCACCCCTCAGAGCACCATTTCCAACCTCACGTCTGAGGTTACAGTCAGGATTCGTGGGATGAGCAATGACAAAGGGCCACTGAGAGCCATCTCAACGTTTCCTCCTTCCTCTGCTCTCTGCAGCTGCCTGCTGGAGCCTTGCACTCTGACCCAACCCCTCCCCCCTAGAGATGGCTGTGAGTTTCCTTCCCATGCCCCCACGGCTGTCTCTGTCTTTGACTTTGGATTGGGTTCGATGTGATCAAATCCTGGTCGGCTAACCGTGTCTAACACAAGCTATTTATGCCTAGCACTAACTAAATCACCATGGACGGCCACCAACCCCAGCTCCTCTCCATGACCCCCAACCCACACACGTGCCACCTACCCTTCCCTTTTGGCCTCTTGGGGAGAGCCCCACAGTTTACTAGGGCTCAGTAATTGGAGGCCCCATCCCTTTCCCTGTGCAGGCTGAAGCCTTCTATTATCCTCCAAGTCAACACGTCAGAGAGCACGGGCTAAATAGAAGGGAAGGGTTATACCAGTGGCCATTTGTTTCCTTCACAGGCCGAAAAGACAGTGATGATTGCTGGGTCTCGTCTCTTCCCAAGCCTCTGGAACAGCTGCTGTTGGCTGGAGTAGTGGGAGGGAGGTGCGCTTACTGGTGTTTGCCCCAGAGGACTTGGAGAGGGAGTCCAGGATTTGTTAACACATGCTGAGTTGCCGGGAAATATATTTTAATTTTAGTAACAGGATTCAAATAAGTCCTGTGCTTATAAAAGATTTACAAGCAGCTGGCAACACAGAGCTCAGCTTGTTTGTGCCCAGTGATTGTCTTGTTAGGCGGCGAATGGAGAAATGATGGGCTTGGCACAGCTGGCTGGAGTTCAGACAGGACCACTGCAGTGATTCTGCCAGGTGTTCTTTGCAGCCTGACAGCAAGTTATCAGGCCTCAGGCACCCAACTGTCAGGAACAGGAGTTACTAGTTGTGTGCTGCATCCCAGCACAATGCATGGCAAAGCTTCCCTTCTTAGGCTAGTGCAGCAGAGTGCGGGGATCCTGGGGCAGCCTTGTTCTCTAGCTTTGCAGGGCACTGGCAGGGAGTTTGGGAAGAGTGTGACCGGGAGATGCGGCAACTGCTCTTCACTAGGAGGAACAGTTCCTGGTTTTTTTACTTCCTGTTCTTCCACTGTTGGCTGGTATGGCTTGTCCCTAGAATTGCTATTCGGTGGTAGGAAAGCCCTGTAGTCTCTATCCAAAAATCCCCATTCCACCCCCAAAGCAAGCCAGAACTCCTGGGATTGCCACAGGAGGAACTTCTGAGGGTCCTGTCCTCCATCCCCCACCAATCTGTACTCTCTCTCCATCCCAGCAGGTGTCCGTGGGTCCATTTTAAGGGGCCCTCCACCCCCTCGAATGACTGGCCCTGATGGACCACCAGCACTAGCAGCTGGCATCATGGAAGAAGTGCAGCTGGAAGAGGGCCAGAGGAGCGAAATAGACATCTCTGACCTGGGGTCACGCAACTACGGAGCAAGGACAGACTTCTACTGCCTCGTGACCGAAGACGACCTCTGAGAGGGAGAGCAGAGACGGTGGGATTATTGCTCCCGTGGGACTGGCCATCTTGGTGTCCCTTTAAAAGGAAGTGCTGCTCAGCTAGTTTCTTTAACCCAGAGGCCTGGGCAGGTCTTCAGCACTCCCATTCCTGGGTGTTCTCTATGGGGAAGCCAAGGCAGAGAAAAGGGCTGACTTTTTACCCACCCACTGGAGCCTTACAGTCCCCTGTAAATGCTGGGGATCTTAGTTTTTGCAACTGTTCAGGATCAAGGGAAATTGCTAGGAAAGAAGAATTCAGTCTTTTGCCTGGAACTTGGTGAAAGAGACTGGGGTGGTGGAGAGGAAAAAGGCTGAGGAAAGCTGGTGCTGTGAGGGGGGCCAGGGCATTGCAGATGGTGAGGGCTGCCTCTGGGATTGCTAGAACCATTACGGGGGCATTGCAGTAACAGATGCCAGTGAGATGCTGGATTTTGTTGTGGCCGTTGGGTACCGAGATACTGGCAAGCACTGAGTTCCTGGCTATACCAAGGCACTAGGTCTTGCTGTGACTGGGTTGGGGGGACACCACCAGCAGGGCTAAGGCTGGGGTCACCTTGAAAGGTGACCGGGATTTGTGATGATAAATGTAGAGCCATAGCACAACGTAGCACTGTTGCAGGAAATGCCCATGGAGGCCTCAGCCATCAGCTGGAGCTAGTGTGTGGATAAGCGGCCAGACAGCGCAGAGGTCTGATGGGAGTTAGGGGGGAACCTAACTCAGCCTCATGACTGAAGAATAGAGACAGCCAGGGGCGTTAAAGCAGCTTGAGGGCAGAGCCACCAGAAAAACCCAGGGAGCTGAAAGCAGAGGCTGATCCCGCCCCCGCTGCACTGTTTGTTACTCAGGGGTTCTAGTACCACCAGCACTTCGGCAGGGGCCATTTCCTGTGAAGGAGCGAGAGCAGGGACGGGTCGCTCTCTCCAGGAAGTGCCCTGTAACGGCATCGCTCACGGGCAGGCGTTACCGCGCTGTTCCTTAGGGACCACCGGCCAGCTTTGGAAAGGCTTTCCTTCATTCACACAGCAGCTTCACTCTTTCTGCGTTTTGAAATACAATTCAAATAACTTGGTTTAAGCTGGTCTTGGCCTTTTCCCTCCACCCGCAGTTTTAGGAGAGGATGGAGGTTGTGAGCTCTTTGTGGAAGGAGGGCTGGGATCTCACGTTCTTCCCTCTTTGGGCAGTGACATGCAGCCCCAGGGAGAGGGCTTGTAGTGGCAGGAGACGGGGCAGAGCTTAGTGGGGACTCGGGCCTGGAATAGCAGGGGGGATGCAGGTCAGGACTGAGGTGTGTTGGCAAAGGCCTCTGATCTTGATTGCAGACTGCACAACACCACTTCATGCCAGTGCTCCCTCGCCGTGGGAATGCTAGTATTTACCACACCCACGGCCCCAGCCGGTACTTCTCCCGTGTTACCTGTACTGAGGTAGGGAAGTGAGCAAGAGGCCCCAGAGGTCAGTGCAGGACACAGATGCACCACAGACAATGGGGACTAGCAGGAGATGCCCCTTCCCCCATTCAGTTTCAGTTAGGACTTAGGAGGCACTAGCTTGGACCCTAGATACAGTGTTATGGTCCCACTACCCCCGGCTTCTGACAACGGCTGCTGCCACTCTCAAATCAGGTTAGAGATGGGTCAAGCCAACCAAGAGATGGGGGGGTGGGCCTGGCCCCAGCTTCCAGAGGACTCCCGGCTCCATCCTCCTAAGGGAAAGTTACAACATAGACTTAAGACAAAGCAAAAAGCTGACAACTTCTGTGCTCTGCCTGGGGAGCCCGCAGAGCACTATCCATGGGCTTGTTAATGTTTAATGATTAAGAGGCTGGAAGGTGAATGGGGCTCTTTCAGGGAGTCTTTGCATGAGGTTCCTCGTCCTGAAGATTCACTGCTCCACAAGGGCTTGCAGTTGAATTTGCAAGTCACAGCCACCAACACTGCTAGGCCCAGGGGCTGCCTGCGTGAGTGAGCTGTGGCTATGAAGGGATCGTGACTAACAGTCCATACGGTACCTTTCCTGCTAGTCCAGCAGGGCTTCCTCCGCCCCCGAAATGCAGCTGAGAGGATGGAGCCCAGCAGCGCCAGGTAGCAGCACAGCACAGCAGCTTGGAACACCGTCGCCCGTGGAGCTTGTAAAAGTGTTTTGTGCAAACGGAATGTGATGAGCCATTGCAAAGTCTGTGTGGGCTTGGGGCTAACATCCCTGCTCTTGCAAAACACCGGGGCACCTTTCGTTATCACATGCAGGGCTGCCCAGAGGATTCCGGGGGCCCAGGGTCTTCGGCAGCGGGGGGCCCTTCCGTTCCGGGACCCGCCGCCGAAGTGCCCCGAAGACCCGCGGCGGGAGCCCCCCGCCGCCGAATTACCGCTGAAGCGGGACCCGCCGCCGCCGTACAGCCCGGTCTTCGGCGGTAATTGGCGCGGGGACTCCCGCGCTGGTCTCGGGCACTTCGCGGCGGGTCCCGAACGGAAGGGCCCCCGCGCCATTACCGCCAAGACCGGGCTGCACGTCGGCGGGTCCCGCCGGCGGTGGTCGCCAGTGGGGTCCTTCCGCCCGGAGCAGAAGGACCCCCCGCCGGCGAAGACCGGGAGCGCCCTCTTGCGCCCGCTTGCCCCGCCCCCTCTGGGCGGCCCAGACCCTATCCACCCCCAGAACACCCACAATCCAAACCCCCCCATTCCCTGCCCCCTCCCCCAACCTCTGCCCTGACTGTCTCCAGGGCTCCCTGCCCTTTAGCCAACCCCCCCGGCCCCAGCCTCTTACCCCCGGCTCCCTCCTCACGCGCAGCCTCAGCGCCTCGGCTGAACAGCCGCAGCGTGTCTCCGGCGGGGCCTGAGCTCCGTCCCGCTCAGAGCCGCGTGGGGAGGGGGCGGGGCTGGGAGCTCCGGGCCCAGCGGAGGGAGCAGAGCTCAGGCCGGAGCTCCCAGCCCCGCCCCCTCACCACGCGGCTCTGAGCGGGGCGGGGCTCAGGGGCTCCGGCGGAGACTTGGCGCTTGGTGCGCTGAGGCTCCAGGAGAGGAGGGGAGGCAGGAGCCTCCGCTGTTCTCTTGGGGGCCCTTGCGGAACCCGGGGCAAATTGCCCCCTTTGCCCCCCCCCCTCTGGGCGGCCCTGATCACATGAGCCAAGTGTGAAGCAAAACTCAGCAGCAGCATCCCCAGTGCCCCGCTAGGGCATTGGCTCTGCATTCATGCTGGAGGAGTGTCATCTACCACCTCACCAGTGCTCCCTAGTGACCAGCCCAGCCCTGCTTAGCAGGTGCAAGCCAAGAAGCTCACAACCCCAGTGGTCTGACTCCAGAACTGCTGCAGGTTACTTGCACTCATTACAAAGCCCTCCTTAAAGCAATTGACTTTAGTGTCAGGAAACTTTTTGGTCAGATGGGCAGTAAGGAAGGTTTAGATGGCAGGGCTCCTCTGGGGGTTACCTGATCTGAGCTATACCTAGCTGGGAAGGGACAGCAGAGGCGAGACATTACCGTGCTGTGGCTAGGAGGTGCTGCACTCAGGCTACTGCTTGTCTTCTGCTGCTGGCCCCGGCTCTCCTGCCCATGGGTAGTAGGCCGGGTTAGAATGTAGAATTAACCTGACAGCAGCATCCTTGCCCTTTCCCCTCTTCCTTCTCATAAACACACCGGCAAGAACTCTGAGCCATGCCCTGGTCAAGGCTAGGGTGACCAGACAGCAAGTGTGAAAAATCAGGATGGGGGTGGGGGGGTAATCAGAGCCTATATAAGAAAGAGACCCAAAAATCGGGACTGTCCCTATAAAATTGGGACATATGGTCACCCTAGTCAAGGCCTTTATTTAGGGAACACAAATGACTCCACTCCTGGCTGGGGAAGACAAACACCCTGAGATGCCAGCTTCACCTGGGAACCCTGCTTGGCATCAGCCAAGGGCTTGGAGGCCAGACTCTGGTACCTGCTACGCTGGGGTCAAACCACTCACTCCCCAGCAGCAGTACCCTGGTGTCACCAGGAGTAGCATCTGGCCTCAGGTTTCTGTCAAAGGTACTGAACCGTCTCCTCTGATGCAGTTTGGGTCTGTTGCTGAAGCTACCTCTCTTATCATAATTACCCAGACTCCCCTGATCCATTCTGCTGCTACCCCATCCCCTGGGCTCTCTGCTTATCTAGTGACTTGCTTTCTATAGGGAAACACCAGAGAGACAGCACAGTACAGCACTTCCACAGCGTCTCCTGTCCACCAGTCAGAGCCTCATGCCCTCTGAAGGGAAAACCAGACTGCTACAATAGCGAGCGGATCCCAGCCGGGCCCCCTCTAACAAAGGCGAGGTTGAGATGGGAAGAGAGATTAGGTGATCTAGTCCCACCGCTGTGGGAGTCAGAGCAGGACTGGTCCCTGCTATAATCGCCAGTGTTTTGTCCAGTTGCATTTTAAATGGCTCAGGCAGGGGGGCTGCGAGCCT
The DNA here is from genome assembly GCF_016161935.1 of Mauremys reevesii. Taxonomy (NCBI): domain Eukaryota; kingdom Metazoa; phylum Chordata; order Testudines; family Geoemydidae; genus Mauremys; species Mauremys reevesii. Next base: position 115,421,936 of record NC_052626.1, read on the forward strand.
GTCCCTTGTTCCCCAGAGGGAACCTCGCAAGGAGATGCTGCCCAGTGCTCAGCCTGTTTTCCACGCCAGCCAACTCCTCTCCATGGTGTGTGTCAGGAAATACACTTTACCTGCCACTCTGCAAGCCCCCTCACCCAACCCGTGGTTGGGTAGCCACAGGGGCGTGTGAATGGCAGTGGGGCTCCAAAGAAGAGCTCCGAATGCTCCCTGGGAATCCTGCCCCACCCCACAGGGCAGGGGAGCAAAGGGCAGCTGCCCACCCACCAGGATGGGGGCACATGTTTAATTCAGGCAAATAAAGCTTCCAGCGTGACCCCAAGGGCTCAGTTCTGCCTGCCGTCACACAGCTATCGCTGCGCCCCATGTGACCCAGGCCAGGACTGAGCCCCAAGGATTTAAAAATGGCAGAGGAAAAAACACACCCAACCCCGCTTTGTAAAAACCCACCCACCTCGACTTTACAGCTGTGCCAGGGAGCTTCCTAGCTCCAGCACGTACAGGTACAACGGGCACAGGGCTGGAGCAAGGCAGCGCTCGGCCCGTAGCTACCACAGGACTAGGGTGACCAGGCAGCAAGTGTGAAAAATTGGGACGGGGTGGGGGGTAACAGGCACTTATAGAAGAAAAAGCCCCAAATAGCAGGACTGTCTCTATAAAATAGGGACATCTGGTCGCCCTACACAGGACTGACCATTACAGTCACAGCAGCACCCGGGACAAGACCTGTCAGTGCCTCCCAGTTTGTGTCAGAGGTCAGGCCAGAGGAAGCAGCTGAATCATCTCAGGGGCACTGGGTGTGAGGCCAAGCACCCCTTCTGCTGCAGCCATGAGCCCCTGGGCTAGTGTGGGGGACACGGCGTGGGAGGGACTCCTCCAACGAGCAGCCCCTGCAGTTCCAGGGCAGGCTGCTGGCTAACCCTTTGTAGGACACAGCAGGCCACCTGCTCAAGGTGTGAGTGCTGCTCGGTTACAGCTACCCCAAAGGCCCTTTGGCTTGGTGCCTCGGCTCAGTGCTTGCTTCCAAAGCAGCGAGCCGCTCCCAGTCAGAGGCCCCCAACCAGCCTCATTCCCACCACACAGGGCAGGTGCGGGAGCCAGGAGGGCTGTTTAACACTCCAGTAATCGACCAAACATAGTGCACAGGCCAAGCCAGGAGTTTAATCAGCTTTCATCCAAAGTGCTTCAGACTGTACAGCTAATACAAGACCCACCTCCTCCCCCCCCCCCGCCCCCGCAGGGGAACACAGAACCTGTTCTGTGCCAGCAATGCCCCAGCTTTTAGAAAGCCAAATGAAGCTGAATCTGGGCAGAATGTCATTATCCGATTTGGACTATGAGGAAGACACCCGATTGGGGCACTCCTGCAGCAGAGTCATCAATGAACAAGAAAGTGCAGCCCTTCATCATGCAGGTGCGTCCAGGTTTCCATGCGAGCGCAAGCATTTTAGGGCAATGTAATTCAGAAGCAAGGCTAATCGTCCCAGGCAGCTCAGACTGACTCCCTTTAGCCACTGGCTGGGCCCTTCCCTATTACGTTCGGGCGAAAGGTCACAAGTGCTCAGACACTGAAGTTTCTCCACGGGGTTTGGTTTGTTCCTGCAGCAACCACTTTCCCCAGCTGTTTGTATTAGGCTTTTGTTAGTGCAGCGCTAAACACCCCCAACAGGCAGCACGACCCCACCCGCCAACCCAGCCTGCCTCTGACCAGCCTGCAGCCAGCCACGGGAGCACAGAGCACAAAACCCAGCCTGCATGGCGTGCAGCCCGGCAGCCCAGCACATGCCTGCTCTTGAATCGGATTTAAATACTCCACTCGCAAACGACCTTTAGCAACTCTGTTAATGAGCCCTGTCTCCTAGAGAGCTGTGGCTCTGCCATAGGCTGGGGAGTCCCTGTCAGCACATGCCAGGCATTCCTGCTAGCTAACAGAGCACACACTTACCTGTACAGGGGGCTGAGGAAATGCTGCTGCACTGAGAACACCAGCTCCCAGGAAGCAGGTGGAGAAAGCCAGAGCGAGGCTGGCCCTGGAGCAGCTTTAGGGAGGGAGTTGCCCTCTGATTAGCATAGGGTCGGCCAGCTCACCCTCTGACAGGCGCTGGCATGAGGGTCTGGCTATAGTTGGGACCCTGCCTGGTGTAAAGGGTAACTAGTGCTAAAGAAGACGGGGTGAATAACACCCCTGGCTAGCTCTGTCCTGTGTTTATCTTGCCATATTCCTTTCAACCCAGATCCACAAGCACCACAACATAACCATGCCACCCCCTGCTTCCCAATACGTTGTGAGCATGAGACAAGCCTCAGACACCCACCACAACTAGACAAGTATGGCCCCACTAGCCCCAGGCAGCCTGGGGCTCCTGACACCAATGTCCCACTGTGTGCACGCCTTCCCCTTTAAATCCCACAGACCCCAGAACAGAGCTGAGATCCTCCTTAATTTAAAAAAATACAAGTCCATGGGAAGGTGGGTGTGCGCGGGGAATAATAACCATAGAGACATACTGCGTTAGGAGTAATCCAGAGGTCCAAGAAGACCTTGTGCAAAGATCCCTTAGTGTCCTTGCAGGTGCTGGCAGGACTCCTGTGACATCGGCAGGGCCTGCCAAGCGGAGTCCTGTGAATTCTCCCTGGGGCATGCCCAGCGCAGTGCTGCTGGAGCGAAGGCTGCCCCTGATGTCCCCAGGGGAGGAGAGGCTCCCAATATGCTTGAAGAAGAAGCTGTAATGAATGCAAAAACGAGGCAGGCCAGCCAAGCTGCTGCTAGTCTAGATGGAGGAGAACGGGAGCTGCAGCAAGGCGGGATTCCTGCGGCAGAGCCACAGTCTGTGCTGCTGTGAGGACAATTTTCATCGGGAGCATTAGGGCTGGTCAGTCCCGTCTCTGCCGCGCCTGGGCTGCTCGTCCTTACAGAGCTAGGAAATCCTCCTTCCGGTAGCCCTTCTGCAAGACACAAACAGATTGGTCCTAAGGAGAGAGATTTCCGCCGAGGCCTGTGTTCCCTAAAGTGGGCGAGACCCACCCTCTGTGAAGGGGGTCTGAGGTTGGGCCCCCCACAAATCACTCATCACTCTTAAAAATATGGGCCACAGAAAACATCTCTCCTTCCTGGGCCCCCCGGGGTCGCACTGCACTAGGCAGGTCACACCAAGGTAAGGCTGTAACCAGACTAAGGGCCGATAGGACACGTCGTCCCCTTCCTTGGTTCCCCCAAGGCCATTCTTCCCTGGTGGGGGGTGCGTGGCTATCGCCGTCCTTTCATTTCTGAGCAAAGTTACATCGAGCTACAGGGCCAAGGAAATCGAAGAGGAGAGAGGAGGCCGCTGTAGCGAAGCCAGGACCAGGAGTGGTGAGGCAGCGAGGGACAGTCTGAGAATGGGGACCCTGCGTATTTCCCATTAACAGGCTGCTTCTCAATTTCCTAGGCATCCCCCCCAGCCAACTGGTGCGTCGATCCCGGGGGCACCCAAACTTTGCCCAACCGAGGGCTGCATTGGCATCTCCCCAGGACTCCAAGGGCACATCTAGTTTGCATAAAACGGAGCAGGTGGCCTTACTTTGAGTACCAAGGAGTCTCCTGCAAGAGGTGACGGGCCCCAGCCCACCAGGCTCCATTTTAGCACCTCAGATCAAGATGGGGAATTCAGCCCAGGTTTCATGCTGAGCCCAGGAAGTTTAGGGAGTGCTGTGCTGAGGCCCCTGCCGAACAGGCCCTATCAGCTGACTGTGCTCACTGCTTGGATGCAAGAAGAAGCCCCCAGTCACCTGGGATGTCATGCCCTGAGCCTGCCTCAAAGCTCTTGGCAAGCCTAGGGTTAAAGAGATCCTGGTGTGTGTCACTCTCCCTCCCTGCGGGGGTGACTGGCCACACCTTGATTCGGAAGATTAGATAGTTTTAAAATCCTCAGGAGGCGGAGAACTGAACACAAGGACAAGTATTTAGAGGTGCAGACCGATAGGCTGGCCACAGCTCCCCATTGCCTTCCCAAGGTACTCCTGTCCCAGGGTGGGGTGGGGTGGGGGGGAGAATCGGGCTTAGCCCCCACCTGTCACTAACCAGCTGCCCCTCCCAGCTGGTGAGATAACAGGCCAACCAGCAGCTCACTTAGGGGGGAAAGCCATGGGAAGGCTTCTGGAGGGGACCGTGCCATTCTGCTAGGGGAAAGGGTTGGCTGGGGGGCCTTGCTGGGTGGGCTGCAGCAGAAGCAGCCCTGCAGGGCCCAGGGCAGGCAGCAGGGCCTAGGTTTTCCTGTTGGGATTGAAGCTGAACTGTGTCTGCACAATGCAGCCCTGGGAAAAGCCAATGAAGTAGTGACCGTGGTGGGAGGTTCATTGATGCACTGGCTAGTGAGTTGGTCTCCCAGCTTACGCAGGAGTGGGGAAACCAAGGCAGGGTTTGGGGAGACCCTGATACACCCCCCTCCAGGCTGACTGAACTCCCAGTTCTTAAAGTTAAGGCCCTTGAACACCAGCCTCTTCCCGCCCACCACCACCTGCTGGACCCCAGGTCGTTTGTACGTGTGTCTTCCTGGGTGTGAATTATTCCCTGTAACATGCCTGGGCTCCGGCTGCCTCCCCTCACTGCTCAAACAAGAATGAAAGGAGGATCCCCAGTCCACACAAGGCCTTGCCTCGACTAGGATTCAATGAGGTCATGTTAGCTGACACATCTAGACTAGTGCCTTTAATGCACACAGAGCTGGTCAAGTTTGAGCTCCAACACAGCCAGCTGCAGATGTGTTAGCCTGCATCTTGATGGGGCTTTGCAACTGAGTTAAGCTAACTCGACTGAGCTACCATGAATGAAGCACGCATGCGCCCTGCCTGTCACCACACAGCCTTAGCACAAGTGAGTAACTAGGGCAGGTAGGAAAACAGAATTTCCCTTTGGCAGGAAATTCCGACATTTGGAATAAAAACAAATTTCAAAACATTTGTTTCAAAAAGTCAGCATTGTCCACGGAGCACAACTTCTGAAAAGTTTGGATTAAAAAATGTTGATATTTTTGACAATGTTCAAACCACATAAACCACAATGTGTACTCTCTAAAGTACATAAAGATAATACTGAAATTCTAATATACATCAAAATTAAATGCAAACAATAAAGTTGAAATGAAACGCTTTGACTTTATCAAAACAAAACCCTTTGATGCTTTCCCACTGAGATCAGCACGCTCCCACAGAATGTGCAGATTTTGACAAAACTGCATTTCCCCATGGAAAATGGTTGGGTTGAAATGTTTTAGACCAGCTCTCTAGGTTACCCTATGGCAGCTAACGCACACTAACAATACACCTTTTGTCCTAGTCTAGACAATGCCTTCAGGGAGATTCCCACCATGTGCAAGCCAACCCGAAAGAGAGCATTGGCTCCACCCCAGAGCGGAGCCACCCAGCCAGATCCTCAGCTGAGCTAGTGCCGAGCATGCCGGCTCAGGGAGGAACGTACCATCTTGTAGTCCCGGTGCAGCTTGGTGTACTGCCACATGTTGGCCAGCAGGCTGGAAGCAGCTCTGGAGGACTTCTCGCTGTCCGAGCTAGGGCAAACACACAGAGGACACAATGACACTATTTGTTCCTCTCCTGTTAGTGTCTGTCTGGCACGGGTCCAGGCAATACAAGCGGGAACAGAGGGTGCTATGCGAGAGGCGCTCTGAACAAAGGGTGAGGATTCGGCAGCGGGGGGAGAGCAGGAGAGGCGAAGCCATGGAGTACACTAGGACTAGATGGTCACCGCTGCAGTCAGGCCTGAGGGTCCCTCACCATGACCACCATGCTGGATGTGGCTGGAGAAGTTACTGACACATGGGCCAGCCAACTACTGGGAAGATGAAGTTGGGTGGCTAGGAGTGCCCCATAAAAACCTCGGGGTGAGAGGATTATTCCCCAAGATGCGCTCCCTTAGGGTAAGGACCTGGAATGACTCCATGGGAGGAATTCCTGGCAAGACCCTCTCGGTGGTCATGGGACAGCTCTTGGAGTGTGTACCAGGGAGTCAGACCAGCCCAAGCTCTGAGTGGGGTAGGGGCTTCAGACTGTCCAGGAAGTCCCCGTCTCCCACCACACTGATCTGGAAACACAGGCCAGGAAGAGGCTCTCAGATGTTGATCCTACCTGTCCCTTTTCTTCTTGATGTAGAAGAGCTTCCGGAGGCCGTCAAAGTAGACGATGTCGCGGGCGGCGATAGGGCTCTCCACCATCAGGTTGTTCAGCACGGCAATGATGTTCACGATGACGTCGGTGGGGGGCTCCTTGTCACCGACGCCTCCTGGAAGCTTCTCAATCAGATGGCTCACCACCTTGGTCGCTGCCGAGGCAAACAGACCAGCGTCAAGGGCTGGCTCTACGAGCTGGAGCAAAGCACTGGGACTGGTGCCACCACAGTGTCACCCAGGCCACGCAGCAGCTTGGAGTGGAGATGGCCAGCGGCCTGGGTGACAGGACAGCAACACGTGCAATGCGGAGAGAGGCCTAATGGGTGCAGCAAAGACCAGGACTTCCTTGGTCTCACTGAATGGCCTAAAGCAGGGAATCAGCAGTAAAGCCACGCAGTTCCCAGGTGGCACTGAACTGAGGGGAGGTGCGAAAGCTAGTGAGGACCGAGAGACCCCTATGCATCCACCTGTGGTATTTTAATAGCACAAAAGGTGCTTAGACGCATGGGCAGAAAATAAATAGGGATTCAGCTTGGAAAAGGCTGTTAAAACATCTGAGGCCTTGGAAATGCTGTGAGCGTCCGAGGGGGAGACGAGTGGCTTAGACTGTTTATTCTTTTGCAATGTAGATTACACCCATCACTGCTGCCAGTGCTCCAGCTGTGTGCGCAGAGGGGTCATGCCATCAGCCAAGGTAGGGAAGGCCCATCTGTGCAGAGATCTACTGGGGTGTTTGGGCCCCTCTGGGCCTGGAAGGCATTGATGTGCCCAGGGGAGTGAGATAGAGCTAACTAGGCCTGGCTGGTCCCAGGGATGATGGTGGGGACGCTCCCCCAGAAGCACAGGCAGTAAGAGGAGCTGGGAAGGTCTCTCAGAAGAGTGGCCTGTTGCTAGCAGCAGCTCCTGCCGCATCTAACCCCTGCTGCCATCGACGGCCACTGCTGCCTCCGCCCCCAGCACTCACACATCTCGTCCTTGTTGCGCGCGTTGCGGGACAGATTGCGGATCAGTCCCGTCAGGGAGCGCAGCTGGTGATGGTCGGCCGTGCGGACTCGGTCCAGCACGGGGTTCAGGATCCGCTCCTGCTCCAAAGCCACCCTGCTCAGCACGCCGGCCCACTGGGGATGGGGATAGAGAAAGGGAGAGTCACAGGAGTGTTGCACTCTGGGCCATTCAATACCGACCTACCCCACCCTTACCACACCTGTCCCCAACCCCATCCCTTCCACTCCTAGCCTGCGTATCCCCCCCCATGCCCACCCCACCATGCATCCACCTGATCCCTGCCACTCTCCTTCCCATATCTACCACCCCATCCCCCGGCCCCATTCTCCATCCCTCTGGCACTGCCCTCCCTAGCCCACACCCGTATTTCACCCTCCGCCGCAAGTGGTTGCCCAGAGACAACTCTGCTGTAGTAGGGAGGTCTGGAGGCACAACTGTTCCCAGCCTGCCCTTGAATGCTGCCAGCTGCCAGGTAATGGTGGGCAAATGGGGGATGAGACCAGGGCAGGTGGAGTCACTTCCTGGAAGGTGGGTACAGAGGCTCGGCTCAGCCTGATCCCTCTGGGCATTGGTGTGCAGGCCACTGCTGGGATTTGGTCTCCTTTCCCCCTGTGCCGCTCCCTCTTCTCTTCATTTCCCTGGGGCATTAGTCCTGGTGGCTGGGAGGGCGGGAGCCTGCCCCTGGCTGGCTGAGTGCCCACCCTGGCATACAGACACAGTGACATTGGCAGCCCTGGGCTGTGGAGTGTCAGGGCGCTGGGGTGGGCAAGGCAGAGGTGGGATACCACCACAGTTCAGCGCTGGGGGACCCGCTCAGCCATGCCACAGCCCTGAGAAATGCCCACTTGGCACTGCACACCAGTCATCTCACCCTCAGCAGCTGGGCAGAGGTGACCAGAAGCCCTGGGTACCTACAGCGCAGCCAGCCTCCCTGCACTGCCACATTGCGAAGTCCAGCCTCCGGGGCTGATTCAGGCTGGGCCTCTCCGCAGTGGTGGCTCCAGTCTGCACAGGTGAAAGTAAGCCGGTACGAGCCGGTGCGCCGTACTGGGGCAGCCCGGCTTCCCCAGGCAGCAATTTAAAGCCCAAGCCCTTTAAATTGCTGCTGGAGCCCTGGGATAGCAGCAGCGGGGCTGTGGGGGCTATTTAAAGGGCCGGGGCTCCCGCTGCCTCTACTGCCCTGGACCCTTTAAATAGCTGCTGGAGCCCCGCCACCACTACCCAAGGGCTCTGGCGGCTATTTAAAGGGCCGGGCGGTAGAAGCAGGGGAGTCCTGGGTTCTTTAAATAGCCCCCAGAGCCCTGGAGTAGTGGCAGGGCTCCGGGGGCTATATAAAGAGCCCGGGGCTCCCACTGCCTTTACGGCCCCAGCCCTATAAATAGCTGCCGGAGCCCGTTGCCAGAGCCCTGAGGTAGCAGTGGCAGCTGGGGGCTCAGGCAGCGGTTTAAAGGGCCCGGGATAGTAGTGGTGGCCGAGCCCTGGGCCCCTTAAACTGCTGCTGCAGCCCCCGGCTGCTGCTGCTACCCTGGCGGGGGATGGGGAGGGCAGTTACCAGTACAGGGTGGGCTGGGGCTGGCTCTGACCCCCCCATCCCTGCCCCTTCCGCCTGAGGCCCCACCCCTTCCGGGGGCCAGAGCCGGCCCCAACCCAGCCCCATAACGGTAAGTCCCTATTTCTACTTTCACCCCTGCCAGTCTGTGCCAGGCTGGGGGATGTGTGGGCTGAGGGCACTAGTCTGTCAGAGGCCACCATGGCCAAGGGGAAGGACTCAGCCTGGGCGGGATGGGACTGGCCTGTCCCTGGGCTCAACCTCACCCTCCGGTCTCCAGCGGTGATGTTCTGCAGCGCCCCTGAGGCCGCCTCCGTGGTGTGTTTGTTCAGCTCGCAGCGCTGCAGCAGCCGGTTGTAGATGCCCACGATCTGCGGGTTCCAGAGCCACTCCATCCCTTTGGGGTCCTTGGAGACCTCCGTGAAGGTCACCATGTCTGTGTTCATGTGCTGGGGGGAGAGAGACCTGCCCGTCAACAAGGAAACGCAGCCCTACAGGGGCCCTGTGCACATGGGGCAGCCCCGCTTCCCTCTCACCTCCGTCCCCAGCCCCATGACCCACATCCCTATCACCCAGGAGCAACGCAACCTCCCTAAAAGTTGGGGGGCCACTGGCACTTGAACGATGGCCCCGCCCCCATGCCGCCCCTTCCCCCCATAGGCCCTGCCCTCACCCTCGCACTGCTCATTCACCTGAGGCCCCGCCCCCACCCTGCCTCTTCCCCTCAAAACTCCTCCCCCACTCACTCCTCTCCCCCACTCCCCCCTTCACTTGCCCTTACGGCCACCAGTGGAAGGGCACAGCCCTTCCGGCCACTTTTAAAAGTGATGGGGCCATGGCATCTTGGCCCCTCCCATCCCCTTGACCCCCATTCTCTTCCCTATCACCTGTGCCCCTATGAGCACCCGACTCCATCCCTTGATTTGTGACTCCGCCCACCTCAGCTGGCCACGTGGGCTCACCAGGGGAGCGTTCCAAAGCCAGGCACACAAGTATTCCTGGAAATCGATTTTAAATGTCCCTCATGGGAAGGTGCGCCCGCTCTCAGCCAATCACAGACTTGGAAGAGCACCAGGTGATCAGTTATCTGATCAGTCTCTACCCATCTACATCTACACCCACATCTACACACACACACCCTGATCCATTGCCCACTGGAGGCTTCTGGCCTGGCCCTGGGCAGCTGAACGAATTATCTGCTCGCTCCTCGTTGCAGTGACCCAGCTCATCACTCACTGGCCATGTCCTATTTGAGTCCCCTCCTGCTTCCCCCCATCATCCCCCAGGATGCGCCCGCCCACCCCGTTCTCACCTCTCGCACTCGCCTGCCCTGGGGGCTGAAGCAGCCCACCAGCTCCCCCGTCGCCGCGGTGCCATCCCTCTGCTGCCTCTCCAGCCGCTGCAGCGAGGACGGGGGCATCTCGTCGTACAGACGGTAGGAGAGGTTCCGCAGCACGCACACGGCGTTCTCCACGCTCTGGGGATTGGGGAAGGGGGATCAGCCCGGGGCCACTCACTCCAGCTGCTTCGCTTTTCAGAGCCCACGTGGGAGAGGCGCTGGCTGGACCGTCCCGCCCAGCACTGCTGACTAGAGCCTGGGCCCAGCCAAAGAGGAGGCTGGGAACAGGGCCTCCCATCAGGGCTGGGTTAATGCTCCTGCAGTGCCAATGCGACCAACAAAGCCCACAGCCGGCCAGCCCATGGCTAATGTGCCCATCACCCTGGTATCGGGGTGTCAGTTCGCTCTCCAGGCTCAGTGCCCTGGTTTGAGGGGCTCCCAGTGAGCAGGGACACAGCCCTGCCCCGCCCTCGGACGGTTCACAGGGGTGGGGGGCGATCAGCTTCCCATTCCCTTCTCCATCTTGCCTGGCTTGGGAAACTGACCCCGCTACTCAGACCATTGGCGGCGGGGCCGAGACGCGCCAGGACCTGTGGTCCCCGTGGCGCTGTTGCGGAGAGCTGGAGCATGGCTCAGCCTGCACCTGAGAGGCGGACGGAGGCACGAGCTTTCCGAATGGAAACACTCTGCCTTCGGGGCCGAAGGGGTCCTGAGTGACCCCCCTGCAGCCCTGGCCTTGCTCCCAGCATCCCAACCCCCACGTCCTCCCAGGCACGGTCCCCTGCCGCTGGGGCACCTCCCGTCTGGGTCAGAAGGCCCCGTCTCTCAGGGGAGCGTGGCTCAGACACAGGCTACGGACTGCCGGAGCCAGCCCCTTGCCTTCCTTCTCCTGAAGAGGTGTGCAGGGGAGGGGCCCGGGGGTGCTGCACATAGGCTGCACGGCCTCTCCATTGGGGCAGGAGTTTAGCAGGAGGCTCGGGATGGCCCATGGCCGATCAGCTGGCAAAGGGCTCCGGGAGGCTGGCGGCTATGACAGCAGCAGCTCTAGGGGTTAGGCTGCCTGTGGGGACTACACCTGGTCCCCCCAGCCACTCGCCATGGAACAGCCCCAGGGCACTCAGCTGGCCCAGCCTGCTCTCCCGTATGGCAGAGCCATGGCAGGCTGCAGGCTGGCGGCGGGGGTGGGGTGAGGGTGGGGGGGGACACCCCATTGTTCTCAAGCGGGGGTGGCACGGCCCAGTACCGGCCTGGGAACAGGGTGGCCCGGGTATGCACCAGCTACCATCAGCGCAGCCTCGCAGGGCTGGCCAGGCCGCACGGGGGAGGCTGAAGGCTGGCCGAGGTCAGGGCTGGTGCCTGTGCTGTGCTGCCGGGGGCAGGGGAGATAAGCCCTTTGGGGCAGGGCCTAGCGAACCTCAGGCATGTGGGGCGGAGCTAAGGACATTGGTACCGCGGTGAAGTGCTACTCTGAGCCAGGAGGAAGCAGAGACAGTGAGAGAGCCTCACTCCCGCCCACACTGAGCCACACCCCAGCCTAGGCTGTTCACTCGAGGCGGTGAAGATGAGGGGCTGGATCCCCAGCACAGACAGGCAGACGCAGACTCCCTCTGGGGGCGGGGGCCTCACCTTGTCCTCTGACTTCCCCACCTCCAGAGACCTGTTGATGTAATTGATCATGGAGTCCACCAGCCCGTGGCACTCGCGCATCTTCTGCCGGGTCTGCTGGCTGGCGGAGCTGAGGTTCCTGCAGGGGGAACCCAGGGCCCAGCACTGTGAGACGGAATCTCCCCTGCCAACCCATGCCCTCAACTTCTGCCAGGACCCCCTTCTCTGCCAGGCCAAAGCCATTGCCCATCTAGGGGCGGATTCCCGCTCCAACAGTGGCCAACACTGGATGCTGCCGAGGGAGCTGGGAACCCCTTGTAACGTCCCTCTGTGTGGAATATTAACTCTGGGCTGGGCATTGCTGCCTGACCCTGGCTGCTCCCCAGTTCGGGCCCTGAAGCATGAGGACTGGGGATACAGTGTGCCGCCCAGGGGGCATGCAGGCCTCGTTCATAACACTGAGGGCCAGAACCAATACTAGAACCTAGAAAGTCTCCATTGCTCTTGGCTCCCAGCCTACGTGGCTCAGTGGCCAGGGCACAGGGAATGCTCTCCGTGCCCAGGGGCTGGCAGAGCTGGTACCTGAGGAGGCCTGTGGAGTTGTAGAAGATCTCCGCTTCCGAGGCGTTCTGCTGGATGATGGCAGCACTGCCCGTGCCGGACAGCGGGGTCAGGATCAGGTCGGTGAGTGGCTCCAGGGTGTCCCGAGCCAGCCGGTCCTTTAGGGTGTCGCTGGAGGAGAGATTCCACAGGATCCCTGCAGGCCGCAGAAAGCAGCACTTAGCCCCAGAGAGTATCCAAATGGGTTGAACTCCTGGGCCATTTGTACTGGGGTTCATGCTCTCCTTCCTCTGACAAACCTGCTGGGCTAGCTGCCCCTTCCAGGCTGCCACTCTAGCTTCCCAGAGCATGGGGGCTGCCACTCTTGGCTCGCAAGGGGCTCCAGGAGCAAGTGACCTTTGCCCCCCCTCATCTGAGTGCCTGAATCCCAGCAGGCAGCCTCTGATCCACAGCCACGGGAGGAGGCAGGACTCAGAGGACTCTTCCCTTCCCACGGGAAGCTACTCGGAGCTCAGAAACCCCAATGCAGTGACGTGACTCCCAGAATGGCAGGCATGCTGCACAAGCCACCGAGTTTTGCTGGCGTCATTCGTGGCCCTGCTCTATGTGGATGGGCAGCCTCTCGGGGTGGGATCTAATTATCTGGGGCTATTAGTCATCAACCAGCTGCACACAGGCAGCAAGGGAAGGAGACCCGCTGCCGCCCAGTTCTGATGAGCCCGAGGAGCGGCACTGACAGACATAACTAGCAGGGGGAGTTGGGAGGAGACAGACACTGTTTGAATCCAAGCTGTGCAGGGCCCTGTTCCAGCAGCTCCGATGCCCAACAAAGCCTCTGCACGAGGGTGTTGCTGCAAGAAACACCCAGTTTGTGGGGGGTTCCTGAAATTCCCAGGAACTTGTTGGAGCAGGGCAGCCCCGCAGGCTTGGTCGTGTGCCACCCGCTGCATTCCAGAGCTCACCAAATCCTCCCTCTCCCTCCCTTGCCACAACAGCTCTCAGGATAGAGCAAAGCATCTTGCTGTCCCACTAGGGGTAGCAGCATGGCTTGGGACTCTGGGGACCTGGGTTCAATTCCTGGCTCTACCACAGACTCTCTCTGTGCCCCAGGGCAAGTCACTGAGTCACTCGGCGTGTCTGATCCCCATCTGTAAAATGGGGAGAACACCTCCCAGGGCTCTGGTGAGACTAACTGACTGTGAGGCTCTCAGCCATAGAGAGACTCCTGCTGCCGGAGCTTCCGCCCACGCCACATCTGATGCTTTAGCAACAATGGCCTAGATTCCCTCGCTGGTGTGAATTCACTGCAGTGGGGCTTTGATGATTTACACCAGCTGAGGACCCAGTTCTGATCTCCCCGGGGGGCAATGGGACCTGACAAGGAGGCGCCCCGCCTGCCAGGCACTCCCTGTGTGCCGGGCAAGCCAGCCCGGGGCTGAGCTATCTGGCAATAGCTCTCCCCATCCTCCAGCTGCATTTAGCTAAAACCACTTTCACAGACTCCATTACGCTTGTACAGTAATAGGCATTAAACCCTTCGCATCATCGCTCCTGGGCCTGGCTTTCCCATTAGCCCTGGTATTAGCTGAGACAATCAGAGCCTGGCGGGCAGGATTAGAAAGGGCCTTTGTAACAGAGGCAAATGTAATCTCTGCTCTTGGCCTCTCCCTGCACAGCACTGCCTGCGCGACACACAGCCAGGTGGAATCTGGCCCCTGGCCAGGGCCCAATCTGCCCCTCCACCATTCATCTCACTCCCTCTCTGCTCTCTCCAGCAGCAGCAGCCGCCGCCAGTCTGGGCAGGAGAAGCCTGTATCCCTCCCCCATCTCTATATCTGTCTCAGATCCCCACTCTTATCAGCACGCTCCCCGCCTAGGAGGCACGAGAGTGTAGCCCAGCCTGGATACATAAAGGTACAGCAACCCTTCCCATTCCAGGGCGCCCTGGATGACTGGCTAGTCCCTCCTCCCACCGGCAGGGCAGGGCAGGACAGTCTGAGCTACCCACCCACCCCAGCTTCCCTTGCCTGAACCCCACCTGGCCCCGCAGTGATAAGATCCAGAGCCCACTGGCTGTACAGTAACCCAGGCTGACAGCTCATCCGAGCAGGGTTCATGTGCCTGCTCTCCCTGGCGCACCCATGGGCCCTGACAGCGTGGTGTAGAACTGCCCATGCATTGACACTGACCCCGGAGGGGTGAAGTTCAGCACAAGGCTGGCTGGGGGAACTGAGCTCCAGAAACAGAGGGCTCCTGCGCTGGCAGTGGCATCTCTCCAGCTGTGGCTCCCCTACCATCACTCCCTGGCCTGCTTCAGAACTAAGCCACGTAACCACCGGGCCTCAGCACACTCCAGTCGAGTAACCTTTGCCCCGTCAGCATGTAAAGACAGCTGAGGCCACCTGCGGGGCCTGGTACAGCTGTAGCTTGGCCTGGTACTTTCTAACGAGGGGGCTTATATGGCTCCATCACTGTAGTACCTCACAACACTCCTGCAATGTAGGGCCGTGCAATTAACCCCAATTTGGGGGTGGGGACCTGAGGCACAGAGACTATGGACTAGAGTCACAAAAGTACTTAGGGGCCTAGCTCCCACTGAAATACCTTTAAGGATCTGAATTGACCAGGGTCACCCAGAAAGTCTGGGGCATAGTAGGGACTTGAACCCAGATCTCCTGAGTGCCAAGCCAGTGGTCTAACCACTAGGCCATCCCTTGCACTCCAACAGACACTCTTAATGTTCACTATTCAGGATTGTGCTTGTCTGGCCAGGAGAGGAGCCATGTGCATGCACCCTCAGAAGCTGAGGAGCCATGGCTTCTAGGCAATAGGGTTTAACGGCTTCTTATCTGAACCCTAAAGTAGAACTAGACAAAAGAGTTCCAATGTATTTGTTCCCCAACTTTCATCAAAGTCAGAAATTTTGGCCAAAAATATTTTTTTTCATTGAAATGTCAACATTTGAAAAACGTCAACTAGCCCAACTCAAACACCTTCCTCTCCCAGTATCTATCGAGTCTAGTGCCACCTGATGGAGACCTGATGTAACTACAGCAGGAGCTGACGGGGTGAAGAATGAGGTGGAAGACAAAGAAAGAGCTATTATGGCTGGTTTTGGCTGATCCCAACAGAATGCGCTATCACCCACAGTAGTGAGCTGCAGCCGGTTCGCACCGGTTCGCGGGAACCGGTTGTTAAATTTAGAAGCCCGTTTAGAACCGGTTATCCCGTGAGGGACAACTAGTTCCAAAAGGGCTTTTAAATTTAACAAAAGCTCTAGCAGCTCCCTGCCCTTCCCCCGGCCCCAGCTCACCTCACTCCGCCTCTGCCTCCTCTTCTGAACGCTCCTCCGGCTTCTCCTCCGCCTCCCCAGCTTCCCGCGAATCAGCTGTTTGCGCGGGAAGCCTGGGAGGGCTGAGAAGGAAGCAGCAGCTTCCACCAGGTGAGCTGGGGCCAGGGGGCGGGGGCGCCAGTGGGAGGAGGGCTCCAGGTGCCGCGTCGCCCGGCGAGGTCGGGGCCCTACCGGGGGGCCGGGCGGCGCGGCTCCTGCCCAGCCCCCGGGTCCAGCTGCGACCTCGCCGGGCGGCGTGGCTCCTGCCCGGCCCCTGTGTCCGGCTGCGAACTCGGCCGGGCGGCTCCGGTCCCAGTCCCAGCCCGGCCCCCACCCCAGGCAGCACGGTAAGGGAGCAGGGAGAGGGTGTTGGATAGAGGGCAGGGGAGTTGGGGGGGTGGATTAGTGTCAGAGGGCAGGGAACAGGGGGATTGAACATGGGCAGGGGTCCTGGGAGGGCCAGTCAGGAAGGAGCAGGGGTTGGATGGGGTGGTGGGGGGCAGTTAGGGGTAGGGATTCCAGGGACAGTCAGGGGACAGAGAGAAGGGGTGGTTGGATGGGGTAGGGGTCCCGGGGTGCCATCAGGAATGAGAGAAGGGGTTGGATGGGGTGGCAGGGGGCAGTCAGGGGACAGGGAAGGGGGGTGGATAGGGCAGGGGTCCCGGGGGGGGTGGGGGTTGTCAAGGAACATGGGGGGTTGGATGGGGCAGGAGTCCCCGGGGGGGGCATGACCCCCTCATGGGGTGAGGAGGAGGGAACCGGTTGTTAATATTTTGGCAGCTCATCACTGATCACCCATACAATTGCCCAGGAACACCCATTGTCTCGAAGGGGCTGTCAGGACTCTCAGGACAACCCCCTGTTTTAGATGCTCCCAACTTTCTGGTAACTTCTTGCTGAGCTGAAAGTTTCCAGGTTTAGCTCCACCGAAAGAGGGATTTTTTTCAAAGCTGGAGTGAGATCTCATTAGCCTTTGCTGAGACATGGAGCTTCCCTGTCATTAGTCTGAGCAAAGCTTTCTGATGGCTTTTGTGCTTGCACGTAAGTTCTCCAGCCAGCTGCTCCTCACTGAGGACTAGGGCCCTGTGCTGGCTGCAAAAGCAGCATGTGCATAGAAGGTGGGAACACAAGGAGGGAGGCGGGGTTTGAACAGGATCCTGAAATATAAAGGGAGTAAGCAGTGGGATCTGGGGAAGAAGGGGGCTGTGATTTTGCACTGGAGAGATAAAAGGGGCACGCAATGCAGTCTAAAATATCTGGTGCTGGATTGGGACTCAGGAGACCTGGGTCCTATTCCCAACTCTGCCACTGGCCTGCTGGGTGACCTTGGGCAAATCACTGCATCTTCCGTGCCTCAGTTTCCCCACCCACTCTTTGTCCATTTAGACTGTCGTCTCATTGGGACAGGGACTTTCTATGTGTGTGTACAGCAACTGGTACAATGGGGCCCTGATCTCAGCTGGGGCCTCTAGGTGCTGCTGCAACACAAACAATTTAGCAGTAACCACAACAGACCAGCTTCCCTGCCCCCACTCAGCATGGCGCTCCCTCCCACGCACTGACCCGTGACGTTCTTGCGCAGCTCGTCGTCCTGCTCGCGCAGTGTCCTCATCAGCTCGTAGATGCCGTTCTCCTCCACCAGCGCCAGCTTGTTCTCGGCATTGTCGTAGATGAGGTTGCGCATGGCGCCGGTGGCATGGCGCTGCAGCTCCTGGTTGGGGTGGTTGAAAAGCTTCACCAGCTTGGGCACGGCTTGGAGGCTGCGAGCCTGGAAGGGAGGCGGGGCAGCGGGTGAGAGGTGGTGGGCCCTGTAGACCCAGAAGTCTGCCCAGGCCTAACCCGCACTCATCGGAGGCTGCCCTTCCCACATCGCACACACCCCACCATCAACCAGGGATGGAGCAGGGCCCCTGTGGAAGCCATCAGTGTCATGGCCTGGCTAGGCGTGGCCGCTGCAGAGTGGTGGGGCTGTATCCCTCCCAGCATGTTCTGTTAGCACCTGAGTGCACAGCTGGGGCATCCCTTTCCCAGCATGCCCTTGGCATCTGCCACCAGGCACCCATCCTCGCCTCGCCCCTCACCTGCTTCTTGGCGTCATTGTCACTGTAGCACTTGTGCTGGATGTAGGCGGCTCCCAGCACCTGCAGGTTGGGGTCACTGGCCATCAGGTATTTCACTGCTGACGGCAGGTCAATGTCGTCAAACCTGGAAACCAAGGGAGGGTCAGGAGTGGCCTCCACGCCCCCTCAGGGCTCCCTCCTGCCCACCTCACAGCGGGGCTCCAACACGTCCTGCATGCTCTGCCGAGGTGCCTGCCAATTCGACCCATGTCATTCCTTCACCAGGCCCAGGACATGGGGTCGCCCACCTCTGGTCAAAGATGACTGGCCAGGGCGGGACTTCTTCAGATCCCATCACGCTGCTCCTAACTCATCCTGTAGGGGTCACTCCTGAGCAACACGTGCTCTCCCTCCCATGGTCAGAGCCAAGTGGATCACAGCTATAGCACTGCAATCCGGAGCAATGCTAGCCCAGGAAGCAACAGGGCCCAGGGCAGTCCTTTGCAACAGCATCAGTACTGCTGGGCCACTTCACTGCTGCTCCAGCTCCCCTCTGCTTTGCCCCAGCACCCTGCGGATGACCAGGTGAGCTGCAGAATTTCCCCGTCGCATGGGGCCGCATCAGGCAACAGATCGAATAATTAGACGGAGGGACGGTCATGCCCCAGACCATCCACAATGCAGGAGACTATGGAAATGCACCAGGGATGCAGACCCAGGAACCAGCAGAAGGGAGGCTATGTCAGGCCCAGAAGCCCAGCTCCCCTGATCCCTCTTAGGAAGCTCAGCACATTCCTCGATCCTTGTCAGGTCGGCTGGGAGCCTCACAGGCCATGCCCCCGAGCCCTGACTCCTGGCTACCCCCTGCACACTCACCCGCCGGAGTAGGAGTGCTGAGTTGTCAGCGTGTTGTGCCCGTTGTACATGTCGATGGCGCGCAGGTCCTGCAGGTGGTGGTTGGACTCAGCCAGGCAGCGCACAGAGGGGGCCCGGACGCTGCGCTCCATCATGCCTGCGTAGGAGCTCCCCACACCCGGCTGGGCGGCCGGGAGGCTGCTGAAGGAGCCGGTGCTCAGGCGGGAGCGGTTGTTGCTCTGGAAGCGCTGAAGGGTGCGCATGGCAGGCGCGCGGATGGTCCGGTTCTGAGGCACCTCCACGCTGTCCATCCAGTCGCCTGGCCCCTTCATCCCAGTGTTGGAGCCAGCACTCATCTGCCTCTCAAAGGAGTAGGATCTGGTGAAGTTGCCATTGCTTCTGCCTTTGTAGAGGGCCCCCGGGCCCAGCTGCTCCGAGATCATGCTGTAGCGATCATCCATGCCCGCAGGGTTGCCCGGCCCGTCTGCCAGGCGCAGCGACCGCAATGACATGGTGTCGAAGTTCGGCCGGGCTTGGTAGTTCCGCTCGTGGAAGGAATTAGGCCGCGCGGAGGTGCTGGCGGCCTGCGAGAGGGTGTAGCTCATACGGTAGGCTGGGCCCTGGGGCACGCCCCCGTTGCTGATGGTAGCCATCCTCTTGTGATGTGAGAGGTCCACAGCTGAGCGGGAGGACCAGCCGGTGGACTTGGTGGTGCTGTACCCATTCTGGGCTGGTGGCTGATACAGCTGAGGGAGAGGGGGAGAAATGGGTCAGCAATGTCTCATTTCAATAGGAAACACATGGCATGTCTTGCTAACTTCTGGCCCAGCAAAGTGAGCCTGAGATCTGAGAATCAAGTTGGGGTCTTTTCCTCTCACCCCTCACCACCAGGAAGAGAAATTCTGCAGGCTCAGTTCCACCCTCAGTGACACTCGTACAGCCTCCACGAAGGCCACTGAAAGCTAACGAGGTTACAGTCATCTGACGCCCTCGGCTGAGACAGTGGGTTGGACAGGTGTACCGGGAGTCACTACCGGGCCTGCAGACCTGTTAGCACTGGAGGGGATGAGTGAAAGGGAACCAACCGGTGTGGCTCTCAGATCCCAGCTGAGTTTGTTGGTTTTAAAAACACCATTTGACGTGGAGGCCTTGAGAGACCAAGGGAGAAACCCTGGCCCTAGCGAATGGGAGTTTCGCCACTAACTTTGGTGGAGCCAGGATTTCACCCACTAACCAAGGTGGCACGTTTGACAATGGCGCAGCGCAGAGCTAGGCTCTGAGGCCTGCAGAGCTCTCTGACTGCCAAATGTTCTTACTGCCCCATGGGAGCTTTGTCCACCACTAGAGAACCTTGCCCCTCTCCCTCCACCCTGACTGGCGCCTGGGGGAAATGTGCCCCCCACTACCATTATTAGGACCAGGAGCTTTCCCATGCCTGGCTTGGAACCCAGCCATCCACTGCCAGTGACTGGGCTTCCTAAGGGCTACAGGAAGAGAAGCAACTAGCTGGTGACCTGATCTAGTGTGCCGATGCTGGGTTCCAGACGCAATAGTGATAGGAGCCATATAATGACCACACCCATCAGCCAGACCGACCTGTCTAGCCACACGCTGCAGGTGAGCTGGTACTTACAGTGCCCTTGGCATCTAAGCCGTTGGTCTGGGATCTGGAGCTGAAGGACTTCTGCAGGGTGTTGCTGTACTGGCTCTGGGAGGAGCTGCCACCTGCAGGACACACAGACAGTGTTCAGCAAAGCTAGAAATGTGCGGTGTGCGTTCTAAGCACAGCACTAGGGGAATGGGGACTGGGACAGCCCTGGGCAGGGGCGTAAAGAGGGGATCACTACACTTGGATCTGAATACCCAACGCTCTGATGGGGGGATGTTGCAATCTGGATTTGGTGACTGTCTGCAATCGGCTGAACCGCAGCCCTGGAGCCAAACACCCACACAGTGTGGTGGAGTCTGGCTTTGGCTCAGGACCTTCGGAACGCTGCAGACAGCTGAGACCCATCCCTGCTTGGTAGCCACAGGGAGGTGCCCACGTCATGGGGCGGGGCGCTATAGGGTGTAGGAGATGTACGTAAAATACCCGCCAAGGTCCCATCTCTGTGCCGAAGGCTCAGCGTGGGCTGCCTCTAGTGCCTGGTGAATGAATGGCCTGCGTTAGTGGAGGGGAAGGTGGGAGCCGATCATCTGCTGCACCTGGGTGCTGGCTGGTGAGTCTTGCCCACATGCTCAGGGTTTAGCTGATCGCCATATTTGGGGTTGGGAAGAAATTTTCCTCCAGGGCAGATTGGCAGAGGCCCTGGGGGGTTTTCGCCTTCCTCTGCAGCGTGGGGCACTGGTCACTTGCTGGAAGATTCTCTGCACCTTGAAGTCTTTAAACCAGGACTTGAGGACTTCAATAGCTCAGACATAGGTTAGCGGTTTGATACAGGAGTGGGTGGGTGAGTTTCTGTGGCCTGCATTGTGCAGGAGGTCAGACTAGATGATCATAATGGTCCCTTCTGACCTTAAAAAGTCTATGATTCTGTGATAAACCTCCCAAGCACGGGTTCGACACAGCTGCAGCATCGAGCCCTCACAACACACGGCCGGCCCAGGAAAGCTCAGGAGTGCACTCAGTAGCGTGCAGGCCACATGGGGATGTGGCTGAGTGAACGAGGGATGCTCCGCAAGTGGCAGCAGATTAGCTGCCTGTGGGAGAATTCTCTGTCATGACCCCACAGCAAGTTCTTCTAGGTCAGCCATGGGCTCTCCCAGTCCCCACACAGCTCACTCCTGACCTGTAACATCCCTTGTAGCCCAGTCCTGGGACCCACCCAGCTCTGCCCATGCACTCCTGTCCTGACCTGCAGCCCTCCTCATACCCCAGCCTTGGGACCCACCCAGTTCTGATAATGTTCCCCAGTCTTGAGCTGCACTCCTCTGCTGGTCCAGCCCTGGCCCCACACAGCTCTGCCAACACACCCCGGTCCTGACCTACAGCCCCCCTGCTATTCCAGCCCTGGCCCCATGCAGCTCTGCCAACACACCCCAGTCCTGACCTACAGCCCCCCTGCTATTCCAGTCCTGGCCCTATGCAGCTCTGCCAACACACCCCAGTCCTGACCTACATCACCCCTGCTATTCCAGACCTGGCCCCACACAGCTCTGCCAGTGCACCCTGATGTTGCCCCATTCTTCTCCCAGCTATTCCAAACACAGGCCTCTCTAGAGCAGAGAGGCCGCAGTGCTGATGACGCAGACCGGTCTCTGCTGGGCCCAGGATAAAGCTGCGGAATGCTCTCACGTGTGACCCAAGCTAGGGAGGGCTGGAATTTCGCAAGGGGCACATTTTGTTAATCTAAAAATGGCCCTTTTTTCTCTCACATCCATGTTTTTTATGAAATTTTTCACAACATTTTTCACAAACCCTTTATTGCATTTTTTACCCAGTATTTTGATTGGAAATTTTACCCACCATTTTCATTTCTCAGTTTCTATTTTTGAAAATGCGGATTTTTAAAAAAATAATTGGAAATAATTTTTCAAAAGAAAAACCTGCCATGTGCCTAAACCCCCTCTCCCCATTCATTTTTTTAAAATGGCAAACAAAACACTAAAAGAATACAAGCGAAATAACGAATGATGGAAATGGCCGCTCACGTTCCAAAACATTGCGAGACCCAAAACCTCTGGAACAACTGAAAAATGGGGGTGGAAGGGGGGTGGAATGGTGGGTTTTGGTTTCTTGTTTTTTCTAGTTTCCAACCAGGTTCCAAGCTGGGGTAGATCAAGGTAGCTCCACTGGGGTCAGCGGTGCTAGAGTGATGTACACCCTGGAGGAGCTGTGGTTGGCCGGGCTCCATTGAGGTCAGTGGGACTCTCCAGCTGAGGGTCTCTGGCCCAGACTGTGCAGGGAGGGAAAGGCTCGCCAAGCAGGCCTTGTTTACACTGAACGGCTCACCAGGAAACTGAACTCGCCCCTTCCCACCTGGTTTCCCCCCCCCTTTCCCAGCCACACTTGCTCTTCTTAAGAGAGAGCCCATTTAAAAGCGGTGTTAGGTACAAAGGGCCTCTAGAAGGCAACAGATGGCATAAGTCCTGGCGATCTGAAGGGAGGAGCCTGGCAGGTGAGTGGAGAGCAGTGCGGCGGAGAGGCTGGTGAGTAGGGTGACCAGACAGCAAGTATGAAAAATCAGGACAGGGGGTGGGTGGTAATAGGAGCCTATATAAGAAAAAGCTCCAAATATCGGGTCTGTCCCTATAAAATTGAGAGATCTGGTCACCCTACTGGTGAGCAATTAGTTCACCAAGGGAGAAACTGCGCTGAGACCCAGCTGGGGTTACAAGTGGAATGTGTCCAACAAGCTTCAGTTCAACCCATGGCCAATATTTGTCCCTGTTACAAAATCAACAGCAGAGCTAAGTGCGGCTAGGGGCATCTGCGGCATCTAAGCTCCCATTTAAAGGTAACTGAAGGTGGCAGTTTCTTTTCTCTCTGACACCACTGATGCCACTGGAGATCTCCTGGTTTACTCTGGTGTCAGAGGGAGGAGAACCAGGCCCCTGCTTAGTTCTAGCCCTGGTGGTGGCCAAGAAACCCTTCCCAGTTTAGCCAACGCTTGGTTAGCTCAGGCTGATGCAGTAGGTGGGGGGAGCCTCACTCTCGCTAACAAGAGGCTTGAGCTTAGGAAGCGAGATCGGGGAAGAGTCAGCCTAAACAAAGAGCTCTGTGTGGCTGGAAAGCTGGTCTCTCTCACCAACTGCGGTTGGTCCAATCAAAGATATCACCCACCTCCTCCACCTTGTCTCTCTCATATCCTGGGACCCACACGGCTACAGCTGCACTGCCTAAGGAAAGGCAGCTATCCGAACACCAAGCAGCCGGGACGCCATCAGCTTTCATTTGTGATGGCATCACCCCACTAGCTCACCAGCGGGCCAGAAAGACATCCAGGGTAGCCAAGAGCTGAATTTCTGCATGCTTAGCCTTCAAACTCCAGCCACTTCAGTTAGGTGCCTAACTGGGAGCTGAGCTGGGTTGACAAACTGTCGCATTCGCTCCATGGACAGAACTGATAGAGACGTGGAATGTACAGCTAAGCTCCCTCTCCTTTGATTGCTGTCTGGTTTGGCAGCTACACTCTCTCCCCTCCCGCCTCCGGTGAGCATGGTGCTACTTGCCCTATTGACAATGTTTGCTGTATAGTTGTAGCCGTCCCAGGATATTAGAGAGACAAGGCAGGCGAGGTAAGATCTTTTATTGGACGCTCAGAGGTTAGTCCAATAAGAGCTATTACCTCCCGCAGTTTGTCTCTCTATTGACTTAATGACAGAGGTCAGCGCTTGAGTGTTTTCTAGCAACCAAGGAGATGCAGGCTGGGAAGTGAAACCATGCCCAGTGCCAGCACTGAGAGGCAGGTCCAGCGTTCTTTCATCATACTCCAGGTTGAGCGGGATAATTGCTAGTCCTTCTCGACTCTTGGTTACCCGAGACACTATCCATGCAGGACAGTGACTGGAGATCATTTAAGGGACAAGCTTTGGTGCTTACTTATTGACAGCTGGCCTGAAACACAAGTGGATGGATAAAATGGAAGTGGGCAAAGGCATCGTGCCATTTACTGCCATTAGTAAGATTACCGTCATTTGCATACTGATTTTCATGTCGGTCCTGCCTCTCCCCACTGCAAAATCCTCGCTTTGTGACTGGACAAACCATGCCAGCAGTCGGCACAATCGGCACCTCTCAGGGGAGGGCTGGGATAGCGGGGAGGCTGCAGGTCAGGACTGGGGTACGTTGGCAGAGCGCTGGGGAAGCCTGCACAGCACCTGGCTCCGTTCCCCCAGGCAAATGTTCTAGTGCTTGGGAGCAGTTACAGCCTGGCCAGCTTAGTGACCAACCCAACCGTGTCCATGTCTCCAAAAGGATGGAGCCCAGGCCCTTCTCAGTGGGCTCCTCCACCTTCCCCATAAGACCCTGCCTCGGCCCTGCCACTATTCTCATGGCTGGGTTTGCCCCTTCAGCAGCAGGGAGCCTGGGAGCAGTGAGGCCCCGAGAGGCTGGGCTGCTTTGTATAAACACATTCCTCCTGCATGCTCAATTCCCCAGGAAATCAGCCCACACAGGTTTGGTGTCTGTTGGGATGAAGTAAAACCTGGGGGAATCTGGCAGGAGGAGATGGAAACATACACGCTCCAATCTCTTGGAATCCCTGGCAGGATCAAACAAGCCATGGAAGCCCTGTCATATGCGGCAATATTTGGGGCAGCCGAACAGCTCACTCCACCTCAGGTGAGCCTCTCCTGGGAGCCCTTGTGTGTGGGGCTTATTGCCTGTGGGGTAGGATGGCTCCATTTGAGCTCTGAGCTTTCCACAGCCTCTTCCTCTGGTGCGGGCATGACCGTGAGGAGATGTTCCACTTACCAATGTTCCTGTCCCTTGCCCCAGCTCCCCAGTGCGTGATCAGGGAGGAAGCCCAGTAGCTGGCCTCTCTCAAACCCCATCCCCAGGCCTGCTGGCCAGCCAGTATGAATGAGATGGGAGAGATCACTGTGTCTACAAGGAGACAAAGCCAGAGCAGCCACACTGCACTGACAGACACAATCCCAGGAGAGACAGTGCCAGAGACATCTGCCCAGCATGATCCTACAGTGCTGGGAGGCATCACAGCAGACAGGCCTGAACTGGCCCGTTAGAGGGGGCCTAGCTTTGGGCTGGGAACGGCTACAGCAAGGGTCCTTGCACCAGGTCTTGCGGTAAATTGGCACAAAGGTCTGGGGGCTTCCAGCACTTACAGCCCAATCTCCATCTCAGAGGCAGAGCAGAGACAAGGGATGGGAGCGGGCTCACGACCGTCTCCTCCTTGACTCTGCTGGCCAGGTGGCCCATAAGCTAAGAGCCTCTGCCACAGGGCCATGCTATTGCTTAGAAGATCCTGCCAAGTGGCAGCTGGTGAGGAAGATCACAGCCCCATGCTGGGCCCTAGCCATGGCACTGCTGTGGCATAACTCTAAGGGCAGGCTCTCCGAGAGGCACACAGTAGCCCTGCTTGGCTGAAGGGCCGGCTCTAGGCACCAGCAAACCAAGCACGTGCTTGGGGCAGCACATTTTCAAGGGCGGCATTCTGGCCATCTTTTTTTTTTTGCTTCGGGTGGCAAAAGCCTAGAGCTGGCCTTGGCAGCAGCAGCGCGTTGTGCGTGGGTTTGCCCTGGAGCCGCTGCGGTTTGTGCTGTGGGGGAGCAGTGCCGCACCTTGTGGTTGGGCCGGGCAGGCTCCTAGCAGGGGACACTCGGGCTGGGGGCCGCCATGGGGCACATGGAGTCACCTGCAGGTGCCACAGGGTGGCTGCCCCCCACTGCTGCAGCCAGGGCTGGGCGAAGTGGCCCGAGCCACCCAGGGAATGTGGCAGGGTGGCCAGAAGCAGCAGCAGCAGCGGAGCCATAAAGGGTGGGGCGCTGCCGTGCAGGGCCCGCGTCCTGCTCTCCGGGGCTCCGCTCCCCATAGGGCTACCCTGCCCCGGCTCCTCAGCCCCCTGCTGGAGTGGTCCCCCGGCTCTGCCCTCCTGGGTCCCCATCGGTCCTGGAGGCGGGAGCCGTGGCTGGAGGAACCCTGGGCTGAGGCGTGGCCCGGAAGCCCTGCTGCTTACCCCAACCCTACCAGCACCAGACCAGCTGGAGGCAAGGGGGGAGCGGGCAGAGTCAGCACTGGTGTGGGGGGAGCCAAGGGCTGGGGCTGCAGGGGGTACAGGTGGGGTGGGGTGGAGAGCCCAGTGCTGGGGCAGCAGGGGTGCGGGGAGGGGGAAGAGAGAGCCCAGGGCTGGGGCGGCAGAGGGTATGGGTGGGGAGAAGAGAGGCCCAGCACTGGGGCGGCAGGGGACGGGTGGGGTGAGGTGGAGAGCCCAGCACTGGGGCGACAGGGGGACGGGTGGGGGGGGGTGGAGAGCCCAGCTCTGGGGCATCGGGGGGACGGGTAGGGTGGTGTGGAGAGCCCAGCGCTGGGGCGGCGAGAGAGCCCAGGGCTGGGGCGGCAGGGGGTACGGATGGGGGGAGAAGAGATGGCCCAGCACTGGGGCGGCAGGGGACGGGTGGGGAGAAGAGATGGCCCAGCACTGGGGCGCAGGGGACGGGTGGGGAGAAGAGATGGCCCAGCACTGGGGCAGCAGGGGGTCCGGATAGGGGGAGAAGAGATGGCCCAGCACTGGGGCGGCAGGGGCACGGATAGGGGAGAAGAGATGGCCCAGCACTGGGGCGCAGGGGCACGGATAGGGGAGAAGAGATGGCCCAGCACTGGGCGGCAGGGGGACGGGTGGGGAGAAGAGATGGCCCAGCAGTGGGGCGGCAGGGGGGACGGGTAGGGTGGTGTGGCGAGGCCAGCGCTGGGGCGGCGAGAGAGCCCAGGGCTGGGGCGGCAGGGGGTCGGGGGATGAGAGCCCAGGGCTCGGGTGGGGGCAGCCAAAAATTTTTTTGCTTGGGACAGCAAAAAACCTAGAGCTGGCCCTGCTTGGCTGACTTGCTCGTGGCTGGAGTTTGGGACAGGAGGGAAAAGGCCTGAAGGAGTTAGCGCCTGAGGGGGTGGGGCACCATCAGGACTGCCATGGAGACAGCACAGATGGCATTCTCCCTTATCAGTGAGTACACTGAGTAACTGATAATGCCAGGGACCCAGCTCTGTGTGGGTAAACAGTGACCCTGAGGCCAGGAGATGGAACCCCGGCTGCCCCTAGAAGCTGGGAGTGGAAATCCTGGTACTGGAAACATAAGAACATAAGAATGGCCATACTGGGTCAGAACAAAGGTCCATCTAGCCCTGTATCCTGTCTTCCAACAGTGGCCAATGCCAGGTGCCCCAGAGAGAATGAACAGAACAGATTATTATCAAGTGATCCATCCCCTGTCACCCATTCCCAGCTTCTGGCAAACAGAGGCTAGGGACACCATCCCTGCCCAACCTGGCTAATAGCCATTGGTGGACCTATCCTCCATGAACTTATCTAGTTCTTTTTTTAACCCTGTTTTAACCTTGGCCTTCACAACATCCCCTGGCAATGAGTTCCACAGGTTGATTGTGCGCTGTGTGAAGAAATACTTCCTTATGTTTGTTTGAAACCTGCTGCCTATTCATTTCATTGGCTGACCCCCTAGTCCTTGTTATGAGAAGTAAATAACAATTCCTTATTTACTTTCTCCATACCAGTCATGATTTTATAGACCTCTAGCATATCCCACCTTAATCCTCTCTTTTCCATGCTGGAAAGACCCAGTTTTCTTAATCTCTCCTCGTATGGAAGCTCTTCCATTCCACTAATTTTTGTTACTCTTTTCTGTACCTTTTCCAATCCCAATATATCTTTTTTGAAATGGGATGAACACAATGGCACGTGTGTCCAGCACCCGGGGCCCTGCTCCCGACTTAGCCCTGTGCATGCTGCTGGAATACACTCAGAATACAGAAATCATCCTACTAACCTGGCAGACTTTCACCATTCCTGTGGGGGATGAGAACACACCCCCAGGACGTACTGCCAGTCAGAGCACGTGCATGACTGAGAGGCACCACGTGTCAGGGAGCCCAGAGTTCTCAGGGCAGCCACCCACCAGCCAGGATAGTGGGCACTGCTGGCCACGTTTGCCCTGTGTTCTTTCCCAGTGTCATTTCCCTCCACTGTTAAGGATTAAATACCACTGGTGCCTTCACGTCTCCCGCCTGGCAAGCCTGCATGTGGCTCAGGCTCTGCATCTGACCCACGCAAGGAGATTCCTGCACTATAGGGAGACCATGCCACCCACTGAACACAGCTCAAGGCCCATCCCTTGGAACAGAGAAGAGTGGAGAGGGCCCAGAATGGTAACAGCAGAGCATTAGCGTGGAGATGCATGGGCAGCGCTTGGAGTGGGGGGTGGGGCAGCACTGAAATAGGAGCGGGGCTGTAGGTCAGGACTGGGGTGCATGGCGGTCGGGTGGGTCCCAGGGCTGGGATGGCAGAGGGGCTGTAGGTCAGGACTGGGGTGCATGGCGGTCGGGTGGGTCCCAGGGCTGGGATGGCAGAGGGGCTGTAGGTCAGGACTGGGGTGCATGGCGGTCGGGTGGGTCCCAGGGCTGGGATGGCAGAGGGGCTGTAGGTCAGGACTGGGGTGCATGGCGGTCGGGTGGGTCCCAGGGCTGGGATGGCAGAGGGGCTGTAGGTCTGGACTGGGGTGCATGGCGGTCGGGTGGGTCCCAGGGCTGGGATGGCAGAGGGGCTGTAGGTCTGGACTGGGGTGCATGGCGGTCGGGTGGGTCCCAGGGCTGGGATGGCAGAGGGGCTGTAGGTCTGGACTGGGGTGCATGGCGGTCGGGTGGGTCCCAGGGCTGGGATGGCAGAGGGGCTGTAGGTCAGGACTGGGGTGCATGGCGGTCGGGTGGGTCCCAGGGCTGGGATGGCAGAGGGGCTGTAGGTCTGGACTGGGGTGCATGGCGGTCGGGTGGGTCCCAGGGCTGGGATGGCAGAGGGGCTGTAGGTCAGGACTGGGGTGCATGGCAGTCGGGTGGGTCCCAGGGCTGGGACGGCAGAGGGGCTGTAGGTCAGGACTGGGGTGCATGGCGGTCGGGTGGGTCCCAGGGCTGGGACGGCAGAGGGGCTGTAGGTCTGGACTGGGGTGCATGGCGGTCGGGTGGGTCCCAGGGCTGGGATGGCAGAGGGGCTGTAGGTCTGGACTGGGGTGCATGGCGGTCGGGTGGGTCCCAGGGCTGGGATGGCAGAGGGGCTGTAGGTCTGGACTGGGGTGCATGGCGGTCGGGTGGGTCCCAGGGCTGGGATGGCAGAGGGGCTGTAGGTCTGGACTGGGGTGCATGGCGGTCGGGTGGGTCCCAGGGCTGGGATGGCAGAGGGGCTGTAGGTCTGGACTGGGGTGCATGGCGGTCGGGTGGGTCCCAGGGCTGGGATGGCAGAGGGGCTGTAGGTCTGGACTGGGGTGCATGGCGGTCGGGTGGGTCCCAGGGCTGGAACAGGAGGCATTGCTACCAAGTGGCACAGATTTGCAGTCTAGTGCTTCCCTCTCACTCCAACTCCTGCCGTGTGGGGTGGACAGACAGCACTACACATGACTCACACTCACTGCTCTTCGCTGTCTGGAATCCTGCCTGCCCCTCCTAACTTCCCCAGCTCCCTCCCTGTCTAGGTGGCTGCTTCTCTGGGCAGACTCACATGCCTGCCCCAGCCACACACACACACACCCAGCCAGCAGTACAGGTTAACTCCTGAGTGCATGACAAAGTTCAGTGACCATAATACACCCAGGGAGAAGAGGTGGATGCAGAGGGGCCTGCCCTCTGCTCCCCACACTCGATCCCAGCTCCAGCATCCCCTCAGTCCTGGGTGGGGTGTGAGGGGGATGCCGGTCTCCCATGAGAGCCTGTAGCATGCCCAGCTCCATGCCAGAGCCCAGCCTCAGGGACTGGCTTCCATGGCAGGATGGAGGCCGGGGCTGGGCCCAGACAGGTGGATAGCATTGATCAGACCGGTCGGTATCTCACCGGTCGGTATCTCGGGGGTGAGGCCCAGTAACTTCACTGGCTGTAGGTTGCGGCACCGTCTGCCCTGCTGGGACACACGACACTCGGCTTTCAGGGTAGGGAGAATCAAGAGGGCTATGCACTGCGTTGGGTCTGCAAAACAGCCGCTCTGGGGGGTTTCCATGGCTGGGAGCTCCCGCTACGGCAGGGGCAGGCAGGTAGCAAGCTGTCACCTCGGAGGAGGGGCAGAGGAAGGAGAGTTGCATTTTCATGCCACCCCTCAACCCCGCACGGATGCCAGCAATGGCCCCAGCTCTGTGCTTAATTTGTGCCTCTGCCTCGCCACCTCCAGGCCTGGCAGTTCACAGCCCTGGCACCTCTGCCTGCTGCATCAGTTATGAATGTAAAAAGATTCCTTGACCCCAGCCCCTCTTTCATTACAGATTAAACCTGCCCTGGATCCCACCCAAGCCAGCGATTTCCTCCTCACGCTCAACACTTCCTATCTTAGCAGAAGGCAGCCCGGCCACCAGCTCTGATTTCTTCTGATCACCAGCTGCCAGCCCTCACTGGGGGCACAGCTCTCCCGCCTGCTCCCGGGGGGTGGAGCTCCGCGTCTTCCTTTGCTCTGCCTGCCTTTTCTGTACCTCTCCTCAGCTTGTACTTTCCTTTGTTCTAGCTCCCTTCCCCACATTAAACAAACAGAAAACAACCACCTGTGGCTTTTTCTGTACCTGTTCCCAACCTTCCCCTTCTACACGCCCAGTAATTGCTTTGGTCCATCGGCCCCACCCCACTCGCTCTGTTTCACCCCAGCTGCAGACTCGGAGTCAACAAAGGCAGAGAGGAGGCAGCCTAATGGTTTTGTTGGGCAGTCCCCTGGAGGGGCGGGCAGGTAGGCTGTAGTGCTGGCCCCAGTGCCAGGAAGGAGCTGGGGGAAGCATTCCCGGCATCTGGCTGCAGGAAGGTGGTGGCGTGGCGCTGAAAACACGGCTTTCACCTAATCCCCTGGCGCACAGGAATCTCCTGGCCTGTCTCCTTGGGAGTGAGAACAGGGGAAGAGTTTAAGAATAAGGCCTTTGTGTCTCAGCCCGGAGCCAGGGAGCTCAAGTCCCTAGGGGGTTCCCGCCTTGTGGTGCTAGTCACAGTAGCCAGATTAGGGGCCACAGTCTCTTAGTGAGCGGAGACAGGCAGCCTCAGAGAATGCCTGTCAGGCTGCAGGAAAGCAGCTCCTGGGCTAGGACAAAATTCCAAGGCAGGGTGTGGGTGCAGCGCTCATAATTAGATTGGGACTGGAAGAGATCAAAGGAAGGAGAAGCCACAAAAGCAGCTCTGGGTGTGCGTGAGAACTGCTCCGCTGCTGGCGCTCAGATCCTGGCAGTGCGGGGAGATACACCCTTTGCCTTTTTCCACTGCCTTCCCCGCCCAGCAGCCTCAGAGCACTTCACAGGCATTAATCAAGTCAGCCTGATAGACGGTTTGTGCAACACCTACAATGGGGCCCTGGTCCATGACGTGGGCTCCTGGGAGCTACCACAACACACAATAAACACCACTGCCCGGGGAGGCAATCGGCATTGGACAGGTGCGGAACCGATGCACAGCGAGGCTAAGGAACTTCCCTAGGTCACGCAGAAAATCCGTGGCAGAGTCTGGATGAGAACTGATGGACCTGAGCCACCACTGGCCTGCACCAGTGGGCAGTGAGCGTGACCCTCTCTGATTCTGAGGGGGTAGCTTTTCACACCCACCTTGCACTAGTGTGAATGACTGCTGGGGTCCATCCCAGGCCTCCCCACTTACAGTCCTGGGCTGTAACAAGCCATCCTCCCCACAGGAGAAAGACACAAGGGTCTGGAGGGACGGGAGGTCAGTTCCCTCCAGCCCCTCAAACACACACTCTCTAAACACAGTGTAATTAAATGAAATAGCTACTAAAAACTTCACCGTCACACATCCATAATAGACAGAAACCTCTTGGGTCTGTCATCCCATGTCTAGTCTGCTGAGTGCTGTAGGGACCGTGACTGGGGGGAGTTAGGGATCGTGCACCAGGGTCAGAGATCGGCTAGTACACGAAACCCTTTGCTGGGAGCGTGGGAACAGCGCCTGGGGCAGTGATAAGCTAGATGCAGGGAGTGAGCGGGGGCTCTGCTAGCTCAGAGGCAGCCGTGCAATGCCAGAGCAAGTAAACAAACAGATCTCCCCCCAAGCCAGGATTTAAAACCTGCCACAGTCCTGATCCCTGCTGGATTGTGGCTACTGGCATAGCTCCGTTTGAGCTGGGGGTGGGGGGCATCCTCTTCCCACCCCCAGTTTATAGTCTGTTCCCCAAACGCAGACATCCTAGCAAGTAGTACAAACGTGTCCAGGGGGCACCTGGCTTGCGTGCTCAGGAACCTGGGGGGAGGAGGCATTCCGAGCAGGCACGTGGGCTCAGCAGCTTGGAGCCAAGGCCTTGTCTCCAAATGATTTGGGAGGCTCCTAGAAAGCTAGGGGGATTCTGGAGTGGAGATCCACTGCCCGGCTGCAGGAGCCGGGGCTGTGTCTTGTCTTCCATGTACTGACCAGGGGGCCAGAAACCTCCCCCATGGGAAAAATATGACATTTTAGACATTTGCAAAAAAAACCAAATTCCCACCCCTGAAAAATGAATGCCGGGAGTTTCCCCAGGCCTAGCTCAGAAGTGCTGCTGGCAAGTTCTCCCCCAGAGCTTGAGGCCCAGGAGGCCTAGCAGACCTGGGGAAAGATAAACACACTCCCGTCCCCTATCTCGTTCTCAGGCCTCCCCCCCCCCGCCCCAGACACAGATTGAAAAGAAAATGGGGCGGGGCTGTGGGGTGTGCTGGGCTGTCTGAGCACCCCCAAGCAGGCGGGGAAGGCCAGCCCTAGCGCGCAACCAGAGACACTGGCACTCCCTGCAAGGCAATACACGGGGAGTGCTGGAAAGCCCGGCCTGGATTGCTCAGGGAAGGAGCCAACAACAGGTGGGAGCCCCTTGCTTTGTTACTTTCTCTTGTGCTGGTGATACCCACAGGGGGAGCGGGCCCCGTCAGGTTCTCCCCCTTCCTGCCTAGTCTGCCCCACGTGGACCCACTCCTTGGCCTCTAGGGCCCTGGCTGGAGCTCTGACAGGTTCTGCCCCCCTGCCCCATTTCCCCAGGGAGATTCCAAGCTCGAGCTCCCTCCACGCAGTGTGGGCCGCAATGCTCCCCCATTAAACCTGCTGCACAAACCCGTAGCGAGAGAGCAAATGTAGATCACAAACAACAGCTGCCAGCCGGGCAGGCCAGGTCTCCTGTCTCAGAGGCAGAGCTCCCATGAACACGGCAAGGAGAGCAGCGCCTTCCCACGCAGGAGCTCAGCGCCAGACACACCCCTTGGCCAGTTGAACCTCCAGCAGCCCCCCACCCCACCCCCGAGGGCAGGGAACGATCATTATCCCTGTTGTACAGATGGGGAAATGGAGGTACAGGGTAGCACAGTGACTCGCCTGCAGTCACAGAGCAGAGCTAGGCCTGCCTCCCAGTCCCCACCTCCTCTATAATCCCATCCCCAGCAGAGGTGACAGGTGAGACGGGCTGGAGCCCTGCCCCCAAAGCCGGCAGTCCCTGGAGATGCCCCTTGGCATAGCTAGCTTTGGAGGGCACCGCGTCCTCGCCTGTGAAGCCCGTCACGCTGCCAGTGCCCCCCCACCCCACCCTTACCTTTGTCCTCAATGTAGTCGAGCCCAGGTCCGTTGGTCCTGGGGACAGAGCCGCTCTTCTGCAGCATCCTCATGCGGACCTGCTCCTGCACCCGGGCGCTCTTCAGCAGCTCCGCGTTGGGTGCCTCCTTGCTCTTCCTGCCCAGCTGCTGGTCCGAGGGCAGTGCCAGGGAGCTCACACCGGCCTCCGGCTGCAAAGCCGACAGGAAGAAGTTATTCTCCTGCATGGCTCCTGTCCCGGCCGGGCGGGGAGCGTGTTTTGGTCTGTCCCAGGGCCCTGGCTCTGCCAGGGAAAGGTCCCACTGTTGCTAACACCAGTTCCACTTCCTCTGTCCGTCTTAGCCCAAGGCCAAGCTGAGACGCCAGGGAGCTGAGGGTCTGCAGCAGGAGTGCAGGGCGGGGACGGCTGCCAGATCCTGCCTCGGCCCTGGCTGGGGAGTCAGTCTGAGCTGCTCTGGGGAGATGGCACTGGGTGCCCCCGGTCCACACCACCTCTACCCTCGCACAAGTGCTGGCTTCCTGGGATGGGACTCTGCCACTCTGAGACAGGGTTACACCCCTCTGCCTAGCCACTGACATCACCGAGGAGGCCGGCTTTCAGGCAGAGCAGGTCAGCCAGTTCCACCTTAAGCAGGTGAGGCCTTTGGCGGGGCCTGGCTTCCTCAGCTTTAAGGTGGAATTGCAGGGATACACAACCAGCCCCTGCTCTGCCACACCTTGTCAGCTGAGTAAACTAGCACAGGCAGTTACTGGAGTCGCCACCCCATGCCTTAGGGGGCAGGGCAGCCAGGAGGATTGTGGGGATGCTGGCACCTTCCTCCCACCCGGACTGCGTGGGTAGCTAAGCAGCCCTGCTACCCGTGGCCTAAGGTGACAGCACCAGGAAAGGCTGAATGCAGAGATGCTGCGCCATAAAACCCACAGTGACCGTCCTGCCCTGGCTAACCCAGCTTTGGTCACAGCAGCAGCCTCCCGGCTCGGGAAGGATTAACACTGCAAGCCAGAGACTCAGATATGCAGCCAGCAGTGGGAGCCAGGGCAGGAGCTGTCGCTGCTCAGGAGCTGGGGTAGTCAGGGGGCATTCTGTTCCCATGCGTTGGGGTCTGGCCCTCTTGGAAACAGCAGTGTGGGGCACGTGCATGGTGGGGAGGGATGGGGGGAAATCAGGTTTGATTGTGGGCAACAGCCGTAATGCGGGCTGTGTGCTCTGGGCCAATTTCTCCTCCCTCTTGGCCAGGGGACACCTGGGAGCAGGATCTGGTCCTGAATGTGCTGGGGGCTCATGGGGGAAAGTGGGTTCTTTCCCATTACATCCTAGGCTCCTGGAGAGGTACACAGCCCCCAGCTGGGCTGAGCTTGGGGCATTCAGAGGGGCTGCAGCAGGGCAGGATTCGGGGCAGGACACTCCTGGTCCTAGCGAAGGTCTTTCCCCCAGAGTTAGTTTGAGGCAGGTGGGACTGGGGGACCAGGGGTGGGGAATTGTGACTGGGAGCAGCCAGGAGGCCACGTTGCATTAACTGGGGCAAGAAGGACCCACACCACAGAGAATGTTGACAAGCGTAATGGCACAGTCTGATAACGGGAGTCAGCAAAGGAGGCTGTGCGTGGGGGCCATGTCTGACGGGCATTGGGGCAGTGCACGGGGGCCAGCTGGGATGTGTGGTGAGCAGGGCAGGGGGGTTGTGGTGGGTGGTGCACAGCATGGCTAGGCAGCAGTAGCTGGCAAGTGACTTAAAGTGGAGTTTAGCGAGTGTTGGATGGCCGTGTGGGGTGTGGCCATTGTTTGAGCTGCAGATATTCTGCAGATGTGGCATGAATAAGGGTGAGGGGGGAGAGACAATAAGTTAACAGGAAGCACCATCACTTGGCCATATTATAGAGGCACCTGCAGTGGGCCAGGATGAAGTGAGTGAGGGGGCAGCCCCCCTCATCCTCCCTGAGAGAAGAAGAGCACAACACCCACATCCACTGCCTGGGCCTGCAATCCCTGCACACACCAGCCTGCTGACTGTCTGTATCCCCAGCTGAGCACTGACTGCACCTGTGCCGAAGCCGCGGTGCTCTAACACAAACACCCGATGCATGGGAGGTGGGGGGGCATGATGCTAGGGAGAATAAAGCCAAACTCCTGTGCCTGGCTACACAGGGCAGCCCAGCAAGGAGAGCAGATGGCACTGGGCTGGAACTCAGCAGATCTGGGCTCAATTCCTGCCTCAAATACTGACTCTGGGTGCAACTGCAGGGCTCAGCTCCCTGCATGCAAAGCACTTTCATAAACCTGGCCCTTAATCTCTTTGTGCCTTGGTTCCCCCATCTCTCAGCTGGGGATGATCA
Source organism: Mauremys reevesii (assembly GCF_016161935.1). Lineage (NCBI taxonomy): Eukaryota > Metazoa > Chordata > Testudines > Geoemydidae > Mauremys > Mauremys reevesii. The sequence continues at coordinate 115,457,920 of NC_052626.1, forward strand.
TCCTTCCTTTATCCCACCCTGCATCTGTCCTGTCTATTTAGACAGTGAGCTCTTTAGGGCAGGGGCTCTCTCCCCCTGTGTCTGTGCAGCACCCAGCACCCTAGGCCCTACTGTAATATCAAATGAAGGGCATCTCTTGCCACCAGGAAGCAGAGCCACCCCTAAGCACCACAGTGGCCTATTAATCCGAGGGGGAAGCAGCTTGTCCTGACTGTAATACTCCTGCACACAGCCAGCTGGAGACAATCCCATCCCCCTGGCAGAGTGTAATTAACGAAGGTTTGTGAAGCACTGTGTGATGCCCAGATCAAAGGTGCTCGCCTGGCAGAGTAATAACAATTAATAGCCAGGCCCAGTTGTTTAGCTTCCCCCAGTCTGGTGAGTGAAGGAATATGCAGGCTAGTACTGCCCCACTGTTCTGAGCACCCGGCTATTAAGCCCTGTCTGACTAACGCCAAACACTCAACACCCTCAGGACAGACCATCCCCAGCTTTAGAAGTGGGAAACTGGAGCCTACAGAGTGGTGACCAGTGCAGCCGGTGAGTCAGAGCTGGGAGTTCCCAAGCCCTAGGCTCTATCTGCTAGGCCACGCCCCGTCGCTACTACATTCCTGCCTGCTCCACTCACCATATTGCCAACGCTTGCAATTTTTCCATGTGATATTCAGTGTTTTCTTAAAGCCCCAACTCCTAAACTCATACGATTATGTGAGTCTCTTAAAAAACAAAAAACAAAGTTTCTAGCCTTTTTGGTTGCAGAGAATAACTTGAAAATGTGACCCCTAAAGGTTCAGAAACTAGAAAGCAAAGAAAAGGAACCACACGGTTGTTATATTTTAAAATCCTGTGATTTTTAAGCTGATCTCACGGTTTCAGTTGACCTTACTGATCACACAGCTGCAGCTAGAACATTATCTGTGTTTGCTCCACCAGTAGCTTTCAAAGTAAACTGCAAAAACATATTGGTGCTGAGTGGGATTGTGTCCTTTTATTTTTCCTATGGGATTTGAAGAAAGGCAGAAAGGTTTGGCTGGTTATTAACATTAGAAATTTGTGTCCTTCAATGCACCTCTTCTGGCAGGCTCCCTGACTAACTGGAGAACTAATAAGATGGTGTTACAGGTACTAAGGAATTTAAATCCAATTAGGCTGTGTGTCCTGGGATTTGAAAAGGGCAACAAAAATGATTAGGGGTTTGGAACAGCTTCCATAGGAGGAGAGATTAAAAAGACTGGGACTTTTCAACTTGGAAAAGAGACGACTAAGGGGTGATATGCCAGAGGTCTATAAAATCGTGACTGGTGTGGAGAAAGTAAATAAGGAATTATTATTTACTCCTTATAACCCAAGAACTAAGGGTCACCCAATGAAATTAATAGACGGCAGGCTTAAAACAAAGAAACAGAAGTATTTCTTCACAAATGCACAGTCAACGTGTGGAACTCCTTGCCAGAGGATGTTGTGAAGGCCAAGACAGGGTTAAAAAAAGAACTAGACACATTCATGGGGGATAGGTCCACCAATGGCTGTTAGCCAGGTTGGGCAGGGATGGTGTCCCTAGCCTCTGTTTGCCAGAAGCTGGGAATGGGTGACAGGGGTGGATCACTTGATGATAACCTGTTCTGTTCCATTCCCTCTGGGGCACCCGGCATTGGCCACTGTCAGTAGACAGGATACTGGGCTAGATGGACCTTTGTTCTGACCCAATATGGCCATTCTTATATTCGTATGACATGAAACTACATCTGAGCCCAGACTCACCAGACAGGGGAGATGCTTCTAGCATATAAAAAGTCAGATCCAGATTCTGAACCACTCAGAGCTCGGCTCCAGGAAGGTTCAGCTCCTTCTAACAGGCACCATGTACAAACTCCAGAGCCAAATTTTGAATTCCCCACCACTACAAAGTTCAGGGGAGTCTGGATCTGAGCTGTTGGCCTGGGCCAATCCCCAAAAGCTGGTGAGCCTTAGTGCCCCTGAATCTGGGGTTTGTAACAATCCCCTGACCCATCCTGGTCCTTTAACTTGGTGGGAGGTTGGATGTGACTGACTCTCAGCGCTCTGCGTGCAGAACAAGTTTGAGTTGGACAGACAAACCTCTTCTGGCCAGATAGTGCCTGACCACCGCATGGGTACAGGAGGGTGGGGGTCGATGGGAGCCCTTTTGAACTGCCCTATTTGCTCAATGGGGCAGGAGGCAGCTGCAGCCCTCACCTCCTCCTGGGAAGACAAGAATACACAGGGCACAAAGGAGGACAATGGGGAACAGACAGAAAAGGACAGGAGAGAGAGCAGGAGCACTCGGACCACCGGAGAAGACCAGCTCCATGATGGTATAAGCCACAGCAGAGCGTGAGGGAAGCTTCCAACACAAGACCTCTTTAATCAGGATATGAAACCAGTGTCTAGCGGCAGGAGCTTATAGGGAAAACTACCATATTTTGGCTTGAAACCATAACTTCCAGCCTGCTGCTAGAACCCTGGCTTCTTTGATGCAATGGGGTCTAGTGGTTATAGGGTGACCAGACAGTAAGTGTGAAAAATTGGGACAGGGGGTTGGGAGTAATAGGAGCCTATATTAAAAAAAGACCCAAAAATTGGGACTGTCCCTATAAAATTGGGACATCTGGTCACCCTAAGTGGTTAGCATAAGGCACTGAAGGGCAGGACATCTATTCCTTATGCAGCCACTGACTCACTGTTACCCCCTTTGGGCAAGTTGTTTTAACCTGCGTGCACCTCCAGCACTACAAACATAAAGACCTCTCTGCGCTGCTCGGATAATGACATCGGCTCAGCTCAGGGAGTTGCTTTGAGAGCCTTACATGAAAGCTACTCCGTACAGCCACAGTCCCACTCGTGCGATCCGCTGCATGCAGTCCCACCCAAGCGTCTCAGCCACTCCCCTCTTCGCGTCTCCTTTCATGCTTCCCTGCACGCTTCTAATTAACACTCACCAAATGCCCTGGCATCCAAACCTTCCTGAGAACCCACTTGTTCCAGGAAGCAGCCCAGCTATAAAGGCCCCTCAGCCCTTCTCGGCCATCAATTTATATTTATAATTGGAGATATACCAATCTCCTAGAACTGGAAGGGACCTTAAAAGGTCATCGAGTCCAGCCCCCTGCCTTCATTAGCAGGACCAATTTTTGCCCCAGATCCCTAAGTGGCCCCCTCAAGGATTGAACTCACAACCCTGGGTTTAGCAGGCCAATGCTCAAACCAAGGGAGATTCTTGCTAGTGCTGGCCAGCATGCAGGCTTTCCAGTCCACAGGAACTTTCAGTATTTTGAAGCAGACATTTTGAAGTTTTTTAGTTTTGGAGTCACAGGCACATGGTGCTTCCAAAACTATGTTTGTTCCCACAGACCCTGGCTGAAATAGACAAAAAGCACATCCATTTCAACCAGTAGCTGGGCAGCTCTGCCATGCGCACTGCCCCAAGCACGGGCCCAGGGCTTCCATGCTGCAGGGCCAGCTGGTTCACCACACTGCAAGCGTAAGGCAGCTGGACCAGGGGGCTGGTAGCCCTGAGGTTCCTGGCCCCAAGTTCAGTCCTGGGACTTCCAGGGTCTCAGCTCTACGGCAGGGAGCTTGGAAGCCCTGAGAGCCCCACTCCTGGCTGGGCGGGTGCAAGGGAAGCACACAGCATGACTTTGCACACGTGTTCCCTTTTAAACAAACACTAATAATGCGAGCTGACTGCACCAGGGTTAGGAATCCCCAAGGTCACTGGCCCATTTCCAAGGCGTTGGGGGAGACAGTGGGGTGCTGTGGTGCGGAGCAGAGGCCGCTGGGAGGGCAGACTCATGCTTGGCGTGACTCCTGACTGGCCCAACTCCCCGCCACCCCTCAGGAAAGTCCCTCTGCTCCTGGCCTGCTGTACCTGCTTCCCTGGGGCAGGAACCAGCCCAGCTCAGATCACGGCCAGAGAACTGAAAGGGAGTCCAGAATGGCAGCCTGGAGGGGGAAGGAGATGGATAGTGGCTGCATCAGCCCCCTCCACCATCCAGCTCCCGGATGGTGCGTGCCTTCTTGGTGCACTAAAGGTTTATCCGTGCTAGGGCCAAAATGCCTCACCCCAGCCCCAACCCCTTTGCTCATCCCTAGAATTTAGCTTGGCTGTACTGTGTGCCCCAGGGCAGCCGACCCTGACTGCAAAGGAGTGGGGCAGTGGGGGAAGGGGACCCTTGGGCTTTGAGCTGTCACCATCATTGGTCTCCCCCAATGACCTTGTAGCAGGAACAGGTGGCTGCCAGCCACTGTTAGTCACTGACCCTGTGGAATGTTTCCTTGTGCCACAGGCAATCCGGCTCCCAGAGCAACCGGGGCTGCTTTCAGGAGAGGGGCATCCCAGCCTGGCCCTGGGGGTGGGTACACATCCCTGAGCTGGGACCGGATGGGACAAAGGACTCAGCCAGAGCAGCAGCAGGAGTCCTGCAAGCCAGGCACCAGGGATTCGTAAAGGCCTGTTGCAAGCATCTGCCAGGGCCTTGCGGGGAGGTCTGAAGACATGGGTGCTAATGAGGACCTAGATCTAAACAGCCACCAGCTTCCCTGCCTGTGTCCAGCTCCAACAGCTGCCTGGGGAGGAAGAGGAGCCAGATCCCAAGGTGCTGACTCCCAGCTTCCCCTTGGCTTATTGGCCAAGCTCCGGTGGCAGGGTGAGACCTGCCATAGCCTCTCCCAGGACAGGGTCTCCTGCCCCAGCAGTGCACGGGGCTGGCTCATGTGTTTCCCCAGCTTGGAGTGCCCTGCTGTTAAGGAAACACTCTCCCCCCCAGTGCAAGGAGTCTGGCTGGCTCTGCTGGGGGCATGCAGGGTTCTCTGCTCCCACATCTTGGAAGATCTTTTCAGGCCCTGCAAAGCCTGGGCTTGCGCATGGATCCCGGCCTCCCCCTGGGGAGAGGGCAGGGACACGGAGCAGAGAAGCTCTCCCAGCACAAGCCTGCACTGGCCCTTCACTGCACAGAGATGCCTAGTGCCCCAGCTCCTCAGCAAGCAGCAGGTTCCTCCCCAGGGGAAAGGAGTTCCCACGAGACGCTCCTCCCCACTCAGCAGGTTCTCGGCAGCAGGGCGCGCCAGGCACTGCGCGGCCCAGAAACAGGCTTCTCTGCTGTGGCTGCCTTCCTAGAGCACAGCTCCCCACAACTGAGTGAACGGGTCAGTTGCATCCTGGGCACGTACCCTGTGACGGGAGCTGGCTCTGCCGCAGCGCCCATGTTCCCCGGCTCAGTCGTGGGCAGTGGGTCCCTTCTGGACAGCCCAATGGGCAGGTTCAGTCTCAGCAGCGGGCACGCACCCTGCCAGCCAGCCTGAGACCTGGGAGAACACAGCGCACCGCCATGCCTGGAAGGAAATGTACCGTGCAATGGGGCGTGCCCAGGGGATGGCATGAGACCTGTCACTACATGCTGATGAAAGGCCAGCTTGGGACACCACTTCCTTTTTATTTCAAATTTAAATTAGTGGTGAATTGATAGAGCTCATGAAAGTGATGGATGGTTGGCGAGAGGGAAAGCAGGGCAGGGAGAATGCAGAGAGCACCATGGGGACAGGTGCCATACAAGCTTCCTCAAGCCAGCTCTGCCAACGCACTTCAACCCTGCCTGCAGCTCCCTGCTCTTTCCCTGCCGCCCGCAGCTCTGCCAGAGCCCCTCTGTCCTGCCTGCAGCCCCTGCTCTTCCCCTGCTGCCCGCAGCTCTGCCAGTGTCCCTGAGTCCTGTCTGCAGCCCCCTGCAATTCCCCTGCCGCCCGCAGCTCTGCCAGCGCCCCTCTGTCCTGCCTGCAGCCCCCTTCTGCCCGCAGCTCTGCCAGCGCCCCTCTGTCCTGCCTGCATCCCCTGCTCTTCCCCTGCTGCCCGCAGCTCTGCCAGTGCCCCTCTGTCCTACCTGCAGTCCCCTGCCATTCCCCTGCCGCCCGCAGCTCTGCCAGCGCCCCTCTGTCCTGCCTGCAGCCCCCTGCAATTCCCCTGCTGCCCACAGCTCTGCCAGCGCCCCTCAGTCCTGCCTGCAGCCCCCTGCAATTCCCCTGCTGCCCACAGCTCTGCCAGTGTCCCTGAGTCCTGTCTGCAGCCCCCTTCTGCCCGCAGCTCTGCCAGCACCCCTCTGTCCTGCCTGCACCCCCTGCTCTTCCCCTGCTGCCCGCAGCTCTGCCAGTGCCCCTCTGTCCTGCCTGCAGCCCCCTTCTCTATATGTCCTGACTTGCATCATCCTCACCTCACTCCCAAGGCACTTCCCTCCTGCTCTGGTGCACACCCAGCTCCCCTAGCCCTGAGGCCAGGGGTGGGACTTGTCCGATTCCATCCAGCCCGTGTTCACTGGACCCCAGTCCCCAGAAATCAAAGGCTACTGCACTAACCCTACTTCTCCTTGTACAACACATTAAATCCTTGATGCCCTTGAGCTGAATTTCTCCTTGGACAATGTAGGCATCTTGGTGCTGAGGTGAGAACACCCTAGGAAGCCACAAGCCTGGAGGAGATCAGCTCCCAGCTACCCAACTATGGGCCAGATCGCAAGCTGGGGTAACACCCCCCACAGTAGCATTTAACTTTAAAAGGGGGAACTACACACAGACAGGGAGGCTAGTTACACGGAAATGAAAAGGATGGTCACAAAGGTGAAATGCCGACCAGTTGCTCAGAAACTATTGAAAAGTCACCATAACAGAGGCTCAAACTACATATATTATCTGACAGCCCCCCACTCCCCAAGTGTCGCCAGAGCTAAACAGTTGAGTAAGAGAGGTGGCTAGAGGGGAAAAGGCACCCTTTGAAAATAGGGCGTCGAATCCTAGTGAGGAAAGTAGGGTAAACGCAGGTGTAAAAGTCTAATAAGGAAGGTCAAGAAAGAATTTGAAGAGCAACTAGCTAAAGACACAAATATGAAAAGAAATTTAAGCACATGGGAAGCAGGAAGCCTGCCAGAGAATCCGTGGGGGCACTGGACAGTCAAGGTGCTAAAGGAGCACTCCAGGCCATTGGGGAGGAGCAGACTGAGGTATCCGTCAAGCAGGTTTTGGAACAAGTTGATAATTTTAACAGTACTAAGTCACCAGGACCAGATGGGATCCACCCCAGAGTTCTGAAGGAGCTCAAATGTGAAATTGCACAGCTACGAACTGTGGTATGTAATGTAAGGCTTAAATCAGCTTCTGCGCCAGATGACTAGAGGGTTGCTAATGTAACATCGATTTTTTTTTAAAAGGTCCAGAGACAATCCTGGCCAGGGCCATCCCTACCCATATGCAAAGTACGCAGCTGCATAGGGCACCAGGAAATTTGGTGCCCCAAATTTCCTGGTGCCCTGCACAGCTGTATGCTGCTCCAGCCCCTGCTCTGCCTCTTCCAATGGCCTCCACCCCTGAGGACTGCAGCAGGGCTGGGCCTGCACTCACTGGCGGCGGGAAGTGCAGCGACCTGGCCCCAGGTGTGTCACTGGTGAGTGCTGGGGGGCAGCAGTTCCCTCTTGCCCCCCAAGCCAGCCCTCCCCTCCCCTCCCCCCCCGTGGAAACCTGGGGACAGCCTCCCCCACGGAGGCCTGGGGCCCCAACTCCCCCCCATGGGGGAGCTGCATAGGGCCCCAGAATAGCTGGGGATTGCCCTGATCCTGGCAATTACAATTCGGTAAGCCTAACCAGGCAAATTGATTGAAACTATGGTAAAGAACAGAATTATCAGACACATAGATGAACACGATACGTTGGGGAAGAGTCAACATGGCTTTTGGAACAGGAAACCACCCCTCACCAATTTATTAGAATTCTAATCCAGTGGGTATAATGTATTTGGACTTTCAGAAAGCTTTTGACAAGGTCCCTCACCAAAGGCTCTTAAGCAAACTAAGCAGTCATGGGATAAGGGGGTAGATTCTCTCACATCAATAACTGGTTAAAAGATAGGAAATAAAGGGTAGGAATAAACAGTCAGTTTTCACAGTAGAGGGAGGTAAATAGTGGGGTCCACCAAGGATCTGTACTGAGACCAATGCTGTTCAACATATTCACAAATGATCTGGAAAAGGGGGTGTACGGTGAGATGGCAAAATTTGCCGATACAAAATTACTCAAAATAGTGAAGTCCAAAGCAGACTGCGAAGAGTTACAAAGCGATCGCTCAGAACTGGGTGACTGGGCAAGAAAATGGCAGATGAAATTCAATCTCGATAAGTGCAAAGCAGTGCACGTCGGCAAACAATCCCAACTACCCATACGAAATGATGAGGTATAAATTAGCTGTTACCACTCAAGAAAGATCTTGGCGTCACCATGAATAGTCTCTGAAAACATCTGCTCAATGGGCAGCGGCAGTCAAAAAAGTGAACAGTGTTAGCAACCATTAGGGAAGGGATTGATAAGACAGAAATATCATAATGCCACTATATAAATGGTTCAACACCTTGTACGCTGGGTGAAGTTCTGGTCACCCTAGCTCAAAAAAAGATCTATTAGAATTGGAAAAAGTACAGAGAAGGCCAACAATAAGATATGGGGTATGGAACAGCTTCCTTATGAGGAGAGGTTAAGAAGACTGGGACTGTTTAGCTTAGGAAAGAGATGCCCAAGGGGGCATATGCTAGAGGTCTATAAGATCATGACTGGTGTGGAGAAAGTGAATAGGGACGTGTTATTTACCCCTTCCCATAACACAAGAACCAGGGGTCACTCAATGAAATGAATCTGCAGCAGGTTTAAAACAAACCAAAGGAAGTATTTCTTCACACTACGCACAGTGAGCCTGTGGAACTCATTGCCAGGGGATGTTGTGCAGGTCAAAAGTATACCTGGGTTTGAAAAAGAACTAAATATGTTCATAGAGGATAGGCCTGTCAGTAGCTATTAGCCACAATTGTCAGGGATGCAACGCCTTGCTCTGGGTGTCCCTAAGTCTGACTGCCAGATGGTGGGAGTGGATGACAGGGGACGGATCACTTGATGGTGACCTGTTCTGTTCATTCCCTCTGGGGCACCTGGCACTGGCCGCTGCTGGAATACAGGACAGCGACTAGAGGGACCATTGGTCTGAGCTAGACTAGCCATTCTTATAACTCCAATGAGGCCAAGGAGCTGACCCCATTTGTGCTGTGGGGCCACTGCATGAGAGCTACCAGGCAGTAGATTTTGCACCCAGGCCTGCTGAGGAGCCTGCAGCTGCTGGGGAGCGGGACGAGCTCGATTAATGAAAGGCTGAGTTAAACTCACACCATCACCCACCACCGGGAGGCACACACATCTTCCTTACAAACCACGGCTCCAGGACACACAGAGTCTCAACTCCACCCTGCCCTCTGCCCCAGCCAGGAGAGCTGTCTGGCCACACCTCTGCCCAGACCCTTCCCCATTTATCTCCACTCACTTGTCCATGCTCCATCCCTTCTCACCCAGCCAGCAAAGGCATCCTGCAGCACCCCCTTTGCCATACCCTTGGTGCTCCCCTGCCCATCTTTGTCACGGCAGCCGCATGGCTCTGAACCCTGGCCAGGGAACACTCCTTCTATGCCCTTTCCTTAATGTTTTTTAAGCTCAGGAGGGAGGCATTGCCTGCACCCTCCACTGGCTTCTACCAACCAGAGAGCCAAAAAGTTTCACACAACTCCCACCATGGAAGCTCCCACACTGCACCTTCACTCTCTCCCGACTCCCCTATCTGTTCACCTGCTGGTGACAACACAACACAGCTAGAGCTCAACACCCGTTGGGCTTAGTACCATTATTGCTATTGCACACCTAAGGAAACCGAGGCAAGGAGCAGTGACGCGACTGGCCCAGGGACACCCAGCTGTCTGGCAGCAGAGCCAGGACCAGAAACCAGCTCTCATGACTCCCAGCAGAGAGGTCTGTCCCCTCAGCTACACAAGCTGGGCTCATCTCTGGGGGCTACACCACTGATGAGCAGCCACCCACCTGAGTAGCGTTGATGGAGTCACAGTGATCTCCTCGGTAGCTGCTTGCAGAGAGGGGCAACCGGGCTCTTTAAAATCAGCTGCAATGCCCTGAAAGAGCTGGACAATTACTGGGTGAGCCGGGCCTTGGGCTGGGTCTCTTTTGACTTGCCTGGACCAGCTCGGTCAAAAGCCATGGGGCTGCACACAACCATCCCAGGACCAGGCATGGGAGGTGGCAATAGCCCTTGCCTTAGGGCAGTGGTTCCCAACCTTTCTGTTGCAATAGCATATTCATGTTCCCAGAAGAGTGTGGTGGGCGCCGGACGACCAGCTGCCGAAATGCTGCCGAGAAGCGACATCATCGAGACGTGTCACCGCCAAAATGCCACCGAGAACTGGCGTCATCAAGAAGCGCCGCCGAGAAGTAGTGGCATTTTGGCGGTGACGCTTCTTGGTGTTGCTGCTTCTCGGTGGCATTTTGGTGGCTGGTTGTCCGGCGGCCGCGCGTCTCGATGGTGGGTTGTCTGGCGGAAGCGCTCCCTTGTCAGTAGGCGGGTGCACATAAATGCCCCGGCGGGCGCCATGGTGCCCACGGGCACCGCATTGGGGACCACTGCCTTAGAGAGTCAGCTGCTTTTACACCCTCCCTCACCTCTGCTCCAGTCACCCATCACCTGCAGGACCACTCTGGTGCCCACGCCAAAGCCCGTGCCCTGTTCTCCTTCCTGAGCTGGGGCTCATCAGTGCCAGCCCACGGCCACTGCAAGGGGGTCGGGAGGCCAACATACCTTGCAAGTTCCATCCCAGGAGATGCCCTCAGATCCTGCCCACCCCTACACCGGGCTGCAGGTGCCCTGAAAGCATCCCCGACCCACATGGGCTCAGAGCAGCCCCGCATCCAGCTGGCTGAATTGGAAAATCCTGCAGCCTAATATTAACCGAGGGAGCCGAGAGAGAAAGAATAGACATGGAGACATACGGTGCCTGCCGCCCTGGAGCGCATGGTGCCCTGCAGCATTCTCCCGACGACGGACGGAGGCAAACTCCCACACGCCGTGGCCCAGCGCCACCGAGGTCCCAGGGAGATCTCCCCTTCCACAGCCAGATGGGCCAATGAAACGAACTGTGCAGCAACTTGTGTGCGGTCTGGGAGCGGGTGACACCCACTGAGCTGATCCAACCGGTTGCTGTGCCTTTGTTGCGTGTGTGTGGTTTAAAATGTAATCGCCTCAGAGACAAGTTTGTACTTTCTGGGATTGTGGTGGAGCCCGGCTTATACAGCTGCGAGGTGAGCTGCTCAGCGAGCGCCTTGGCACGGGCTGGAGCCCAAACTGGCAAGCCAGGCCCTGGGGAGGTGCCATGCCTCTCTCAAAGCTTTGCTGGAGGAGAACAATGTCCCACTCTGAACTGCCCTGACCTGCCATCCCACACGTGTGCTGGGCATGTGAGCTGGGCCAGCCACAGAGGAACCCATGAGCAGGCTGAGCCATTGCTTCAGGCGGTGGCCATGGGGGCTTCAAAAGAGGCAATCCCGTGCCATCAGCACTAACTCCTCTCACACTCAGCTCCCTTTGCCCTTCTGGCCTATGCATCTCCGTCCCAGCCCTCAGGCCTTCCCTGCCTCTTCGCTTTCTCTCCCCCCCATTCCATCTTGGGAGGTTGGTCTGGCTATAGGCCCACTATTAATACAGGAGGCTGGCAGGGAGCGCACTTCTACATAACAGGGGCGCTGGGCTGAACAAGACCATGCCCCTGCCTCGGAGGGCCAGCAGCCTGCAGCCACAGGCTGGCACGATACAATAAGCAGATGCGCACAGGGTAGGCTTTGCATGGAACCCTGGGTGGGTCAGACTCCCAAGGAGGAAAATCTCAGAGTCCCAAAGGGGCCGGGGGCTCAGCATGGATTGCTTGGGTGGCCATTCTGGCTGGAAGGGGCAGTGAAGGTGGAGTCACCTGTCGGGAGTGGGTAAAGGAGACAGGTGCCAGGAGGGAAGCTTGGGGGGAGCCCAGGGAGCTTAGAGGGCACAGGAGATGAGGGCCCAGACATGGGCAGGACGGAGGCAATCCAGGAAGTGGAGAGACAGAGTGAGATCACAGTAGCAGAGCCATGGGAGCACCAAAAAGCTCAGGAGCTCTTGGGTCTGAACCTTTTAGGTTGGGAATCTCTCCCAGAGCAGCTTGCCAGTGAGTCCGGCTGGAAATCCCCCCAGAACAGACTGCCTGTCATGGGGCAGCCCCTGGGCTCAGCCAGCCTCTGGGAGTGCAGAGAGAGGCATGGAGATGGAGGATGTGAGAGGGAGGGGAAGGGGACTGAGCATGCATGAACCTCCCAAGACCTTTGATCAGAGTTTGAGGTAAAGTGCTGGGGATGCACCACCCTTCTCCAGATGGGTTGGCTGGGGATAAAGCCACTGGGACAGCTGGGCTTTGTGGAGGGAGGAGTGTAGATAAGAGAACGTCAGCCCCTGCTGGATCCTTCGGGGTAGCTTTGATGCCCTGAAGCCAGTCTGTACTGGTCATGGGGAGAATGGCATCCTGGGTCTGGGGAATCTTATAAGCTGCAGCCTGGAGTGAAAAGCCACATCAGCTTAGAGAGACCAGGGGAAAGCTGGAAGCAAGGGCCTGGTCCTGGCACACCAACAACACTCCATGACTCTAGCAAGCAACACAGGATCAGGCCCCAGGTGCCCCTTTAGCAGCTGAGAGATCAAGCCCCATGGGGCATTTTGGGGTGCTAGTCTGCACTGACCCTTGAGAGTTTAGTGGCTCAAACTCTCTTGCAGCCAGCAGAACCACGCCTGTCCTGAACCCGGGAAGGGAGCTGCAATTGGACGGATCTTGCTTTGCGGGGGAAGGAGTGGAGAGGAAGAATCTCCTATGCAATGGTCCCCTTGGTGCATGGACTAATTATTCATAGGAGCATATTTGCATGTATGGGATTAATTGGGAGCCCTTTGAAGACACCTAAACATGTTTAAACATGCCAGACCAATTTGGGACAGTTGCCTAGCCAGCCCTCTGCATTGCTCATACCTACTCTTTTGGGGCTGCCGTTAGCTGCTGGAGGACCCAAACCCTCCCCAAGACGAATGGGCATGGTTATTGCTGCCAGTGCCTTTTGCTAGCAACCCCTGCCCCCAGGCAGCTGTTTGGGGTGCACAACACTACAGAGCAATAACCTCATGAGCATTTCCACCCTCCTAATGCTCAGACAAATGGAGGGGGCTGATGCCGGGACATGGGAGTGGAGGGGAGGTAAACACACACTGCACAATGAGCTGGAGGGACCCACCAGGCCACAGAGCCAGCCAGATGGGCCAGCTGATCCCCCAGGGAGCAGAGCCAGTTTACCGGGTGTAACCCACTGTTTGCTGTATTGTGAATCCCTCTCTGTGCCCCCAGCCACAGCAGACTGCAGTCTTGGATTGCTCCCAGCTAGAAGGTTAGTCCCTTAGCTCAAGCTGTAGCCATCCATGTTCTTGGCTCAGTTCAGTCCTGCTGGTGACCAAGAGGACAGCTGTTTCCCTGGGAAGTGCTGGGAGGTTGCAGTGATGGCCCAGCCCAACAACAGAGTAGCTCCTGCCTGCGGGAGGGGTGATGCTGGAACCCCTAGTGCATGGTAGGTGAGTGCAGCGCTCTGTTATGCCACCACTTATGGAGGATGCGTCAGGTATTGCCAGGGCCTGTGATGCTGAAGGCTTTCCAAGCAGCCTGCCAGCATATAGGCTGCCCAAGGTAAGCCGGGCAGGGTGGGTCTCATAGGATCACACAAACGCGCTGTGACTCCTACATTCTGGACAAGAGAACACGATGCCCAGCTGCAAAGGAACACCAGGGCTGGAGCCTCCCGAGCGGAGGGGTGCCATGCAGCCAGTGTATATGGCACAACTCAAAAGAAGCCACCTTTGAAACGAATCCAACCTCTGCCATGCCACCGAAAGGGCTTGCTTGAAAGCGACACTCAGATTAGTAACCTGGCCGGGCCCCCTCTGTCAGCAGAGACGCGAAGGAGGAGCCAGCCTTCTCATGTCAATGCCCTCTGCCCAGCAGCAGGGCTCCTCTTCGCTGGGGCTCGGAAGGAGGTAGCTTAGACGCATGCAGCTTGTGAGATCATCCCAATGTCCCTCCAGGGCAGGGACGGCTCCTGCAGAGGAGGGACTGGAGAGCTCCCAGGGGAGTATTCCAGTGTGCCCACGACCGGGGCTTGGCCTACACTAGAATTGTTACCTCGTGCTGAGAGCAGGGGTCAGTGATGGTTCAGCGCACTCAGCACGTGCAGACTGGGCCTGGCCGCACTGTGCTCAGCAACGTATCAGAGATCCATGGTGCCAGCTGTGCCAACCCCAGTTCTCCAGTACGTGTGTCCTGGGCTAGGCTTGCTGCTGACCCGGTGCTGACACACAGTCATTTTCTTAGTGTAGACAGGGGCTGAGAGTTTAGACTACAACCCACACCTGCCAACCCTGACGCTGGGGCTAAGCCAGGCCACCCCAGCAGGCAGCCAGGTTAGGGAAACTCCACTGGGCAATGTTCACCCGTTGGGACTCTGCTGTGGTTGGCAGCAGCAAGAATTCACCGAAATGACCTCCCCCCAAGGTTTCCACCTGCCTGCCCTTTTCAGATCGCCACCCCCCTGGGGCAGGGGATTGTCTCAGTCTGGGTTTGCGCAGCACCCAGCGCAGTGATACTCTGGTAGCCCCAGTCCCAGAGTCATTGTGCTCCTGCCCGAGGGCCGCATGGCGTCACTGACTGCTGCACGGGGGCCTGGCGAGTGGGTTCTGAGGACGGAGTGGCGACTGCAACCGTCAGATTGTGACGGACACTAAGACAAGCCTTCCCTGCTCTGTCCCCTTCTCACTCACTGTCCCTCTGCCCCTCCGTGGGGAGCCCTGCTAAGCAGAGGACCAAAGGGCAGGGTGGTGTGCTGAGGTCAGCCAGGCTCAGGGCAAGGGCTCCAGATTCACATTGCACAGGGGAGTGCTTGGCTATGGGGCCTTTTGCCGCTAGGTCCGTGGTTCAAGTTCAGCTCAGCCTGGGCATGAGGAACGATTTTATCCCCAGCTGGTTCTTTGCTGGCTTGTGTGACGTGACCGCACACGTCCTGGTGGCCTCGTCACAGAACACACCCCATCTTGTCAGAACAAGCCTGAACTCCTTCCCACGCTGCCCCTGCAGGTCAGGGTGGAGGCCAGGCAGCGTGGGGGGAGCCAGCAGTGCCCCTGCCCTGGCGGGACCTGGCCGGCCAACAGAGAAATAGGGAGTCTCAGGGCTGTCAGTCTGGGCACCTGTCGCTCATCTTAAAGTCTAAGGAGAGGAAAGACGGCCCCTCTGATTACACACACGTTCAGGTAAGGTGATCTATACAAACATCCCATCGCTGGGGCTGGAACAGCCTGGCAAAGGTCCAGCAGTGAGTCAATAGCAAGAGGGTTTCATGAGCTGCAGGTGAAGGACTCTGGAGTAGTCTCCCATGCAGAACCCCATCGTTTCTTGCAAATCCAGGGCAGACTTTTCACTGCTAACCAGCCGGAAACAAATAACCCTACTGAGCTGCAGGCTCTGCAGCCCCTTTGAACTGCCACATTCCGTTCGGGATCCCAAACACTAGGCTGAGTCCTGGAACCTTTTCTTCCTGCAACTTAAACTCCACTGGAGACTTGCCTGAGAAACAAACTCCTGGCTGGGGGGGGTGGACAGATCCTCAGCTGGTGCAAAGCGGTGCAGCCTCATTGAAGTGTGGGCTGGTCATTTAAGCCCATGGAGTGCCCAGTTTGCACTCCAGGGGCTTGTCATGGGGCTAGTGATACTCACCCATCTGGGTGAGATGCTTGAAGACCCTCGCGTCTACACTCTCATTTTCACATGGTCTATACCCCAGACCTTTCTCTCTCCCCATTTCCCTGCAGGGCCTCCTAGGTGGAAGCAAGAACGCTCACATTCCAGCTCAACTTCCCAACCCAGTGACTTCTGAGTGGGCTTGAAATTAGGCAAAATGGGTTTCCCCTCCTTGGCCAAGTACAGCTGACACTTCCTGCTCTGACACCTTTGTTACACCAATATTTCCTCATGGGATCATTACCGGCCTTCATGGCACCGTTTATTCCCCAGTGCTAGGAGAGGGCTGGGTCCCAAATGATACCCCATCATTAGCCTTTGTTACACAAGGGAGTCTCCGTCCCTCCCAGTTCCCTGGTGATCACTTGGTCCTGGGATGTGCTGCTTTGTGGCAGAGCAGGCTGTGATGAAACCATCTGGTCCCTAATAGATGAGTGTCTAGCCTATGCTTAATTAACTTTTGATGGCAATACTGCAACCTCCCTTATAATACAACTGTCGTAGTTTTTCTAACAGCATTTTTAATATAACATATAAAATGGCCTTTAAAAATAAATTTTTTCAAAAATGTTTCATTTTCTTGGAATTTTCCATTTTTCAAGAATTTTGTTTCGTTTCATCATTTGCAGTTTCGATTGATCACCTTAGTCACATGATGCTTTAAAAAAATTTTTTTGTTGAGGATATAAAAACCAGGGCATTTGGATTATGAAGTGTTGAAAATGTGTGTGAGAAAATTCTAATTTTAAAAGTGAAACAATGTCAGTGAGAAAAGGCTGAGGAAATTTAGAAAAAGCCAATTTCAAAACCCACAGGAACAAAACCATCTTCAACGTTTTCCCCAACTTTCACAAACAGTTTTTTTTTTTTTTTTTGCCCAGGTCTGTCCCTTTGCAGCTTATCGTCTAGTTATTACTTTTTCTTAGAAGAGGAACGCTTTTCCTGAGTTTGACTCCAAAAGATCTCAGCAAGATTTTCAAAAATGGGGACTAACATTCAGCTCCTAAAAACCTTAAGCACCTAAATAGGTGACAGGGTTGCCAATTGTGCCAAGCCCCCATGGCTTCCAGAGTAGCCAATCACAGAAACACACGACCAGAAGGGACCTTGAGAGAGGTCACCAAGGCTAGCCCCCGTGCTGAGGCAGGACAGAGTAAACCTAGCCAATGGGAGCTGTTGACTGCTCAGAAGCTTTGAAAATCAGGTCACTTATGTTGGTGGCTATGGATGGATTTCGGAGCACCTGTGTTTGAAAGCCTTGGCCTCGGAAACATGGGTTCTGGTCACAGCCCTGTAAAATGCTGCTCACAACACATGCCTGCCTCTGTGAAGTCTCTGGATGCAGAGTGTCTTAAAAAGCAAAGGCCAGCAGTTCAGTGGGGCACTTACACATTTATGGAACTTCAAGCCCAGTGAGTCAGTGGCTTCCATTTACACAGGCTTAAATATCTTGAATGAGATGAAAGCTTTGTGGCACATCAAAAGATGGGGCTTTCACCAGCCCCGCGCCCCCTGGCACCATGCGAGGGCCTAGAGTCAGGAATAACTTGTACAGCAGACAGCGGCTCACCAAACCACTTCCAGCCATGCTCTAATGTTACCTCAGAGCGCTGTCATTCACCTACTGACCAGGGGCCCAGCACCCACGAGGGCTAGGGAGAGGCTGTATAATGTCCGTGACAACATCAGGGCAGAGCTGACTTTCTGGGCCCTTGCAGTGAGCAGCCATGGTGAGAGGGGAGGCAGGGCCGGCTTTAGCCAGTGCAGGGCCCGATTCTTGGGGCATGTACTCTCTGGGCGGCACTTCGGATTTCCGCGCTCCGGCGGTGGTAGCGGACAGGGCCGGCTTTAGGCCTATTCCACCAATTCCCCCGAATTGGGCCCCATGCCTAAGAGGGCCCTGCACCCAGTGAGAATCCCTTCCCTGGCTAGAGGCGCCTTTTTAATTTTTACTCACCTGGCAGCACTCTGGGTCTTTGGTGGCACTTCAGTGGCGGGTTCTTCGCTCACTCTGGGTCTTCGGCAGCACTTCAGCAGTGGGTCCTTTGCTTGCTCTGGGTCGTCAGTGGCGGGTCCCTCAGTGCCCCCGAGGACCTGGAGTGAGTGAAGGACCCGTCGCTGAAGTGCCGCTGAAGACTTGGAGCGCTGTCCAGTGAGTACAAGCCCCACATATATTTTTACATGTTTTTTTTTTAAGTCATCCCTGCCGGGGCCCCTCTAAACTGTTTGAATTAGGCCCCAACCTTACTAAAGCCAGCCCTGGCTGCAGAGAATACATCACATCTCTCTATGTGAGACAGATGCATGTATAGCTGTCATTCTCTATAGAGATAGAAAGATAGTCATGTACCTTTATTTGCTATTTTTCTCACTCTCTCGGATACTATGGGATAGTATTAAAATGGAAAAAAGTCAATGATGGTTATGAAGGAGACTAGAGAGATACAATGTCAGACAGGAAACAGTCAGGATGAAAGTTTTAGAGTTCACTTCAATAGCTGAAAGCTAAGGAATAAAAATGACACAAGATGACAAAGCGCCAGGTTTATTTTTTAAAGCAAATTTTACTTAACATTTTCTACTGATGCCCAGACAAATTTCCCTCTATGCAGAGCCCTTCCCTTCTATGGTGCCACTGAATACACCTAGTGTTAATGTCAGCGTTTGCCTTTTGGCCCCGCTCCCCAGCCGGAGCCTCGCAATCCCGCGGTCCCCAGGCTGAGCGTGGCAAGTCCCGGCGGCCCCGCTACCTGGGCCAGAGCCCTGCAACCCCGGAGCCCCGCAACCCCGCGGTCCCGCTCCCCCCGCCAGAGCGCAGCAAGTCCAGTGGCCCCGCTACCCCGGCCGGAGCCCCGCAACCCCGCGGCTCCGCTACCAGGGCCGGCTAGCCAGTGCGGGGCCCAATTCGTGGGGCATGTACTCTCCGGGCGGAACTTCGGATTTCCACGCTCCGGCGGTGGTAGCGGAGCCGCAGGGTTGCGGAGCTCCGGCTGGAGTAGCGGGGCCGCGGGACTTGCCGCACTCCGGACGCGGGAGCGGAACCGCGGGACTGGCCGCGCTCGGCCAGGGGAGCGGGACGGTGGGATTGCGGGGCTCAGGCCGGGGTGGCGAGGCCGCGGGGCTTCGGCTGGGAGAGCGGTGCTGCGGGGTTGCGGGGCTCCACTGGACTTGCAGCGCTCGGCCGGGGGAGCGTGACCGCGGGGTTGCGGGGCTCCTGCCGGGGGAGCGTGACCGCGGGGTTGCGGGGCTCCTGCCGGGGGAGCGCTACCGCGGGGTTGCGGGGATCCGGCCGGGGGAGCGGGGCCAACAGGCAAAAGCTGACATTAACACTGTTTCAGTCTGTGTGTTACTTGATATCGTGTATTCAGTGGCACCATAGAAGGGAAGGGCTCTGCATGGAGGGAAATTTGCCTGGGCATCAGTACAAAATGTTGAGTAAAATTTGCTTTAAAAATTAAACCTGGCGCTTTGTCATCTTGTGTCATTTTTATTCCTTAGCTTTCAGCTATTGAAGTGAACTCTAAAACTTTCATCCTGACTGTTTACTACCCGACATTGTATCTCTCTAGTCTCCTTCATAACCATCATTGACTTTTTTCCATTTTAATACTATCCCATAGTATCCGAGAGAGTGAGAAAAATAGCAACTAAAGGTAGGACTATCTTTCTATCCCTACAGAGAATGATAGATATACATGCATCTGTCTCACACAGAGAGATGTGATGTATTCCCTGCAGGGCTGTGGCAGAAGGGAGACTAAAGGATGGGAGCCTCCGTGTCCCCTGGGTGTCCCTTTGAAGGGGGTGCTGGCCAAGGGCCAGTTTGTTTAAAGCACCCACAGAGGATGGAAGGGGGGAATCCGCCTCACCTCTTTCCCTGGGCCAAAGCTAGTGACCCGCCACCCAGCCCCAGCTAGCAGAACATCCATGCGGCAGGTCTTAGAGGCTGTGACAGACATAAAGGAAACTGGCTGGTGTCTCCTTGTTACACGATCCCCAGACATGCGATTCAGGGTGTGTGTATGGGTGGGGGTGCCACTCAGTCCAAGTGGTAGCTACATCACAGAGCCTTCCAAGACAGCTCAGGACATAAGTGCTGGGACAAATTGCCCATCACTTCTTGCCCCTGCAGCGCTGCAGGCCCCTAATCTCTGGTATCCATGAGGTGGCTCCCTACCATGAGCTCTGCACTGCAGGAAGCCCGGTGTGCGGCTGCTGTGGGGCCAGAACCATCCCCAGGTGCGGTGGACAGGACAGCCAAGCCAGGGCAGAGCTGGGGGCTACGGCTGGGGCTGGGTGGTAAGATGCAAAGGGGATGCTTGGTAAGGGAGTTTGCTGAGCAGAGTGGAGGGGGGGGGCGGTCATCACACCTGGTGGATGGCAGGAGCTATGAACTGTAGCTAGTAGGAGAGAGTGAGGAACATGCTGGAAGTGGGTGACTAGCAAACCCCCTGCAATACAAGTGCAGAGGCAGCATGGTCTGGTGGTTAGAGCTTAGGAGCCAGGAGTTCCAATCCTGGCTCTGACATTGGGATCTTGGGCGAGTGACTCGGTTTCCCCGTCCCATATATTCTTTGCCTACCTTTATGATGATACCCCAGCCCATTAAGAGGCCAGGCACCTGCTCCTTGACCCTATAGAAGAGTCTCTCTGAGATCTGACAGTGCGAGCACCCAGAAGGCTGGCCTGCTCCCCAACACTGCATAGGGTGGGAGGGAAAGAAATGTCCCCTTTGTTAGTGCCCTGCAGTCCTACCTTCACTCCCCAGGCCCAGCCTCTGGCCCTTGGCCCAGCACCTGCTGACTCCTTTCCATAGCCACTAGCAGCCACTTACTCATAGACTTTAAGGTCAGAAGGGACCATTATGATCATCTAGTCTGACCTCATGCACAATGCAGGCCACAGAATCTCACCCACCCACTCCTGTAACAACCCCCTAACCTATGTCTGAGTAATTGAAGTCCTCAAGTTGTGGTTTGAAGACTCAAGCTGCAGCGAATCCTCCAGCAAGTGACCTGTCTCTCTGCCTGTGCCCTGGCCTTTTATCCCAGCTGTTGCCAGTCCACCACAAGGGCTTGGCTACACTTACAAATTTACAGCGCTGCAGCAGGGTGTGAAAACACACCCTCTCCAGCGCTGCAAAGCGCCAGTGTGGTCAAAGCCCCAGCACTGGGAGCGCGGCTCCCAGCGCTGTACGTTATTCCCCACAGGGAGGTGGAGTATGGACAGCGCTGGGAGAGCTCTCTCCCAGCGCTGGCGCTTTGACTACACTTAGCGCTTCAAAGCGCTACCACGGCAGCGCTTTGAAGTGCTAAGTGTAGCCACAGTTGCTGGGGAAGTAACCCTTTGTGGCTGCTACACTGTGAGGTTTATACATCACAGAAAGCCTTTGTCACCCTTCCAGAAAAAGGCCAGAACAGCCCTGCCACCCCCACCACTGGAGAGTGGTGCAGGAATTCCCACTGGGCTGCACTGGGGCTGCGAGTGGTGATTACCCCTCTAGGGGTGTAGGATCTAACAACCTGGGAGGTGCAGTGGGGAGAGTCCAGTCATGCTGGGCTGGAAGCCATGGGAACGAATACCTGTTTTGTGAGGCCATGTGGTACAGAGCGTGTTGTGTCATGTAGCGAGCCCACATTACTCTGTGATGTGACTCCCCCTTTGATGAGGCCACGTCTGCCCTCCATATGCAGCCTGTGGAGGACTGTCCCCATTACTGAGGGCAGGAACAAAGCATCTCTCTCTGAACCAGTCCATCCCCCCCACTTCCACCTGCACTCCCTCCTGGAACATGCTGTATTCAGGTTCCTAGCCATGGCAACTGAGATGTTTCACCATGGACAGGTATCTACCAAGGTTCCCCAGTGGCCAGTCCTGAGTGTGGTACTAGTTAATCTTTTCATTAATGACTTGGATACTGGAGTGGAGAGGGTGCTTATAAAATTTACGGATGACATCAAACTGGCAGGGATTGCTACCACTTTGGAGGACTGGCTTTGAATTCAAAAGGACCTTAACAAATTGGAGAATTTTTGTGAAATCAGCAAGATGAGATTCACCAAGGACAAATGCAAAGTACTGGACTTAGGACGGCAAAATCAAGTGCACAACTACAAGATAGGGAATAACTGGCCAGGTGGTAGCACTGCAGAAACAGATCTGGGGGTTACAATGGATGACAAATTAAATATGCATCAACAACACGATGCAGTTGTGAAAGGTTAATGTCATTCTGGGGTGTGTTTGCAGGGGTGTCATATGTAATTGCTCAGCTCTACTTGGCACTGGCGGGGCCTCAGCTGGAGTTCTGTGTCCAGAAAGATGTGGATAAATTGGAGAGAGTCCAGAGGAGAGCAACAAAAATGATGAAAGGTTTAGAAAACCTGAGCTAGGAGAAAAGTTAAAAAACGTGGGCGTATTTTGTCTTGAGAAAAGAAGACTGAGCAGGGACCCGGTAACAGCCTTCAGATGTGTTAAAGGCTGTTCTAAAGAGGATGGGGATCAATTGATCTCTGTCCACTGAAAGTAGGATGACAGGTAATAGGCTTAATCTTCAGCAAGGGAGCTTTAGGTTAGATATTAGGAAAAGCTTTGTAACGATCAGGGTAGTTAAATAGGCTTCCAAGGGAGGCTGTGGAATCTCCATCACTGGGGTTTTTAAGAAGAAGTTGGACAAACACCTGTCCAGGATGGGCTGGGTTTATTTGGTCCTGCCTTAGTGCAGGGGGCTGGACCTGATGGCCTCTCGAGGTCCCTTCCAGCCCTGCATTTCTGTGATTAACCCTCAAGCTGTTTCAGCTCTGCTGGCATGTGAGAGACAGATGTGGTGGGTGTGGCTGGTTGGCTGGGTGGAGTCCCTGGCCTCAGGGGGAGGCTCCAACTCCTCTCATCAAGTCTGGACCTGTGTCTGGGTGTCACAAGCAGAGAGGTATCCTCACTTCATCAGGCAGAAACAGAGGAGCAATGGGTGTGGATGGGCCCTGCAAACCACTTCACTCGCTACACCCATCAATGCTACATTCTCCCTTCTCCCGACACCCATAAATTCAATTCCATATTCTCTCTGCTCAGACACCAGTCTGCCCCCTTCCCCCAACTCTCATCAATTAATTAGTCTCCCCTCTACCCACCCCCCATCAATCTACTAGTCCCTCCACCCCTGTCTGCATTCTCCAGCCCCACCCGGTCCCCAGGTGGGGGTTTGTCACGTCCTCATCAGCTGGCTCAGCTCTGCCCTGGGTCTGGGCTTTCTGGGCCAGTCTCTTCATTTCCAGCTAGGGCACTACAATGCAACGATCCCCCAAGCACCAATGAAACAAGTAAGGGACCCAGGCATCGGGGCTCCCACAACACACACACGCTTGCCACTTGTGCAGGGGATCCAGGCATCCAGGCCCCCCCAACACGTACATGCTCACCACTACTGCAAGTAAGGGACCTCAGTGTCCAGGCCCCCTCCCCCTAGCATGCACACTCAACACTAGTACAAGCAGCTGACCCAGGCATCCATCTCTCCTTCTCTTCCCCCCTCCCCACCCCTCATACATGCCACTGGTACAGGGGACCCAGGCAACCGGGCTCCCCACAACATGCACACACTCACCAGTAGTACAAGTAAGGGCCCAGGCATCCAGCTCACACACACCCACCCCACTAGTACAAGGGACCTAGGGGTCCGGGCTGCCCTCCCCCGGCTGGGGATGGGGCCCAGGCATCTTGCTCCCCAGCATGGGCTCAGTGCTCTCTCTGACCCTGTGATGTGTCTCTGCCAGGGTGCTGCTGCGAGTGCAGATGCTGTACTATCTGCTCCAGGAGGTGATTGGGGACCAGGCCAACAAAGTGCTGGCTGGTGCCAGGTAATGCGCCTTCTGCCCCTCCCATGCTGTGCTCCACTGCCCCTCCCCCCCTCGCGCCCCTCACTGCTGCCTGTCCTGTCTCCCACCCTGTCCCTGGTCTGTCCCATCCTTCGTTACTAAGCACACGCTTGCTGCACAGTAGCCTGAAAAAGCCTAAGGTGCAAAGATGAAAACCATCCGGAGCAGAAGACATTAGGGCATTTCAGAAAGGAGAATAATCTGGCTCCAGCAAAGCATTGCAGCACATGAAATCAATGGGGCGACTCATGAGCTTCAAGTTAAGCATGTGACTACATGTTTTGCTGAGCTGGGGACGACTGCCAGCTGATGGCAACATCAAGACTTAATCAAAACGTAGTGCAAGATCCAAAGGAACAAATCTGGGCCAGTAACGCTTATCACAGGGCTGGGGCTGGAAATGCTGTCAGTGGGTGTTGTTATACAGTATGGCCTGGCTGGAATTAGTTGGGTCCCTGCTGTTCCTGCATCTCCGTACGCTAATAACAGGGAAACACCAAGCAAGGAGGGAATGGTTAAAGAGCTCTTTTTTTCACAGTTTATTTATGATCTCCCATCTAGGGAGAGAGTCCCTGCGTGTGGAGAGCCAATGGGAAGGGCTGTCTGCTGACACAAGCCCGGGGATATATGGCAAAAAGTTTCTTTCCAAAGGGAAACCATTGGCAGTGCATCTTTTTCTGCACTAGGAGGAGGAATTTGCTGTGGCTGCTTCTCTTTCGCTTTCCTAAACACGGCAGCTCAAAGCAGCCGGCGAGTGCCCCCTTAAAGCTCTGTTTGTGCCCTTGGGGGTGTATTGTTGATGAATAAAAAAGGCTGAAGAGTGAATTATTTCTGCTTGGTTGGGTTCGTACATTAGACGTATCAAGGTTTGTAGCTCCTGGTTTTGGGGAAGGACATCTGGGCGGTCTCAGGGCTGTTGAAAAGAGGCCATTGAAACTCTAGGGGCCTGGGTGGGCTGCCCCTGCAGGGCGGCCCAGAGCCCTTATCCAGTGCCTGCGGCGGAGTCAGAGGGCTCTGTGCTGCTGGCGGAGGAGGAGACAGAGCTAAATAAATCCCAGCCCAGCCAGCAGCCACGGCTGGGGGCCGGCTGGGCTCTGGGCTGCAGGAGCCAGCTGGCAACCGCCAGAGCTGGCGGTTAGAGTCAGAGTCAGAGGCTCTGCTGAGGCCAGCTGCCCAGAGCCTGGCCGCGCCAGCTGCCGTGCCCCCCCCCTCCCCCCCCCCCCTGCCCTACCCCCCCCCCCCCCACGCCCCCCCCCCCCTAACCCAGCACCCCTGGTCCCCTCCCCCCCCACCCCCCCCCCCCCCCCTAACCCCCCCCTCCCCCAGCCCTCCCCTTCCCCCCCTTCCTCCCTCCTTGTCCCCCCCTTCCCCCCTCCCCAACCCCCCCCCGCCCCCCCCCCACCCCCTCCCCCCCCCGCCCCCCCCTCCTCCCCTCCCCTGTCCCCACCTCCTGTCTCCCTGTGCCTCCCCTGACTCTGCTGCCCCCTCCCCCCCCCCCCCTCCCCTCCCCTGCTCCCTCACCCCCCCCCCCCCCCCCCCCTGCCCCCCCACCGCCCACCCCCCCCCCACTGCCCAAACTGCTCCTAGACTGTGCTCTGTCTGGCCCGTGCCAGCTCCTCAGCTCCCCAGATGCCCAGCCCCCATCCCCCATGGAGCCCCACCCCCCTTTCCACATTCCACCTGCCTCAAGCATTTGAAAAATTCAAAATTACTCAACTTCAGCTTTTACTTGTTTCCTTTTTACTTCATTCTTGAAGGTGTTGGAGAACCTGCACGGAGTGGTGAGGAGAACCTGGCCTGGAAGAAAGAGCAGGCTGCCGAGAGCAAGAGGAGGGAAGGGAGAGGAGCCAGTGGGGAGGCCTGCCTGTGCACAGGGGTGGGAGTGCTGTGATGCTTTGGAACAACTCCATACAAAGCCAGTCAGGACGGAACAGTCAGTCAGCTGTCCAGGGCAAGAGCAGACTGTCTTACTGGTCTGACTCTTCAGCCATCCAGCATGCCCTTGCATCATGCACTTTCCACCTGCCCACTCATGGTCCGGGCGGGTCCTGGGGCCCAGGGTCCCCCCCAACCCCTGCACCCCAACTCCGCTCAGCCCAGACACTCTCACACAGACACAGAAAGAGGAAGGTTTATTAGAGAAACACAGTTGACACAGAAACAAGAGCTTGAAAACAGAAGGTCAAGAACCCCTCTGGGAGGGGAGGGAGAAGGGGGAACCCAGTCTCTCCCCTCTCCCCCCAGCAGCTCCCCAACACCTGCCCCTCCTCCCTCTGGCTCCTCCTCTGGACTCAGGGAGGGAGGCCACCTGATCTCTTTGTCCTTTAGTTGGCATCTTGCCTTGCAGGGCAACTGAGGCACCAGTATTCAATAAGAAAAAATATACAGAACCACTTCACTTCATCACAACAGGTGCAAATACAAATAATATATTAAGTTGAAGCAAGCAGTGCAGTGCTGACTTGACTTTCCACTTTTAATAATGTAATCTTGTCTGGCTGGGCGTTGCGTTTTTCATTTATATATCGGCACAGGGCGCGAGGAGGGCACCACCATTTTGGGCCCCACCAAAAATTATACAAACCTGCCTCCTATGACCGCAGATGGCTTTTCCCCGAGAGGCTGACAGGTTTTTGGGAGATGCAGGTGTTAACACGAACAAGGTAAACACAGAGAAGTTTTAAACAGTTCAATTATCCCTCTCGGTTGCTAAACTTGCACCCTCCCAGCTCTCATAATGTCACCAGAGAGATGGGGCTTTACTTTTTCCATGTATGCCCCACCCTCCCTTTTCAGGCCTTTTTCATATAACAAAGCAGCCAAAGAGGAGCATGAGCCCAGTGTTTTGTCTCCCTTTGCGGGTCACTTTTACCAGAGGACACATATGCCTTGTTAAGTGGCGATCTCAGTACGGCTACAGGGTTAGAGCTTGGTTCCCCAGCACATTGGGCTGAGCTGCAGCAAGGTCTCCCATCCCTAAGCTCTTCCTGGTAGCCCACAGGGGCTGGGAGAAGCAACTGAGGCTTCCCAGACTGGTTCTGCAATGAACGAATGAGGAGGGGAGAGGATGCGGATCAGTGGGAGTCCCTCCTGCGTGGCTCCCCAAAGTCAGGGTCTCTCACCCTCTCTCAGCTACAGCTGCACGTTGTCTTGGCACTGGCACTGGTTTGGGTCAGCCCCTAATTTACAGCCTGGGAGGAGCACCAGGATCTGGGGAAACACCACCATTGTAATACCACATTAAACACTTGCCTAATAGCACTGTTCCACAAAAGCACTTTGTGCAATTGCCTGCGGGACAGCGGCTGGGAGGTGGCGTATGTGCAACTGAAGGAGAGAGGAGGTGTCCCTGAGACAACTTCGCAGGTAAACCACAGCCAGTGCTTAACGTGTGCCAGGACTTGCCAGGGCTGAGCCCCGGCATCACTAGGCTTGGCCCTGCATAGCCCCGGCACCTCTGGGCTTGCCGCGTCAGTTGTGAAAGTAAAAGCATTGTTTGAGCCTCAGCACCTCTTTCATTGCAGATTAAATACTGATCACAGCCCACGCTGGAAAATCTCTGAGCAGCCCCTGTTCTGCAGCAGTGGGTGGGGAGCGTGTGAAGTAGCTGAGCTCTCTGAGACCTCCATGAACAAGGTGCCTAGGCACTCCCACAGTACAAACACACAACATCATTTGTGCAGTGCTTTGAACACATGAACCTCTGTGTAAGCACCAAGCAGAGCTGCTTGACGCATTTGGTTCTGAAACTTTTTTTCATCACTTAATGGCCTTTTCTCCCCTAAACCAGAAAATATTCTTCTTGTTAGAAATTTTTCATTTTTTATTATAATCAAATTTTGAAACATCTTCTCTTCCCCCCACCCCGTCCCTTGTTGCCAATAACTGCAACAGAATGAATAACAGCCCTTGCGGAGGGTGGGATAGGGAAGTACTGTCTCTCTCCTTGATTTTCCCTATTCCCATCCTCTAAAACTTTTCCAAAGAGGAAAGAGTTTGCCAAAGCAACAGAGGGGAAAAAGCTTTTTCATTTCCCCCTAAGAAAAATACCATGAGCATGATTCCTTCTATTGCAGTCAGTGGAAAAAGGAGTGTGGCTGTATAAAATCAATATCGAAATTTCAAAAAAATTCCATTCAAAAAAGGCAAACAATATTTCTGTTGGCGGTAGAGCCAAGCTTTCGAGCTTCCAGGGGCTCTTCTTCAGGTCTAGGAAAGGACAGCCTCTCTCTCTCTTCTCTCTCCCTCCAGAGGATGACAGATATAAAGAGATGACCCACCGATTCTGTCTCATCTCCTGTGACCAACACAGCTACAACAACACTTCAAACAGCAACTGTTTAGTGAAAGATGTCAAAAAAATTGGCTCAATTTTGGAAGAACAAGAACTTGGAAATGTCAAAGTTTGTCCCAATGCAGGTTCCCCTTTGTCCAACCTGCCCTGGCGCTCAGTGTTAGGTGATGGTACCACTGCCTCCTGCAGGAAACTCAGCAGCTGGAGGGAAGGAGGAGGAGCCAGCCAGTATTGCATGGAGCACAGCTGGTGGTCCTTGGTGACCGAAATCGATAGCAGTAGGACACGTTAGGATCACAGGAGCTGCTAGGCTGCATCAGACCATCTGCCCAATATCCTGTCTCTGACACTGACAAGCTGCTTCTGAGCAAAGTGCAAGAAACTGCAACAGATGGTTCTGGATTCGCCTGCCTGTAGGGGAACTTTCTTCCTAGCTCTCACCAGTGTGAGGCCATGCCCTGCAGCTTGCAGGTTTCTACCCTTCCCCTCAGTGAGGGAGCTCTCACCCCAGCCCTGGACCACAGGATGGAAACTCCGACCAGCAGCAGCTGGAGCTAAAGGTCAGGGAAACCTAGAAGGAAGTGGTTGCCTTTGAACCCGCTGCTGAATGGATCTGGAGCCTGTGCACCTCACCTCCTGCTCCGCCCAGCAGATTGTGCAGAGCTGTCGGGAAGCTAAGTGCAGCCAGCGTGGTTAGTAGAACAAGCCTGTCTTCCCTGAAGCGCCTGAGTCACTCACATCACACCCCTGGGAATCAGGATATCACCTGCCCTGGGGACAAGGGAGCCTGGAGCAGGGGGCTGGGAGTAGGGGCGCTGTTCTTAGAGCTGTGAGTGACTTGCTGGGGGGTCTTGACAGTGGCACTTGCCTTCTCTGTGCATCTGGTTATGGGGCCAGTAACCCTGAGCTGGCTTCCGGGGGGACTCAGGCTGCTGCTTATAAAGCAAAGCAGGGCCATGGCTCAAAGCTGCCATGTGAGCAGTTTTCAGGGCTGAGACAATATATGACCCACTGTAAGGCAGGATCTGCCCCGGCAGGCAGCCATGTTCCAGGGGCATGTCAGATCCTACAGAAATCAAAAGCTGGAGGCACATGGTACTGACTGACCTTTGGGGGGCCACTGGAGCACAGCTTGACCTTGTGCCATGGGCCCCCCGCACTCGGCCAAGTCTCAGGACAATGTGTGGGCATGGCAGATGCTCCCCCACCTCTCTGCACAGCGGGGTCAGAGGAGCTGAAGCAGGACTCACAAAGGCAGCCCTGGTACAGCTCATGGTCATCTTGCCCCAGCAGGGATGCAGGCTCTGAGCCACAGGCCCACATTGGACCTGACCCCTCCCCCTCCCCCTCACCAGGCTAACCCCAGGAATGAAGCCTAGGAGGTACCCAGGAGTGAGGGGAGACTGACGCCCAGGGAGAGCTAGAGCCCCCCACACGGTGCAGCCCCACTCCTGCTGCGGAGCTCAGCCTGTCTCTGCTCAGCCTCAGGGACCTGCCCGGGGTGGCGGGGTGTTGCAGACGTCATTCCAGCAGGCACTGCGGCCTGGGACAGGTTTAGTCAGAGCTCCCATTCCCTGCTCCCCCCGGGGTGAGGAGGAGCACACAGCGGGTGAGGCTGTGCCAGGGGCCGCTCCCCCGCCAGCCCACACTTGCTGACTCAGCACGGGGAAATCATTGCCCCGGCCGCTGCGGGATTCATGTTTAAAGGGCCATCAGGGCCACTCTGAAGCATGGCAGGATTTTAACTGCCACCTCCCAAGCTGCTCAGGCTCCCACGGGTAGTGGGCAAAGGGGACTGGGAGATGCTGTCGCTTGGCTGCTCCGCTGCAGTTTGAGTCTGTCCCAGCACCTCTCCCCGCAAATGCACGTTGACCTCTGGGCTCCCCTCTCTAGCTGGGCAGACCTGAGCTGGGGCGGGGGCGGGGCAGGAGCTAGGACCTGCGAGGTTCTGCTCCTGGGTCCTGTCCTTTGTTGCCAATAAACACAACAGAATGAATAACAGCCATTGGGGGGGGGGGCAACCTTAGTCAAGTCACTGTATCCATCAGTTATATGGAGATGATCAGAGTAACTTCCTTACCTCCCAGGAGTTGCTGACGCTTCCTCAAGCCCCGGGAAGCTGAAAAGCCCCGAGCGTTACTGTCACTGATGGGGGGTGTTATAACTAATCTGCAAACACTGTGTCAGGCACACCAACTGCTGTAAATTTACTGGTGCTAAACGGGACCAGAAGCAGCCCTCACCCCACCACTAAAAGCCCATCTCTTAGCCGCCTGTCACTGATTTCCCTGCCATGTGCGCATGGTCAGCTGGCAGCTGATTTGAATTCCCTCCAAGCAGGATTGTGCCTGACTCTGCCACACCCAGGGCATGTGCTGCATCCCCTTAACCCCTGCCAGGGCTGAGCTGAGGGATTTGTTAGCACACACACCTTTTGTCCATGACTCTCTGCTCTGCTGCCTTCCTGGGAACTGAGAACCTAGATCCCAACCCCCCGCCCGGCCTGTTACCTCAGCACGCTCTTCACCTCCGCACCGGAGGGATGGCTACAGGCCGAACTGTGCGAGGTGCTGTATAAACACAGTGTAAGGCACTTCCTGCTCCACAGAGCAGCCAGTGGAGACAGACAATGGGTAAAAGGAGAGGAGAAGTGGTACCCCCATTTCCAAAGGGGGACCGAGGCCCAGAGAGATGTAGGCCCTGTGTTTATACACGCTCATTCCGGTTCAGTTAAACCCCTGTGTGGACACACTGATTGCAATTTAAGGGGGGCTTGTTGCAGTTTAGTTTATCTCTGTTCCCATTTGATGTAAGCTGACTGAAATAAAGCCACTCGGACTGGACTAAGGTAGCCACACAGGGGCTTGCACCTGTTTAATCCCTTCGTTTCCACCAGTGACGCTTTTCTGTGTAGACAAGGCCTCAGAGACATATCTGGACAGCTTGGGGCAGGACAGGGAATTGAAGCCAGATCTCCCGAGTCCCAGCCCAGAACCACAAGCCCATCTCCCTCCCCATTTCCTTCCACTCCACCTGTGTCATGCACACTCTCCCCGCTTCCCCGCCCCTTGAAGAAAAGCTGCAAATTCCCCTCCTTTCACCTCCTCCAAACCCCTCCTTGAGGCTCCCTGGGGCCATGCTGCCTGCAGAACGGCACCAGCAGAGAGCCACATTCTGGGCTAGTCCATGGGGAGGCAGGCCTGTTAGTAACCTTGGCATCACCGCTTGTTTGTCTCAGCCACCTGTCGGGTCTGGGCATTAACCAGGCCTGCAAACACTTCAGGGAGAGAGCTGCCTTTGTCCTGTGTGCGCGCTGCACCCGGCCCAAGGGGGGCGCCCCAGATCCTGCTGGGGCTTCTCACACTACTCCAGTGGTTTTCAACCTGAGGACTGTGGATCCTGGGGGGGCTGCAGATTATGTGTAAGATTTCCAAAGGGGTCTGCACCTCCATTCGAAATTTTTGAGGGGGCCACAAATGAAAAAAGATTGAAAACCACTGAGCTACTCTAATGCAAATGAGAACAACACATTCTGTCTAGCCCTACATATAGCACCAATACCTTCTAGCCACCCAATCCAATCTAGCAGTGTTTGCAATGCGCCCAGCCCCTGGTGTCGGAGTGCTAACCATCTGCTGCACCAGAGGTCAGTACATGTTTTCAATGGCTGCCCAGTGCCTGGGAATTCACACAGAGATCCCTGGGCCCGTGGGCCATGGCTGCCTCTGGTTTCTGGCTTATGGTACCGCCTTGTGACATGGCCAAGGATAACTGCCTGCTGCCGGTGCCAGGGCTTCTCCTGTTAGATCCAGTAGCAGGAGGCTGTGTGCTGGTGTTTAAGGTCCTGGCTTCAAGCCTTGCTAACTGCCCATGACGCAGGCTACCCGTGCTGGTATTTGCTGGGGAGAGTGGCTGGAAGTTGATAGTCTAGCTGTGCAGCAGCAGCTGACGGCTTTGCGCTGCGCTGAGCGCCTGCCACCCCCTGGTCCGTTTGCAAAGGAAGGAAGCAGAGACGGAAGGGAAATCCCAACCAAGACATTCCTTTTATTTTTTAATAATAAAAAACAAAACAGACATAACCTCCTGAAAACAGCTTCCTACCTCATAATTTCACAGAAATTAGCTTGGAAACGTTGCTCGCCCTCCCTGCTCCGATTGCTGCCTCGGGCCCTCCCCAGGGGGGACGTCACAGCCCCCGGGGGAGCGGGCTCCAACCAGCCCTCCCTAGGGGCTGCACCAGGAATGTCAACAACACAAGCGTCCTGCAGGTGTCACGCAGCCAGTCCCACCCTGCCACAACCGTGAGCCTGTGCTGGGCAGCTGGCTGCTCCCCACAGCCCCACACAGGGGAGGGAGGCGCGTCAGCGTAAGACATTAGTAGCAGCGTTCGGCCTCTCCGGGGCTGCGCTTCATCCCTGTGTCCTCCCCCCCAACACCTCTTTTGCCCACAGCAGATCTCCCCCCCTGCCCACTCGTGGTGCTGGTGTCACCCTCTCCCCCCCATGTACTACCCTCCTCCCTTCCCCACACAGAGGGGCCAGCAGCAGCAGCGGGAGGGAGGCCGAAGGCAGTGGGATGGCTTGGCAGAGAATCTCTCCGGGGCACCGTATTTACCAGCCCATTCCCTTCCCCCTCAAATGCTACCAGGCCCAGGAAGCACCGCCCTGCGCCTGAGCTACTGTCTGGTTCACCCGCAGGCACCGCGGCGTCTCACTGAGCTCGAGAAGGGCTGAGCTGTGGGACAAGAGCCCTTCGGATGTGGATGGAAGGGAAGAGAAGGGGACAGAGATGAGTTTATAGCTCATCCCCCACAATGCCCCCGGGGGTGGGGTGCTCTGAGGACGCCCCTGCCAGCCAAATTCATGAGGAGATGCCCATTGAGCGGATCTGGGCTCCAGCCAGGAGTGGGACAGCTCCCAACTGCTGGGCAGCTAGGCACAGTGAGCCTGGATCAGCCGCTCTGCCCGGCCCCACCTCACCAACGGCTTCAGGAGCCGCCTGGGTTTTAGACTGCAGATCTGGGGCTGGGGGATTTCCTGACCAGAGAGCTTGTGGCCCATAGGGCACAGCACCCACCTCTGAAGGTAACGGGGCAGTGAGCCACGATGCGCTGGCATCATACCAACCCCATCGCTCACTCCTCCTCTTCCGAGTGTGACAGGGCATGGGGCCAGCAAGCGGCAAGGCCCTGCTCACAGATCCGCCCCCAGACCTCCTCCACGCAGTATGTTCATCCAACGAGTACCCAGCAAGGTTCCCGTCTCCCTAGGGGACTCTGCACGGACAGCATGTGGCCTGTGTATTCGCCTCCCGGCCCCGCTATGGAACAGGGAGCTCGGCCTCTCCCGGCCACGCCAAAGAGAGGTGCATGGAAGCTCGCTGCGACTCACGCTGCCCACAAGGGGTGCAGCAGTGGCACGGGCACAGCAAGTGTGACACCCTGTGAACCTGGGCACCTCCCCAGTGTTGCTTAGTGGGGCTGGCCCCGGGACGCCAGGCCCAGGAGGGAAACCCGGCTGCCAGGCTGATAAGCCCCTTCTCCACCTCCTCTCCAGGGGCTGGCTCCAGGCCTCGTTTTACCACCCCGCTCCCTGAGGGGCTGGGGGCAGCATGAGGGGCTGGTTGGCTCCCTCCCTCTGACAGGATCCCTGACCCTCAGTGCTAATGAGTTAATAAACTGGTTTCTCACTAAGAAATTAGAAGCCTTAAGAAAAATCACAACCTCCCCCCCTCCCCCCAAAGTAACTGCGGTTTGTTTAGAGAGCTCTGGAGAAATCTCCAGCCTCTCACTCCAGCACGGTGTCTAGAGGCACCGCCAGCGGCCCGGAGACGACTCCCACCTCTGCACGGGCTCGAGGTGGCAGAGCCGAGGCAGCTGGCTTTGCTGAACAGCCTCCTCCTGCCCCGGCGTGCGGAGGAGCCCTGGGCGTGGCTGGCAGCAGGGCCCAGGACCTAGTCTTTGGGCGCCTTCTTGCTGCGGGAGTTCCACATGCCGCGTTTGGAGTGGTAGTAATGGTAAAAGTTCCTGAGGCGCAGGCGTTCCACCTCCAGCCCGCTCTGCAGGACCCTGCGCGGGGAGAGGGAGACAAAGCTTAGGAGAGCGCGGTGAAGAGGGCGCAGCCACAGCAAAGCCCCTGGGTTTTTTTTCCCCCGTTCCTCAAAGGCAGATAAAACCTGGTTCCCTCAGAGAGGAAGAGGCTTTTGTTCACTGTCACAAGTGCGCTGCCTTGGGGCTGTGTTTGCTAACACCCATTGACCTCAAACACCTCAGGAACGTGTTGGAGGAAAGCTCTCTTTGATAGTCAGCGCTCCCCACTCAATACAATGGCCATCTCTGAGACCTCCAAGGAGTCCTCTCACACAGCCAGTGGTGCCCTAACTTGGCCTTTCCGAAGTCTCCAGCTGCTGCGCCCTCCCCACCACTGTTGGGGTAATTTATATGTCAGCATGGAGGGAAAAAAGAGGAGGGCACAAATCCATTCCCCCCTCCCCCCTTTAAAGGAAAAAAGTACTGGAGATGTTTCAAGCAGATTTGCTTCACACAAGCCCTCCTGTTGGTGTGCCTGCTGCTCCTGGCACCCACTGCTGCCCATGCCAAGCTCTATACCCAGGTATGAGAAAACTGGGTCACAGGACAGGGCAAGCTGAGCTCACGCCCAGCTCCCCCCCCCCCACTGCCACCGATTGTGTGGTACCATAAAAAAGCCACTCAGAGTCACAGAGCCTCAGTGGGGTTAACCCCTCCCCCCCCCCCCCCCGCATCTTCTCTGCCAGGTCCCTGAATCAGCCATGTGTGTCTGAA
Organism: Mauremys reevesii; assembly: GCF_016161935.1. Lineage (NCBI taxonomy): Eukaryota > Metazoa > Chordata > Testudines > Geoemydidae > Mauremys > Mauremys reevesii. The sequence continues at coordinate 115,492,609 of NC_052626.1, forward strand.
GGGCATCAAGCCAGTATCCATGCCCAGGCAGCACGCAGCTCCCCATGGCAGGGAAGAGGCACTGGGCAGGAGGCCCCGCCAGCCGTACCTGTCCAGTAGCTCCCAGTCCTCCCCGCCCCAGCGGTCTCGGAACTCCTCCGTGTTCATGCCCCCGACGCGGTCAAAGTCCGACTTGTAGATCCCAAAGAGGCCGAACCCGTTCACCTCCCAGTAGCCTGAGAAAGGAGGAAAGAGAGGTGACTCGCTAGGTCTCAGGGCTCCGTGCAAGAGGGGAGGGCAGGGCAAGGAGCGGGGCTGCTCCAAAGCCCAGCCAGGCGGTAGCACTGAGCAGGGCCGGCGCTTCCATTAGGCGACCCTAGGCGGTCACCTAGGGCGCCAGGATTCAGGGGGGTGGCATTTTGTGCGCTCCCCACAGGGCGCATGGGAGCTTCCGGTTCTGCTCCCGCGCCACCGGGGAAGGACCTTCTGCCGACGTGCCGCGGAAAACAGCGGCAGGCAATTGAGCAGCTCAATGGCTGCTGCTGTCACCTGCGGCATTTCGGCAGAGGGTCCTTCTTCGGCGGCGCGACGGGAGCGGAACCGGAAGCTCCCATGCGCCCTGTGGGGAGCGCACAAAATGCCGCCCCCCGAATTCTGCCTAGGGCGCCAGAAACCCTGGCACCGCCCCTGGCACTGAGATCCCTCCGGGCTCTGCCATTCTTTGAAGCCATGCTGCCCTCTGCTGGAAACCAACAGCAGCACACAAGCACGGGGAGGCTTCTGCTCCCAGCCCCATAGAGCGAACCAGTCCCCCAGAAGGTGAGACTGCGGCTCCATTCTCGCACGCGAGCTCCTGAGATTGCAGGTACTGGCATTCAGCTAACTGCTCACTCCAGGGCTGCTGCACCTTCCTCTGGGCCCTGTCAGAGGCAGGACGCTGACCTGGATGGGCCTCGGGTCGGATCCAGCGTGGCACTGCTACGTGCCTGCAGCCCCCGTGGGAGGAGAAAGGCTAAGCTGTTCATGCACTAAACGCCCAGCTGGCCCTCTCCCAGTGCAGGCACTCGCCTGAGAGTGCAGCCCAGGAAAGCAGCCGCCGAGAGCCAGAGGGATCTAGTTTAAAGGAGCCGTCTCACACTCAGCCAAACGTATGGCATGGGACCAAACCAGTGGTGCAGGGCAGGTGTGCTGCGGGGGGCAGAGGAGGGAGAGCGCTGCTCCAGCTAGCTCTCCAGGGGAGGCTCCGGAGGAAACCACCTCCAGCCACACCCTGAGCAGCTGGGGTGGTCAGCACCATGCGGGAAGGAGAAAGGTAGAACCTCGAGGAGCTGGGATATTTACTGGTGAGGAGCTCTGCCCCCCAGGCAGCTCCCTGGGAACGTAGTGGCAAAATAGGCTGAGGAAGCTTGTGCTCGGGCAGCGCTGCTGTGCGGCTCCAGCCTACTGACCCGCTGACCTGCTGCTCCCTACGTTGGGATCCAGTGCCAGGCTCCCTGCACACACAGGCTGCCAGCCACCCCGCAGGCTGCTCAATCCCCCTGCCCCGCAGTCCGGTCAAGGCAGCTTCTCATCCACAGTTTCAGAGTGCGCCATAGCACTGCTTCCATCCCTCTCCCCACTCACCCCCCACTCCGCTCCCCGAGCTCAGCCCCAGCCCCTCTCCGGACTGCCCCCCTTGTCTCCTCTGCTCACTCCACATCTCCCACCAAGGTACCCCCTTTGCTCAGAACAGCTCCCCTCCAACGTACGCCCAGCCCCCACTGCCTCCCCCAGATCACCGCTAAGAACACCTCCGATCAGAGAGTCTCTGCACATCACTGACCACCCCTGGTGCCCGGGCTGGGCCTGCTTCTGCATTTAGGCCAGGAATTTCAGAAGGGGCTAGTAACTTGGGGTGCCCGATGGGAGACACTTTAAAGGGGCCCGATTTGCAGACAGTCTGAAGTCAAACAGAGGCTCTTGTCTCCGAGCTCTTTGGGACTGGGATTCATTTTTCTGTTCTGAGAGCGGCTTCAACCTCCATATAAAAGCACACGCTGCAGCCCCCCATCAGCACGGGGCTGACGCACATGCCTAACCGTAAGCACATGAATAGTGCCACTGACGTCAGTGAGACCATTCGGGCGCTTAAAGCTCCTGCACTGGGGTCTTGCTGAAGCGGGGCCTATATAAATAATACCAGCACTGCAACGTGCTAGTACATTAGAATTACGCCCTGAAAGCCAGCAAGTGGCATGGCTGTGATCCCCATCACCACACCCCCCTGTGCCTCGGTTTCCCCATATGTCAAATGGATGGCTGATCTCTTCCTCTGGAGAGCACGGTGAGATCTAGGGGGTCCAGTGCTAGATAAAGATGATTAGTTCTTGTGGCAGAGTTCTGGCAGAGCACTCTGGTCACTGGTTAGCCAGTTAGGCTCCTGGGGACAGCCTGAGTGAGGAGTTGCTGATTACCAGATCAGATTGGGACCCAGCCGCTAACAAGATAATTAGCCCATTAACAAGGAGACTGGACAAAAGAGCCCAGGAAGGCAAGGCAGGGCAAGCTGGGTCTGATAGAGGGAGCTCTCTGTGTGGGTGGACCTCTTCCCACCCCCACCCCTGGGAAGACTGACTGTCCAGCTGCGTGAGGACGTAGAAGGCGGTGAGGAGAGGCACTGTAAATAAGTGACACGATGGTCTCTCTGAAGGGAAGGTCTCTGGGTGAGAGCAAAGAGGATGGGAGTGGAGGGTGCCCCGTCACAGTGCTGCTCAGCCTCTGTGCGCCTCTCACAACACAATGTGCTGGATTAAGCTACGCGGTGGACAAGGGAAAAAGCGACAGCAAATCCTACTGATGAAAGCGGTATCTGAACAAACCTGCAGCCTCCCCCGGCCAGATTCATTGGGCGACAGCACAATCCAGTGCTGGGGAGGTCAGAGCCAGTTAGAGGGGCAGGGCTGGGTGGGTTACAGCAGTAGTCAGGACTCCTGGGTTCAATTCCTGCCTCGCTGTAAGGCCCTGAGCAGATCTCGCCCTGTAACTGGAAGGGGGGACGCTACACCCTCCCTGCAGGGGCTGCGTGAGGCTTAGTTAAGGCTCTGGGAGCAGTCCGCCACCCTCCCTTAAGAAGCACCCAGCGTTATTATTCCTGCTCACCCCCCACCCCCAGCCTTGGGGCGCAGCCGTAATCGCAGTGGGGAAGGACGTGCAGGTTTAAGGAGGAGCAGGGAAGATGCTGAGTTTCTAACACCAGTGTAGCCCGGCTCCTTAAAGCAACCGGCCTGGACCTGGAACAGAATTTAGGAAGCAGCAGGTTGCTCATGTAATAGGATTCAGCAGCACAGCGCTGAGTGGCTGCATGAGGAGCCCTGCCACGCTGCCTGCACCGTTAGCGGCCTCAGTCCATTAGCGGCTCCCATCCTGGGGCGCTGGCTCCCGTCCTGGGGCGCTGGCTCCCTGCATTTGAAAGCCCAGCGCGTTTCCCGCTGCGAGAGCACCCGTGCGCTGGGGGCTTTACCGTTGGGGTCCCGCGGAGAGCTCCCGCAGCCCAGCCGCATGACGATGGGCGCGTAGGCCAGCTTGCCCTCCACGCAGTGCTTGCGGATGCTGTCCAGGATGTTGAGGGGGAAGTGGATGTGCAGGTCACACAGGAACACGATGCTGCGCCCGTCCTGAGGGAACCAAGCGCAGAGAGAGGCCGTGACCAGGCGGCACAGCCCACGGCAAGCCCCTGGGGGCAGGATGGGACAAGGCCAGTGGCTCTGAGAGCCAGAGCCCTCCCACCGTCTCTCACCTCGATGGAGTCCACCCCGGCCTGCAGCCCTGCCGAGCGCTCGAAGTTCCCCGTGCGCTTCAAGTACTGGTACCTGAGAACAACGCAGACAGTCAGCGGCAGCAAGGAGAGGGGAGCCAAGCTGGGGGCTTTGTGGGGACAGAGCTCAGTGGGCACTGCTGGGCTGAGTGACCATGGGGAGTCTCCAGGTGGGGACACTGAGGCAGGAGAGGAATCGTCTGGAGGGTACCAGGGGCCACTGAGCCAAGGGAACCCAGCTGAGCTCCAGGAAGCCTTTCACGGGCTAACACAGTACAACTCTCTGCCCCCTCGAGTGGCTACCTGCGGTTGAGAGTCCATTACAGCCTTCTGGTTCTTTAGCTCAGGCACCAAAGGCTCTTGCTTTTAGATTGAAAGGTCCCAGGTTAACCCCCTCCCCACGACCCCGTGCCATCCCCCACCTGGGGGCACTGTGTTACACTCATGGCCAGAGGGGCTCGCACCCCTGACCGCTGCTGGGGACATGGCTCTGCTTCGCATAGCAGGGGCTTTCCAAAGAGGGACAGCGCAGAGATGGGCTGGGGGTGTGGAGAGCCATGCAGGGCAGCCGGGGGTTCTGTACACAGACTGTTAGCAGCTCCAGGGCTCTCTTCCTCTCCCCAGCTCGAAGGCCCCTCTTGCCCGCTAGCCCCTTTGCAGCCTGCCTGGCTCCGAGATCACCTGCAGCATCAGCTGCGCACTGGCACAGTATGTCTGCAGGGCAGATCCCTCTGGATCAACCAGACCCTCAACACTCGGAGAGGTTCAGGGGTGTCCCCTCCCATGTCCTTTGGGTAAACACGGTCATGGCCCATCCCAGTGCCATTCAGCAGGGGGCACACTCCACCTATGGGACGCTGTCTCCAGAAAAAACAGCCGGGTTGCGGGGATCGCAGTGCCAGGTCTGCTGATGGCAATGCGTCCTGTGGTGCAAGATGCTTGGGGCTAAAGGCACAGGAGAAGGGCGGGCAGTGGCTCGGAGTCAGGCGTGACAGTTTAGATGAGTACAGCAGCAAGCCACCAGCCTGCAGACTCGCTGGGGCAGGGACAGCGTCTATCTGCCTGTTTGGATGGCACCTGAAACAATGTGACCATGATCTTCAGTGGGGCCTCTGGCCACCCCGCGACACAAATAGCAGCAGCAGCACGAAGAGCATGTGTGCGTGTGTGGGGGGAAACAGGCTCACAGCCACGGCCGGGGATGCTAGATGCCAGTCCAGACTCAGTTGGCTGGGTAAAACGAGGGGGCTCATTGTGAGGGCATTCGGCGATAGCCCCCCGGGGTGCGGTTACACACACAGCGTCTGGGGCTCGGGCTTCCACAAGCGCCAGGGAAACCAGAACCAAAGCTGCTGCTCTGCACTCAGCTCCTCCGGCAGTGCAAGGACTCTGGGAGGGAGGAGAGAGGTCACCTCCGTGCTGCCTGGGACTCCCTTCCCCAGCTGCTGCAGGGCTTTGCTGGGCATGTCTGCCACAGATGAGGCCAGAAGTGGAGGGTTCACTTTGGGCCCAGGCTCCTGTTTGTGGGGCTGGGGGTCCGGCAGGGAGAAGGTGCTGGGCCTGGCACTGGTGGGGAGGGACAGCGGCAAGGAAGGGCTCTGGGGCTCCCTGCTCCGTTACCGAGGCAGCCGGGCTTCCTGCAGCGCCTTCTCCACGTCCATGTCCTCACTCTCAAAGTCCACCAGGATGACATTGAAGTTGGCATCCTTGGTGTCCCAGTACAGGCCGGCCATGTCCGTGATGAACTGCTGAACCCAGCGCGCCTGGTTCTTCACTGCCACACAAGCAGACACCATCAGGGTCAGCGCGGCCCAGGGATCTATGCCCTGCCCCGGGGCTGAGAGCCAGACCCCCAGCCACCCCCCAGGGATCCACTCCCCACCCCGGGGCTGAGAGCCAGACCCCAGCCACCTCACAGGGATCTACTCCCTGCCCCGGGGCTGAGAGCCAGACCCCCAGCCACCCCCCAGGGATCCACTCCCCACCCCGGGGCTGAGAGCCAGACCCCAGCCACCTCACAGGGATCTACTCCCTGCCCTAGGGCTAAGAACCAGACCCCCATCCCTTCCCCAGGGATCCACTCCCAGTTCCCAGGGCTGAGAGCCAGACCACCAGCCACCCTCCATCTAATGTTTTGAATGACCCCAGAGGTCCTGGTGCAGGTGGCAGCTTGGGGGGGACCTTTGGTCCCTGGAAGGAGGTGCAGATAATGCCCCTTCCCCCACCGCGGTCTCAGCTACGCTCTCACCTGGCACCACGAAGTGCACCATGACATCCTGCCTCCAGCTGAGCCGCAGGGGTCGGCACAGGATGGGCTTCCCATACAGCAGGCTCCAGGGGCTGGGCTGGGGCTCGGTGGCCACGGGCGTGGGCCCCTCGGGGTTGGCCTCGGTGCTGTCGGCCGGCCTGCTCTGGTGCAGCAGGACGTAGACGTACTCCGAGAGCCGCACGGTCCTCTGCCCCCGCTCCAGCAGTTCCAGCTCCAGCAGGTAGCGGTTCCCCCGCGCCGTGTCTCGCCGCTTCTCCACGTTGACGATGCGCAGCAGGGTATAGATCCTGGGGGAAGGGACACTATCACCTTCCCAGGCGAGGCCCAGGCCCGCACCCCACACCAGGGACCCTGCCCCCCACAGCCTGGCTAGCTGAAGGACAACATGCAGCCCCGCTCCCACCCTTCTAGTGGGGGGCGTCATCCAGGCCAGGAGAGCACCCCCACCTCCCAGAGGGCAGGCTCTGTGGGGTGGGAGAGCAGGGTGGGGAAGCTTATGGCTGCATTCCCCCCTCGCCCCAGGAGGTGCAGGGCTGAGGATCTGTTGGGAGAGTAGAGTGTGTGTAGCCAGGGCTGGATGTCCATGAAGACCACCCTGCTCTCTTGCCTGCCCAGGTGGGGGCAGGACTGAACAGAGCTTAGCCCTGCTGGTCTCCCTGGCCCTGGTGGCAGCCCTGGGCCTAGCGCCACGATTTCTCTCCCTACCCCCCATTCTTCTCGTTGAGCTTCTCCATGTACTGGGCCACCACGTCCACCACCTCGCTCTCGCTCAGCTGCAGGTTGCCTGAGACGTTGCAGCGCAGGTCGTTCCAGTCGGAGCGCAGGAGCTCGAAGTCCACCGAGCTGACGCTGAACGTCCTCTGCCAGTTGATGGAGTCCTCCAGCCAGCTCGGCTGCAGCTCCGAGTTCTCGTAGCTGTAGTCCGACAGCTCCTCCTCCTCCTCCTCCTGGGCCTTGCCCGGGGCCTCCTGCTGTGATGCCGTCACCTCCGACATCCTGAGGAAGGACGTCACCCGCACCCCGGCCGACAGGGCTGCCTCCGAGGAGTTGTAATCCAGAGCTGCCACTGCCACGGTCCTGGCTGGGGTGTCAGTGGGGACCTCCAGGGCCTCCTTGCCAAACAGCCCCTCGGCTGGTGGCAGCTGTATGCTGGGCCGTGCCCTCCGCTCGCCCACAGCCTCGGGGTCCTTGTGCCTGTATAGCTGCTCCCACTTCCTGATGCTGGCCCTGGGGCTCTTCCGCTTGGAGGGATCCGTCTCCCTGGAGCCGTTGCCCGGGAGCCAGGGCGCCCTGTGGCCGGGGACGGTGCGGAGCTTGGTGGAGGGGGCGGAGCGCCTGTGGGGGGCCCTTGAGTTCAGGTGCACCCTCCTGAGTGGCTTAGGGTAGAGGAAGACACCGGGGAAGGTGGCCTCCTGCACTGGGGCCTTGCGCTTGCCAGGCTGCAGCCGGGTCACATACACTTTCTCTTGGGGCTTGTTGGTCTCCTTCTTGGCCTTCTTCTCCTCCATGGGCGCCAGGAGCCTGCTTGGGCCCTGTGGCTTGGCTTTGCCCCCAAAGAGGGGCACGGAGAGGTGGGGTTGGCGGCTCAGGACACTGCCCCGCCTTGACGGCGCCAGCAGCCCCAGCTCATCTTCCTCCCCGGCGTTCGCCTGTTCTGGCTCCTTGCGTGCCCAGCTGAGGGAGCGCCCCCGAACCAGGGCCTGCTCTCGTAAAGGGGGGGTGTTCTCATAGCCCTGGGAATCCCTGGCTGTGGCTGCGGAGCTGGGGCTGGCCCCGTTGTGTACGTCCCGGGTTCGCGGCCGCCCTGGCGCGGCACTCTCCTCATGAACCGGCAGTTGCTGGTGGCGGAAAGTGTAGTAGTCTACGTCGCTCCCGTAATCCCTTGCAGCCAGACGGAGCCCTTTGGCTTTGGTCCCAGTGCCCAGGGGTGGGCTCGGCCCCCTGGGGCTCTTCTCCTTGGCGTTGGGAGGCGGGTCCGTGGGCTCGGGACTGTCTGCTCCTTCCTCCTCCTCTTCCAGGAAATCTGCAAAGCAAACACACCTCAGGTAGGTCAGCGAAACAGATGAGATCCAGAGGCGTTTGAATTCAAAAGGCACCTGGGGCTCGGATTCTCCAAGTGCAGGCCACTGCAGTGTGCTAACCCCCAGCAGTGGGTCACAGCCAGAGCATTTCAGGCCAGAAGGGACCACCAGGCCCGCCAGTCTGAGCCCAGGCGCCTCACAGGCCATCAAACTCCACCCAGTTACCAGAGCAGACACATTATTACTGCGTCTTAACAAGTGGAGCCCTTGCAGGGAGGCACCAATCCCGGCAGCCAGTGTCCAACATCCAGGTCGTTGTGGGGGCTCTTGTGAGAACGTAATCCGGGGGGGGGGCAGGGGGTGCCTGCCTAGCTACCTGCACAGGTGGGATTGTGCCCTAATGTCCCGCCATGCCCTGCAGCCCTGGGCTTCAGTCGGCTGACAAAGGAGCTCAGGATCCAGCCCCTTCTTGGGATGGCAAGGAAGGAGAGACCAGCGGCTGCGGCACTATCCTCAGGCTTGGGAGGCCCACATGCAATTCCCTGCTCTGGCACAGACTCCCTGCGTGACCGTGGGCATGTTACCTAGCCTCCGCTCCCCATCTGTGCAATGGGGACAATAGCACTGCCCCACCGCACAGAGATGAAGACATGACAGAACAGGAAGCACTCTGAGATCTCCTGCTGAACAGGGCTAGAGAAGAACAAGGTGTTATTCATTTGTTAGCATTATTCAGGGATGGTTTATTAGCCAGGGAAGTGACACTGGGATGGCCAGAGCAGCCAGGAATCTGGGATTGGACCCTTGATTGTCAGGCTGGTCTGCTTACAGTAAGCTCACTGGGGCAGGGACTGTCTCACTAGGTGTACGGACAGCACCCAGCACACCTGAGTGTAGGTGGGGCCTCCCATCAGACAAGTAATAAAATCATAACAACAACTAATACTGTGTCCATTTGTCAGTGGTATCAATCTCTGGTTCTTGGATTGACTGGCAGCAACTCTGATGTGTTGGCTCTGTTCCCTTGTTTCAACCCCATCACCAAGAGAGAGAGTCTTGATTTTGCTACTGGACTAAATAATTGCGATGGTGTTTTGGTCTTTCCAACAGAGGATCTGAAAGATGTTTCCACACAGTAATGAACTAGCCCTCACGCCCCCCAAGGGCATACATGAAAGGTTAGATGGGGCGGGCTCTGAGTTACTACAGAGAATTCTTTCCCAGGTGTCTGGCTGGTGGGTCTCACCCACATGCTCCAGGTCTAACTGATCGCCATATTTGGGGTCAGGAAGGAATTTTCCATCAGGTCAGATTGTCAGAGACATGGGCGGCAGGGTTGTACCTTCCTCTGCAGCTTCGGGCATGTGGGTCACTTGCTAGTTTGAACTAGAATAAATGGTGGATTGTGTGTAACTTGAAATCTTTAAATCAAGATTTGAGGACTTCTGGAACTCAGCCAGAGGTTAGGGGCTATTGCAGGAGTGGGTGGGTGAGGTTCTGTGGCCTGTGATCTGCAGGAGGTCAGACTAGATGATCATGATGGTCCCTTCTGGCATTAAAGTCAATGAGTCTCTTAGCGACGTTCTATAAATGGGAAGAGCGAGGTTTACAGTTCCCTCAGGGTTCCATTTTTGCCAAGCTGGAGGGACAAACAAAGGCATCAAACAGTAACAGAGGCACAACACACACAAAGCAAAGGATAAAACGATGCAGTTCACAGGTGCTGGGTGTTGATTTATACCGGTGGTTACATAGCTAAGACAAGCACACTGGACCAAATCCAGCCCTGGCGTAAGACCCACTATAGTCTGCACTTACATGACAGCTGGATTTGCCTTGCCATCCCCAGCTTTGATAATACAATGCTGCTACTACCCCCCAAGGTTTTTCTTATGCTCACAATTTGCATGATGGTACCAGCTAGAAACTGCAGTTGAGATCAGGGACGCACTGTGCTGGGCACTGTTCAGCCCTACGATAAAGGGACACCCCCTTTGAGGCCAGGACTGTCTACATAGCGAAAAAAAACCCAATCCACAGCAGCGAGTCTCAGAACCTGGGTCTACAGACTTGGACTTGCAGGACTCCCGGGTGATGCTACAACCAGCAGTGTAGACATCCTGGCTCAGGCTCTGAAACCCGCTCCTCCCTCTGGGCATCAGAGCCTGGGCTCCAGTCCAAGCCTGCACATCTACACTGCTATTTTTAATGACATCGCGCTAAAGTCTGGAGACTCGGGCTCGGAGACTCGCTGCCACGTGGACACACCCAAAGAGTTTACATTTTATAGCACTTGGTATATCCCGAAACGCTCTGCAGACATGAACAAATTAGCCCCGGGGATACGGATTATCATCTCCATTTTACGGTGGACAAATTGAGCCTGAAAGGTGCAATGATTGGCCCAAAGACAGACAGCAAATGGGCGGCAGAGTCAGATGACATCCTCCCTCCTATCCAATCCTGTGCCCATTTCTCATTTCTGCCTTCGTTCAGAACAGGAACAGTTCCTCCTTGGGGAGAGCCTCCGGTCGATTGCTGCTCAGGAGGCAGGTGAGTGGGAGGGCTCTGGCACCCCATGGTATATAAATCCTAACCATGGCACAGCCCTCTGGCATGAAATGATGTCACTGAAAGCTGGGCAGGAGGATTCGTGCTGTTCCCAGCCATGGAATTCTTCTGTGAACTCTTTTGGAGAAGCCAGGGCTGCAGGTCAAAGGGGCAGCGAAGCTCTGAGCTACTCTGATTAACACGCTGCACTCATGAAGGGACTTGGAGGGGAAAGAATTGACTAATGCTGTTTTAAGGCAATTAAGTCTCAGCAGAAATCAGCTTTGGCCTGGCGCTGATTTTCCCTTCCGGGTGCCGAGGATGCGCGTGTGGGAGACGAGGGAGAGCTCTTGGGAACACCCAGCACAGTGCAGGAGGGGTCGTGCGCATTCATGGGTGGAGATCAGTGTGGCGCTGTCAGTGCAACTTTCCCCACAATGAGATGGGAACCCAATGCCCTCCCAGCCAGGCCGCTGAGACCGAGCTAAAGGCCCTTGGTGCAGCCGAGGGGAGGGGACCCAGAGGCACGTGCAGGAAACTCCCTTTTCCAGCTGCATTGATTGATTCCAGTGGGCTGATGTAAATAGCTCCACATAGGGGTTCACCGCCAGCTCAAGGAGCACGCTAGGAAAGTCAGCCGCAAAGACACAGAGGTGCATGCTCAGAGGTGCAGGTCTGAGTGCCCCAAGGGGGTGGGGAGGGCAAATCCCACCAAGGGTGTGTTGGGGGCATGGGGCAGAGCACCCCGAGAGGGCAGGGAGGGGAAATCCCGCGAAGGGTGCGTTGGGGGCACGAAGCCGAGCACCCCAAGAGGGCAGGGAGGGGGAATCCTGCCAGGGGTGTGTTGGGGGGCACGGGTCCAAGAGCCCCAAGAGGACAGGGAGGGGGAATCCTGCCAGGGGTGTGTTGGGGGGCACAGAGCCGAGCGCCCCGAGGGGGCAGGAAGGGGGAATCCTGGCCCTAGTGTACAGGGTGAGCTGCACTTGGAGGCTGGCAAGGCAAAGCCATGAATCCGAGGGGATTCAGTGGTGCAGCAATCAGTAAATGGGAGAACAGATTCATTCACCAGTATCCAGAATTGCTGGGAGAGAGGCAGGAAGCCTCCATTCCCACCCGGCCTTGCCCCTGGGTCACTGACCATCCGAGTGGGCTCACTCCTTCCTTTCAGTGTTGTGACCCCCCGCCCTGCCTGACTTAGCAACTTCTTCCCCACCACCCATCTGGTGCCCAATTCAGCAAGCAGGGCTCAGCGCTGACACACAGAGCCTGGGCGTGCCAGGCCATGAAGCACCATCCCTGCTAGCGGGTGGCAGGACAGACTAGCGCGGCGGAACGCTGCTGAGAGAGGGAGGGCAGCGGAGCAAGCGGCGTCGGCTGGGTGTGCGAGGGCTGCTTACTGTCTGAGTTCAGGAAGAGAAAGGCTCTCTGGCGAGGATCCTCCTCTTCCTCATCCATCTTCATGTACTTGTAGAAGCCAAACCTGGTGGGGGGAGGGGAAAGAAGCAAAGCACAACGTCGCCGAGATGCGCACACACAGCTGCACTGACACTGGCCCAGCCTAGGGCAAACCAAACCAAACCAAACCAAACCAAACCAAACAAGGGCACCTCTTTAGTTCCATATCGTCTCACCTGGCAGGACCAGAGCTGAGATCCCCAGACTTGTTTTATTCTAGGGCCCGGGGGTGAGGGCTGATCTGCCCACCCACCGCTGCGAGCCTTGAGCGATGGGCTGCTCGGACACTGGGTGGGCCCCACATTTCTCCTCTCAATCTCTTGCTGCGAATTAGTAGGTAAAGGAAACATGCTTCCCTGCTCCTGGCGAGGCACCTTGTGGGGATGCGGGGGAGGGAGGGTCAGAGCTGATGCAAAGTGGGCATCTGCCCCTGGTCTGGCATTTCCTGAGCCGGCTCACGGGGAAAGAAGGCTGCTGGCTGGAAAGGGGCCTAGCACGGGATGCAGAGCCTAAGGAATGGGCTTGGTGGGTACAGTCTGGTTTCCTAGGAAACGGGGTCCATTTCTCAACCATCACCCTCCCTGTGGGCAGGCCCAGGCCCCCTCAGCACCCTGGCCGGGCCCCCGGCAGACCAGGGCCCAGGCTCAGTGTGTGGTTCCTCCCTGCGAGCACCTGGGCTGGGGACAGAGATTCTCTGGGGCTGTGCCTGCCCTGGCACTAAGAAGCCCTATGCCCAGGGGCTCTCCCTGTTGTACCATAGAGCCCCTGGCTCCCATAGCAGCAGTGCCAGCACAGGACCCCACTCACTTCTCCAGGTAGAGGGGGGACTCTCTGTAGAAGCACTTGTTCTCCGTCTCCATGTGGGTGAGGCGGGTGAAGTCGTTGGGGTACACGAACGAGAGGTAGACCTGGGGAGCCGAGCAGAGGAGTCACTGAGAGCGTGTGCACCCTGGGGCACAGCGAGGTACGCCCATGACCAGCGTCCCCCGGGGGTCCAGGTGTGGGCACTCCTGGTGAGGGCTCTGAGGTCATGAGCCCGTTGGTGCAAGCTCCTTGGACTGTGGTGTCTCCTGGCAGAGAAGCCTGACGCTCATCAGCCCACAGCCCAAGCCACCTCCATGGCGTCTGCCAGGCCAGCCCTCAGCCGCCGTGCTGCAGCTCTGCCAACCTGCAGAGACCAGAGGAGCTGTGCCCGTGGGCCTGGTCCAGAGCCCCAGAACCAATGGGAGGCTTTCCACTGCCTCGGGCAGGCCCTGCAGCCCATCCTGGGGGCACAGACACAGGGGTTTTATGTCCACATCTCCTGGTGACCCCCACAGGGTGAAGGTCGGGAAGGGGAGCAGAGACACAGCTGAGCTGGACACTTACGAACTGCAGGCCCTGGTAGCGGGCGATAGGGAAGTCCTTCACCACATAGGTGGGGCTGTAGGTGCAGGGCACCAGCACGTTCTCCACATGGGACGCCTCGATCTGGGGAGCTGGGCGAGAGGAAGTCAGGGCTTAGGCTGTGTCGTGGGCAAGGCTGGAGGGCCACCTCCATGTGCAGAGAAAACCCATATGACCCTCTAGAGCCCATCCCAACCTGGACAACTGCCCTGCCCACACTGTCCCCTATAGACCAGACCAGCTCCTCTAGGCCAGCCCAGCCCAACCCAGACTATCCCCTATAGACCATCGCAGCCTGGGCAACCACCCATCCCATCCCAACCCCTATAGTCCAACCCAACCTGGCAACTGCCCAGCCCAGCCCAGCCCAGCCCTTATAGCTCATCCCAGATCCTATAGGCCAGCCCAGCCCAGGCTAACCCCTATAGCCCATCACATCCCCTATAGACCAACACAACCTGAGAGACCACCCAGCCCAGTCCCTATAGGCCATCCCATCCCACGGAGAGAGTCCTTATAGTCCAGCCCAGCCCAGGTCTGTGAGTGGCTCCTCACTAGGGCATAGAGCTGGAGGGGCACAGGGGGTCCCTGGGTACCTGATCCTATCCAGCCTCATTTCCTTGCCTTCTCTGCACAGACTAACAGCCCCTCTCCCAGATGAGAGTTAAATCCCTGTCCCCATGTCACGTTATTGACTTGAACTGGGACCATATAGAACATGGTTGCAACCATGGTCCTGTAGTGGCACGAAATCTTGTATAAAGGGGGTCAAATAAGGTGTCTAAGACAAGGTTATGGTTTGCTGGTTATGGTTATACTGTCTATATGTGTGTATCATTTTTGTAGTTGAAGTTATGAATATTGGCTCTATACTGTCTGTATTTCAAACTTATGCTGTGCTTCTGGGTGACACCCCAGACAAGTTGGTGTCAGCTCTGCCTAGCCTGCTTGATGGCCCATTAAGGACCATCAGCTATTCAATCGACCTATTGAGAGAAGGCAGATACACCTTGTGACTCAGCAAGGTATGCAGGGACATGCCTATGGACAGAACTCTCAGGTTTTTCCATGCCATGGGATGGACAGCTTGTCTTTGGAACAAAGAAAGAAAGAGAATATCAAAAGCTGCTGCAGCTCCTCCATCTGGTCTTCAATCCTGCTTCTTACCGCTGGAGGGACTTTACTACAAACTGAAGCTCTGCACAAAGGACTGATGACCCATCCCAGCTGTGGATGTACACCAGAGACTTGATTTGAACGTGCAGTTTATTCTATCACTGCTACAAGCCTGAACCAAGAACTTTGCCATGTACTGTATGTAACTGATTCCATTTAACCAATTCTTGCTCTTATCTCTATCTTTTTCCTTTTATGAATAAACCTTTAGCTTTTAGATTCTAAAGGATTGGCAACATCGTGATTTATGTGTAAGATCTGATTTGTATATTGACCTGGGTCTGGGCCTTGGTCCTTTGGGATCGAGAAAACCTTTTTCTCTTTTAATGGTTTTCATAACCATTTATCCCCATAACGAGTGGCACTGGGGATGATACTGGGAAACTGGAGTGTCTAAGGTAATTGCTTGTGTGACTTGTGGTTAGTCAGTGGGGTAAAACCAAAGTCCTCTCTGTCTGTCTGGTTTGGTCCCGCCAGAACCAGCATCGTTACACCCCTTCAGCCCCGCTCTCCTCACACTCCTCCACCAGCAGGGACTCTCCTGGGAGCCCCTGCCCCACTTACTGAGGAAGAAGGTATCTCTGGGGTCAGGTTTGAGCATGTCAGCCCCGTGCTTGTCCCTCTGCGCCTCCGACATGTAGCTCCCGGTGTGGCTGGCGAGGGACTGGGGGATGTGAGCCACGTGGTTCATCTTCAGAGAGGACTCGTCTGAAGGGGAGAACGAGGAGAAAGGCCACAGTGACCCGGGGCCTCACATCCTGGCGAGCCAGGCGCAGGGCTCCAGGCATGGGGGCACCTAATGATCCCAAGTCCACTCCTGGGTGATGGGGCCAGACAGAGATGTTCCATATGGACCCTCCCTAACCACAGCTTTAGCACCGACCCCAAACCTCCTCACCCCACCCCAATCCCTCGACCCCAAATTATGCCTCATGCCAATCCCCCATGACCTGCAGCTTTAACGCTGCCCCCCAAAGCCCATCCCGATATCCCCGCCCCGAACCCCACCCCAGTCCCCTCTGACCTGCAGCTTTAGCACTGACCCTCAAACCCCATCCAATCCCTTCACTCAAAGCCATCCCAATCTCCCTGCCCTGAACCCACCCCATCCTGATCCCGACCTGCAGCTTTAGCACTGACCCTCAAATCCCACCCCAACCCGATCCCTTCACCTCGAAGCCATCCCAATCTCCTCACCCCAAACCCGCCCCATCCTGATCCCCCCCAATCTGCAGTTTTAGCGCTGCTTCTAAAACCCCATCCCATCCGCCATCCTGATCCCCCTGCCCCTACCCTGCCCCTTGGTCCAGAGGCTTCCACCAGCGCTGTCACCCAGGCCTCTGCCGCCTTGCACTCCTTCCTGCAGGTGGTCGAGATGTCTGGAGCAGAGCAATTCCAAAGGCTAGCCCCCAGGCATAACACTCCCACTGGCCACCTAACAAACGTCCAGCATAAGCACTTCTCTAGGAGATGCTACTGGGCTCTAGTGGAGCGGCCCCTGGCCTTCTCCAGGGGGAGGGAGATGTCACAGGGTACCCAGGCAATGCTCTGGAACTGCTCCCCACAAAGCCAGTCAGGACTTTGAGGAGCCTCCTCTCCCTTGGAGCAGACTGTTTTCAGGACAAGAAGCTCATACGTCTTCACCTCCTGGGTCTCTCCTTGGAGCATTCAGCATCCTCTGCCCCTCCATGAGCCCGCCCCAGCGGGGTCCTGGGGAAGCCAGAGGGTCCTGCACCCCCACTTCGCAGTCAGACGTGACTCTCAGCCAGCCAGTAAAACAGAGGTTTATATGACAGGAACACGGTCTAAAACAGAGCTTGTAGGTACAGCGAACCGGACCCCTCGGCCGGGTCCATTCTGGGGCCCAGTGAGCCAGACCCCCACGTCTGCACTTCACTCCTTGTCCCCAGCCAGCTCCAGACTGAAAACCTCTCCAGCCCCACCTCCTGCTCTGCTGAGTTCCTTTCCCGGGCCAGGAGGTCACCTGATCTCTGTCTCCCAACACCTTCAGTTGGCACCTTTGCAGAGAAGGGGCCCAGGCCATCAGTTGCTAGGAAACAGAGTGCCAGGCATTTAGGTGCACTGGCCCTTTGCTCTGCAGAAATCACACACCCTTATTCCACCACCTAGAATAAGAACTGCATAGGGGACACTGAGGCACCAACACAGTATTCAGAGAAAACATTAAGAACATTGCCAGTTCATCAGAGCCACCTGATAGCAAAGGAAGATACAGCCAGAAATCCAGAGAGAGCCTCTCAGCAGGTATAATTTGTCCCCAGGCTTGCTCTGCTAGAGCAACAGATAATCTAGCTGATTTTCTAACCGGTGTCATTCTTTGCAGGTGGCATGCCTGTCTTCGCCTGACATGGAGGGAGTGCAGTGTCCTCACCTGACATGGAGGCTTCAGGAAGAATACTGGTAAGTGAATCAATTGGTTTATGTGGAACTCGGAAATTACCTCCAGGATGAATTTCAGGTGGAGGTGAAGGGATACTGTCTCTTGATGAATATTAGCATATGCAGGTCAGCCATGAGGGGCCACAGCTCACCCACTCTCCTGGCCAATGTCATGGTGTCCTTCAGAGACAGGTGGGTCCATAAGCACGTGGCCAATGGTTCAAAAGGTGGCTCTGTCAGCACTGAAAGTATGAGACTGAGGTCCCACTGCAGCACTGGCTCCCCTATCGGTGGGAAGGTCCCAGGCTAACCCTTCAGGGACCTGGTTGTTACTGGGTGAGTAAGAACAGAGTAGCCAGCTACTGGAGGATGGAATGCACTGATTGCCGCTAGGTGGACCTGCAGCGAGGTAACAGAAAAACTCGATGTCTTGAGGAGGTGGGCTGGCTCTGATAGCTGGTTCTGTTGCACTTAGGTACAGAAACATCCCCATTTGGCTAGGTGACATTTTCTGGTAGACTCTTCCCTGCTATGATTAAGTATAGTTTGAGTGGCCTGCGAACATGAATGCTATAGGTCTGATGACCATCCAAATGCCAAACAGTGAGGAGAAGAGAGAGATATCTGATCCTGCCGTTTTCCCGAGTTAGCAGCCAGGAAGGGCTGAATGCTGATGGGTCGACTTTTGCAGGGAGTCTGGAAAGCAAAACTGTCTGGGCCAATTGGCTGCAAAGAGAATGACTCATGCTTTGTCATGACAAATCTTCCCTACACTCTGGGGGAGTAGTGGGATGGAGGGGAAGGCTCATTCAGGACAGTAGGAGGGCACTGCCCCAGGAGTTCTGGCCTTGTGCTGCTCTGGAACAACACATGTTGAACTTCTTGTTCATCTGAGAGGGAAACAGGTCCCATGGTGACATCCCCCACTGAGTGCAGATGCTGTTCAGCCCTGAATTGTGTCACTCCCACTCACTACCGGTGTTGAAATACCTGCTGAGACTGTCTGCCAGCGAATGCTGGGCACCACAGGGGTATGTCACAGAAACTGTTCCAGAAGATGATGCCTCTATGCATGTTTTTTTTTTTCCCAGAAATGCAGGAAGATCTTTATTTACAGTAACAAATCAAACAGACAAAACCTCACAACCCCCCCAGCCTTTGCAGGGTGCATTTCCTCCCCGCCCTGCAGTTGAAGGCCCAAGCAGGGTAGGCCGGTATAGGCCAGGGGGAGAGAGAGCTGGAGCCACTGGCCCTCCGGAGGCCTTCCCAGCAGGTGTAGTGTCCAACAACCACTGCTGCGTGGCTCGCACCTTTGAGTTATGCTGGCAGGGATTTTACCCTTCCTTGTCAGTGGGAGGAATCTGGTACAGGCCTGACTGGCTGCTCTTAGTTCCAAGAGACTGATAGGCATCTCAGCCCCCACCAGGCAGTGGCTGTGGTAGGTGACCCTGCCTTCTCCGGGGGAGCAAAAGTTACTGACTGGATTGGCCTGAGGCGACCATATTTTATCTGCACAAATGGCCCTGCAGCTCCTGGAGTCAGTGAATCTGGACCCCAGCCATGTAACGGAGGTGTAAACTTCTGCTGTGCCGTATGACCGGGGCGAGCACACAGAGAGCACGCCTGCCTGCCACACATTTACTACAGGAGTCAGGGCGTCCTGGGTAACGCGAGGTCAGAGCTGCAGTGAAAACTCTGCAGACAAGCTGAGCCCTGTGTGCTGGAGTGGGGATTTTTCATAATATTTTGGATGACTATTGTGTGGGCCGCTGTTTCCCCCATGTGGGGCTTGGCTAACGGGGTGGTGGGAAAGGGTTGTTTACTTTTTGCAGAGACCCAGAGATACAGTGTGACCAACGCCTACCTGCCTGGGTCCCCATGCCCATGGAGCCTCCCGGAAGACAATGGCCACTCCAATCACCCAGACATTTGGCACCTAGTTACAAACGACCATGAATGGCCCACCCTCCT
Source organism: Mauremys reevesii (assembly GCF_016161935.1). Lineage (NCBI taxonomy): Eukaryota > Metazoa > Chordata > Testudines > Geoemydidae > Mauremys > Mauremys reevesii. The sequence continues at coordinate 115,511,609 of NC_052626.1, forward strand.
TCGGAAGCCAGCTGGGTGTGACCAGCTGGAGAACAAAGGACTGAGGGGGGGCCTGGTGAAGTTGTTACCTGTGGGTTGTTAAGTGTGGCAGGGGACACTTCTGGACTGGGACTAACGAGGGGGCAGAGGGCTCTGTTTTGACCCAGACGGACCAGGCTGTAACTTTCTGTTCTCCATGTTAACGAAGGACTTTCTACGCTGTGTTCCAGACATCTAAGAAACCCGGCTGCTTTTACAGCGCTGGCTGAGAGTCACCCCAGAGTAAGGAAGCTGGGGGTGCATTGCTCCCTTTGGGGGTGCAAGTCTCCTGCAGGTGTCCAATCCAGGTGGACTCGCTGCAGGTCGGTCCCAGGTGGCGGTGAAGCCAAGTGGCTTTCCCCAGTGAAAGTGGGTGACCCTAAGAGGGCTGATACCCTGAAGGGGTCTTCCCAGGGACTGTTCCAGGGCTGTACAACAGCACTGGACCCATTTGCTGCACTAGGAGACTGTCCTAGCCTTCGTATCCAGGGAGGAAGGGCTGGTTTGTTACTCCGTGATCAGTCATTTCCCTTCAATAACTCCCCCCCACTCGCAACCTTGTCCCCCTCTCCCACCTTGCAGTCTGAGCGCAGGCTGGCCTGCAATCCCACACCGTGGGGGGGGGGGGGGAGCACAGGCGCAGGAGACACCCACATGCTGACTGATAGTGTGCAGGAGGAAATACGTGTATGAACCATCTGTCTCGCAGGCACCTGTCTCAATATCCCAATGGCTTCACCGTCCCTCTTCTCCACGTTGATCCTAGGTGTATCTGCACCTGCTGCCACCCCTGCTGCCTTATCAACCCCTTCCAAGGGCCACTTAATTACCAGCCCCTTATGTAACGAGAGCTGGGCCAGGATCTATTAATCAAGAGCTCCTGCTGCCGGGCTGGGTTGCGGGGGAAGCAGAAGACCTATAGATTTAAGTAAATCCACACCATCCATCCCTGCTTACAAGACAGGTCGGCAGTGTTGTTGTAGCCATGTCGGTCTCAGGATATTAGAGGCAAGGCAGGGAAGGTAATAGCTTTTACTGGGCCAACATCTATGGGTGAGAGAGAGACGCTTCTGAGCTACACCAAGCTCTTCAGGTCTGGCCAGGGCCAGGGCCAGGAGCTGCCCTCAGCTCCTCTTTGTTTCCCTAAAAAGCCAGGAGGAGTGAGGGAAGGAGCCCTGGGGAAGGCACCTTTCCCCAGGCAAGGAGCTCTGGGATCAGCTGTTCTGTCCAGGGACAGGGCCCTCTCACTGAGCGCCGGCAGTGGAAAAGAGAGCGCAGATCCTGGCTGGCTGGGAAGCAATGGCTGCCTGGCAATAGCTCTTTTCCTCGTCCCCAGGGTGGGAGTGAGTCTGGAGGGGAGACCAAGCCGCTCCCAGCAGGGGTCCCACCATGGCTGTCAATGGAATTCACCAGGCCACGGGTGTCAGAGGGTGAGGCAGGCAATGGCATCTCCTCCCTTCCTGAGCTCAACTCTTCGGCTGGCCCACGGAGGTGGCTCCCAGCAGGGCTCTCTGTAGCGGAGGGCGGGGGGAGCTGGAGCCAGCACTGCAGGACACTGTCACTGTGCTGGCATCTGTCCTGTGACAGAGCCAGCCAGCTGGGCGCCACTAGCGCTGGCCTGCCTGCAGGGTTTGCTGCACTGCAGCACTGGGGGAAGATGAGGGAAAGAACGCCAACAGCTGGAATTCCTTCCAATTCAGCCCTCTGTGGGAAGCACATAGGGACACACGCTCCCACCTCAACACTGCCACATGCCACTATGCCTGCCTCTCTCCCCAGACACGCGCCACCAGGCCTGCTCTGCCCCAGCACATCCCGCCACACTAGCCTGATCCTCCCCATAGCACAGTGCCTGCACCTCCACACCCCACCACTCCAACCCTGATCCGCCCCATAGCACCACACCTGCCCCACCACACCCCACTGCCCCAACCCTGATCTGCCCCGTAGCGCCACGCCTGCCCCGCCACACCCCACAACCCCAGCCCTGATTTGCCCCATAGTGCCCCGCCTGCACCTCCACACCCCACAATCCCAGCCCTGATCTGCCCCATAGTGCCCCGCCTGCACCTCCACACCCCACCGCCCCAGCCCTGATCCGCCCCATAGCACCATGCCTGCACCTCCACACCCCACCGCCCCAGCCGTGATCTGCCCCATAGCGCCCCGCCTGCCCTGCCCCAACCCACCGCCCCAGCCCTGATCCACCCTATAGCTCCCCGCCTGCCCTGCTACACCCCACCTTCCCCGACACACCCCACCGCCTCAGCCCTGATCCACCCCATAGCACCATGCCTGCCCCTCCACAACCCACCGCCCCAGCCCTGATCCACTCCACAGTGCTGTGCCTACCCTGAGCCACCCCACACCTCTACACCCCCAACGATTTAGACAAAAACCGCCAGTGTCACATCATGGAAAACAGAACATTTTGGGGGCAATTTTTAGAGGAAAGTTTTGGATTTTGGAAAAAGGCCCTTTGTCGACGAGAAAACCATTTAGCGTAGAAAATTCCCACCAGCTTCCATGCTCTGGCCTGCATGCAGCCACACCCAGCCATCCGGGCACAGCCACGCTAACGCCCGTACAGGCGTGCTCCCACTGCCACCCTGATCCCATTGCTCCCCCGCCTACGCGCTCTCCCCCCCACGCTCACGAGTACATGGTCCGATGGGGGATCGTGTCTGTTACACGTGCAGCCTGCCATTCCCACAGCACACGCACTTCTGGGCACGCGCTACCCTGAACGCCCGGCGGAGGAAGGGTAAGCGGATCTGGGGGCGGGCAGCACGCCGGGGAATGGCTTTACCTGTGTAGAGAGAGATGAAGGGGGAGTCGATCACCTCGAACTTCAGGCTGGGAAGGAACACGCGCCACTGGAAGAGAAAGAATGAGAATCACAGCTGGGGCTGGGGGTGTCACGCTGGCCCTCCTGCCAAAGAGGGGTCTGGTAGACAAGCAGGAGGCTGCCCCAGTGCCCGCTCAATGCTTCTTCCCTCTGTGTCTCCTCCTGGCTGCCAGGGATTATCAGGGAGAAGAGGCTGCCCAACGGAAGCCGAGTTTGCAGCGTGCTGCCCGCGCCTATGTGACCCTCCCCATCTCTGGGTAGCAGGAAGTCGCCACTCCCAGCAGCCAGCTGCCAGGAAACATGCCCCTAGGCCCCAGCCCTGTCCGTATGGGGAGCAGGAAGGTGCTGTTCCAAGGTGGTGCACCAGATTGTTCAGTATTGATGCCCTCCAACTCAGACTGTGGCCTGGAACACACCGGTGTAAATCCAGAGTGACTCCAGATTGGAGTGCAGGCCTTGCCTGCACGGGGGTGGGGAGTTTGCACTGCTGTAGCCATACATGCATTGCCCCAAGATTGGGTTTGTACTGGTGAGACTTACTGGTAATTCACCACGGCACCTGTGCACACACACTGCTTTGCACAAGCGCAGTGTGTCTGCACTAGTGCTTCACACTAATGCAGCCAAATCAATGCGGTTGCATTAGTGCTAGCCTCTGTAGTCTAGAGAAGCCCTTATACACCACAGTGCCAGGAGCCTCCGACTGAAGCCAACGGGAACATCTCCGGATTTACTCTGGTGTAAAGGAGGGCAGAACGGGGCCTTTCAGTTTTTAGTTACTAGGAAACTGCTGTCTCCCGTTATGGGATTGGGACTCAGAACCAGCATTTCAGACGTGCAGAACCCAGCAAGCCAGAGAGACCTTTGTGATCACAGTTCCGACTGAACAGGCTTGCCAATCAGTTGCTTATTGTGTTGAGTGACAAAGGCAATTTTAATCTATACACTGTACTGTGTGCGTGTGCATCTCTAGAACACACATACTCTCCCCTGTGCTGCTAATCGAGCCAGGCTAGGTGGCAGCTGAGCAGAGAGACCCACCTTGTGTGGGCCTCTCCGACCCTCAGGGGAGCGGGGCTGGTCCATCTCACACCCAAAGAGGAGGCAGCGCCCCGTGTGAAGCGAGCTTATTTTCACATTCCGTGCAAGCATCTTCAGGAGTGCAAGCTTGCCGTGTTTGCCAGGGACTTCACAGCAGCTCCAGCTAGCTGAGCAAGGAGAGGAGGGGGCGGGGGAGCGTTTGCCATGAATGGCTCACTTCCCTTCCAGTTCAGAAAGGGATGAATTGAGTCTCTTTAAAAAGACCAATCATATTTCACCTCCAACGCCCCACAGAGCTGGAACGGCCTCCATGAAAGGAGCAGGGCTCAGCAGAGAGGGATCAAAACGAGATTGTTCAGAGTCTCTAGGAGATGAGGAACATTTTATCTTGAGGAGAAAGAATTTTAGATGCCCTCCTGAAATAAGCACCCAGCCCTACTTGAGGGGAGGGCTTTCTCAAGCACCACAAGAGAGCTAGCTCTTCATTACTGCCTTTTCCCTTTTGGTATTCTGTTGCAAATACTACCCAAGAAAGTAGAAAACAACTTTTCTCAGGGCCCCCTGCCCGCCTTTATTGTTTGCCAAGCATGGATCCCTCAAACTGGGTTGATACTAGGACTTTTTAATTAACAGACCTTGAGCTACAGATGTCAGTGTAATTGTGGGACTACAGTGAACTGTCCCACAGCACCAGCAGGGGGAGCACAAGATATTAGTGCAGGGGTGGGCAAACTTTTTGGCCTGAGGTCTACATCTGGGTATGGAAATTGTATGGAGGGCCATGAACGCTCACAAAAGTGGGGTTGGGGTGCGGGAAGGGGTGAAGGCTCTGGGGTGGGGCCAGAAATGAGGAGTTCAGGGTGTGGGTGCGGGCTGGCTGGGGGTGCGGGCTCTAGGGTGGGGCTGGGGGGATTGGAGTGCAGGAGGGTGCTCCGGGCTCGGATCGAGGGGTTCGGAGGGTGGGAGGGAGATCAGGGCTGGGGCAGGGGGTTGGGGCATGGAAGGGGCTCAGGGGTACAGCATCCGGGCGGTACTTACCTCAAGCAGCTCCCGGAAGCAGCGACATGTCCCCCTCTCTGGCTCCTATGCGGAGGCGCAGCCAGGTGAATCTGCACGCTGCCCCGTCCGCAGGCACCGTCCTGGCCAATGGGAGCTGCGGGGGTGGCGCCTGTGGATGGAGCAACGCGTGGAGCCCCCGGCTTCCCCTAAATGTAGGAGCTGAAGGGGTGACATGCCGCTGCTTCTGGGAGCTGCGGCACGCGCACGCGGAGTGGCCCCAACCCTGAGGGGCAAGCCCCAGACCCCACTCCCCAGCGGGAGCTCGAGGGCTGGATGAAATTGGCTGGCAGGCCAGATGTGGCCCGCAGGCCGTAGTTTTCCCACCCCTGAATTAATGCCTGGAGGTGCTACCTGAATGGAGCTAGTTTCTCGTGCCATTGCTCACTTTTTTAAGGAGCACGGTGGATGTGAGAACAACAGCACCGAGTCATTGCTAAGGGCGCCCCTCACAATATTAAACATCAGTTTTGAAGTCAGCCGCAGAGTATTTTGTGTCTAAACTATTGAAATCAAAAGGAGACAGAAGCCCCACTGAGCAGCTGGGAACGTTTCCTTTACTCAAGACGGCTCTTACTGAAGTTGCCAACTCGAGACCTGACGCAAAGCCAACGGAAGTCAGCAAGCTCTGGCTCAGGCCCTAAAACAGCGCTCTCTTCCCCAGCCTCTATGTACAGAAACAGCACTGAGTCATAAGGCACATATAATGATTTATGACTAAGCCCGTTATATCTATCATACCATCCTCCATAAAGTTATCTAGCTTAATCTGACTGTTCCAGTTGCACTCTCCCTGATGGTTAGAAACCTTCGCTAAATTTCAAGCTGAATTTCCTGACTGACACCAAACTCCATGCACACAATACTCCAAATGAGAATCAAGAGCAACCCAAGCTTTTTTTTTAAACCACATCACATTGCCTACTCATATAGTCATCGCGATCAACCAGGACTCCTAGGTCCTTCTCAGCTATAACTAAAGTCTTGTTAGACATCCTAAATGCATAACCTTACACTTCTCACTATTGAATTTCATCCAAACAAACTATCAGCCCTCCTACCTCTTGGTTCCCAGGTCAGCAATAAATAGATTGAATAAAAGCCTTATCCACCTCTCTTTTTTTCACACTGATCTCATCTTTTCCAATTTAACCAGTAATTGTCTAAAATCTTCTACTCTCTCAAAGAAGGAGATCAAGTTGGTTTGTTCCAGTTGGCTTCTACTCAGCTACCGTAATGTCTACCCCCATATACTATTCCTTAGCCCTAGCCTCATTAATTAAGAAGAAGAGGCAAAGTATATTCAGATATTGTGCCCCCCCCAAGATATCCTATAATCTCTCCCCATTTTTAGTTTTTTAAGGTCCCACTTCTTCTTCTTGGTTTTCTTCCTATTATCTCCACTCTTTTGCTGCCTTTTCACAGCTCTTCCACCCTCTGGACCTCTCAAGGTAGGTTTTCCTGCTGATCCCTCCTCTTTTCCACTCCCCTCCTGGCTCGCTTTTTTTTCTTAATGACCCCAAGACGCTTTGCTCATCCAGCTCGGTCTAAAACTGCTACCATCTGCCCCCCCCTAAATATGTTAGCCCAGTCCACTTCCCCTACTAGTCGCCTTAATTTAGTAAAATTAGCCCTTTGAAATCATACACCCTAGTCTCAGATGAACCACTGATGAGGAATTATTATTAGCTATCGTCTAGGAAAAAAGCTGCCCTATATTATTTACTAGCATTTGTTTCCCAATCTATATCCGGGAAAAGTAGTCCCCCATGATCAAGCAGTTTTCTAGTGTGTTTACCCCCTAAAAAACATTAAAGAGCTCCTATCATTGCATAGTTATCTCTTCTCATTTTTACCTCTATATATACACACACAGTGCTACTCCCACCCTTACCTTTGCATCGGTCTTTCTAAACAGCACATACCCTTCCATACCTGTACTCCAAACTGCCCCTCTATATATCTGTTATCTTGTTGTCCTCCACTCCCAATGTGAAAATTTGTGTCCAGTCTTTCTAATCAGATGAGCCAGCCTCCCTCCTAGAAGTCTCCTTCCCTTCCCTACTTGTAGGTGGAGCCCTTGAGAACAGAGTCTGTGTCTGTCCCCAAAAGCCTCCCCATGCCATCATCAAAGAAGCCTTGTAACAAACACCCTCAGCCAACTATTACCCATCACGCATCCCTCTCACCCCTTATGATCAAAGGGGGGGTTCTTACCTCCCCTCTTCTTCCTTTTCAACCTCAGTCACATCCCGTATTTTAGCACCGGTAGAACAGCACCCTTTCTGTTCTCCGGATCGGCCCTGGTCACAGGCAATCCCAATCACGTAGACCTGCCTTCGCCCCTGGGACAGCACGGTCCTCTAACTCCCTTCCCTTAAGCCATCCTGTCTCTCCCTGGGCAACTTGGTGCTACTCTTCATCGACTCCTCCCCTTTCTGTTCCAATTTCCCTCACTGGCTCTCTCTTTCCTCTTGGCCTGCTTCACGGTCACATGCTTCCACCGCCCATCTATCTTTCAGCCAGCAGCTTATTAGACACTTCATCATGCATATATAGTACTGGGGGGTCCCTGCTAGACCAGGTACATACCGCAGCTGCTGCATGCTCTCATCCTCGGTGTGTCCTCTGCCCCCACAGCCAGCCCCCCTCTGGGCCTCTACAGCGAGATACAAACACACACAAAACAGCGCAAAGACACTCACCTGCTCCTCCAATGGCAACTCCCTCACATAGGTGTTTAAACCAAGGCCGTTGTGCTGACCCAGAGCCCTGGGTCGATGCTTCTATTGCTGTCTGTGCGTGGCTCCTTTCAGTTGAATTTAAATCTCTTTCTAATCATCTTAAGCTAAGTTTTGCATCAGTTTGCAGCCAGGCAGCCTTGGGCATTGGTTTAACTAAAGCCACTTTAAATGATCACACCTGTAGCTAAATGGGTGCAAGTTTGGGTATGGATCAGCCCCTAAATTCACAGGGGTACAATGGGGAACTGCCAAGGGGTTCCTCCCTTCTTTATGATCCCTTCAAAGGGATTACACCCCCCACCCCCCCAAAAAAAGTTTTCTCACATCCCCCCGCTTGTTTTTTCCCCTTTGAAATTCAAAGTCTTGCCTGTGCTGAAGGCAACGGGAGAACTAGGGAGATGGTGCCCTCAGAAGTGCCAAAGTTGAGCTGCTAGAATGGGGAAGGGAGGGGGGCTTATCAGACTGTCTAGAACTTTGTGGTGTTTTGTTTGCACACATTTAACTCCAGTGCTAATAAACACTGTGGAGAAAGGAAGCCTTTGCTAAAGACCCAACATCCAACCGCGCCCATTAAGGCGCCCGTGCTCCCAATGCACACACTCCAAGTTGCTCAAGAGGTCATCCAGCAAAGACAGGAGATCGGATTTGACACTCCGGACATTCCTCAGGTGGACAAGAAGCAGGGAAAAGTGCCCCTCCTAGCCATCTTCACATGCCACAGAGACATGGAAAAGGGCACCTGCTCCATTTTAAAAATCCCTTGGCAGGTCGCCTTTAATGCTCCTCCTCCGCTAGGCAGCCTCCTGTCCTCTCCTGCCCCTGCAGAGCAGCCCTGTGGGAGCTGAGCAAAGGCCGTGCTCCATGGGAAATGGATGGGCCCAAATGTCCAGGTGGCAGGTGCTAGGGGAGACTGTCAGTAGCTGTCAATGCTGCCATCCGGCCATGTCTCCCCTCACAAATGCCAGGTGCTGAGGGTGGCAGGAGGGAGCCCTGAGATGTTTGGGAGACTCCACCGCAGGTAATGTTCTGCGGGTCACTCAAAGGCACAGACACTGCTTGGCGGTTCTGCAGACAGCGCTGCTTCGCTCAGCACTGGCTTCCCCTGGTGGGATGGGTGGGAGGGGATGCTGTCTGGGCGTCTGTCTGTCCGTCCCCACCTTTCTGGGCAACTCAGAGCTGACGAAGATCTCAACTGTATCAGCCACTTCCCACGGTCTCCCACTCACAGGTACGGCCCCTAGCCCCCAGCACAGCTCGGGCACCTGCACAGCCCCGTCTCCCACAAGCAGCCCAAGCACCACAATGACCTGGAGAACGCTCCGCGGAATGGGGGGCAGCACCCCCTGCAGAGGCTCATGGGTAAGAAAAGGACAGGAAGCCCAGAGCAGCACCCAGGGCTGGACGCACCAAGGCTTGCAGGTATGTGCACCGGAGCCTGGCGACCTGAGGGGCACAGGCTGAGCACAGAGCAGCCCTCACAGCTAGGGAAGTGCCTGCCCGGCTTGCTCCCAGCCCAGCACATGTCACTGCCTAGCTAATGCCCGGCCTTCCTTCCCCAACAGCTCTGAGGGCCTCAGGAGCGCGCGCGGCCCCACAAAGTCAGTATAAAAGGTGGGTTTGCCCCTCCTCCACCGGCCCCAGGGAGGTGCCCAGCTGGCAGGGAATGCCTGCTTTAGGGATGATGGAGGCTCTCCAGGAGAGGAGAGAGGTGGTCCGGTCAGGGGTGGCTGGCAGATTCATTGCCGAGTCCTGGAGCCAGGACTCCTCTCCTGGAGATGCTCAATTAGTGTGTGTTATGAGAGAAGCATCGCGGCCAGAGCAAGGCCGTTAGCGCTGACAGGCCATCGGACGCCCAGCGCATGAAGGGAAAAAACCGCCCAGTGCCGGGCTGGGAACATGCACTCCGCTGACCCGTGCTCTGCGTGCTCATAGCATGGGCAGTAGGAGCAGACACCCCTTTGGGGCTGGCCCTTTAACGCACCCAGGGAGGCTAGAATCACAGGGCCACAGGCTCAGCTGGTGTCACTCCACTGGGGTGGCTGAATTATACCCACTGAGGTCTGGCTGTAGGAGGCTAGAGATGGGCGAGACCTATTAGAACGTGCCGTGCCCTCCCATCCCTTCCAGCCAAGGCAGGATTATCCCCCTCCAGCAATCCCATCAGTGCTTCAGCCAGCCGAGTGCGAATGGTCTCAGTGGAGGAGTCCCACCCTTTCCCACAGGGCGACACCACAGTCAAACAGGGCGTCTTCACTAGCCAGCCCTTAGGCCCTTTTGCCTTTTGGGGAGGGGCTGACAAGAGACAGCTTTACCCACATCCTTGCTGAAGGCCTGAGACGCCCCCCTCTGACTGACACTAGGCAGCAGGCAGCGCCTGTGAGGGCAGCACACACAGCTCACGGTGGCACCCTCCCGAGGCAGCAAGGCTGGCTAGGTGGCTTCGTTATTCAAAGGAGAGGATGGGCTCTGTGGACTCAGTGACTCCCCCTCGGGCAGGGCCAGGCCAGCCTCCCATGTGCTCCAGCAAAGCCCCTCTGCAGCCATTGGGGTTTGAACTGGATGAGGTGGGAGTAGGGAATTTGGAGGAGAGATTGGGGCAGGGACAGGGGGCCCCCCAAGGGCACACTGGGCTCCAGCAGTCCTCTCCCTGCTCCACCCTGAGCCTGCAGAGACTTTGGGATAGCTCGAGGGGCAGAGAACCCGTTCGTCAGCAGCGCCGAGCAGCTGCCGATCCCACTGGCATCAGCTGGAGACGTGGGTGATCAGTGCTGCTGAGAACCAGGCTCTGGGCCTCTCATGCTGAGCCCTCTCAATCAGGAGCTGCCTCTGGAAAATTTGGCCCTGATGCGTCTCATCCCAGGAGAAGGCTGGGGCAGTACAGTGCAATGCCACAGAGAGACGCCAGCCACGCACCATGTCCAATGAGAATGCCCTGCCCGGAACACACTAAATGTGCAAAGACGGGGACAGCAAACAACAGGTGAGGATCATCTCTAGGGAAAGCTCCAGGGAGAGACGGGAGCCACAGGGTGCCCAGGAGGGTAGATGAAGGGGGAGGTCAGGGATCTGCCTGGGGGAATCTACAGGGTACAGACACAAGTAAGCAGGCGGGGGATGTACTCCAGCGCTGCAAGGAAGAGATGGTGGGAGCTGGGGCCCAGGCCTCCACAGCTTTTCTCTGGGCTGAAGTTGGGGGTGTGTGGTGGGGAATGGGGGATTCAACTGCAGGTTTCCCATTCTCCTCTCGCAAATCTTCTCCCTTGGAGCAGATCCAAGTTGAGGCTTTGGCAAGGAAAGTAGCAGAGCCCAGCTAGGGGATGGAGGCCACCCGGGGACATGCTCTTGACTCTCAGAGCGTTTCTCTGAAGGTAAGCGGCTGAGCCCCATGGCCATGAGAGCCAGGGCTTGGCTACGCCAGCACCACAGAGCAAGCTTGGCAAGGACCAACCAGAGGTTACTCACGCCTACTTCCACGTGGTCCGACCCGCGGTCATCCTGCTTGTGGAGGAGCTCAAAGTAATAGCGTCTGGAGGACATGAGGCTGCACGAGAGGGAGAGAGGCTGGTTAGGAACCAGTGACCCTGACAAGGGTCTTTTAGCCCTCCCTCCGGGGGTGGGGGAGCCCACAGCCCTCCGTCCCCAGAAGGCCGGCTCCAGGAGCTGGGGAGCACAGGCACTCGGAGGTGGTGGCAGCCTTGTGCCGAGGGGTTTTACGGCTGGCTGGGAGATCAGTGTGTGGAGCAGTTCCCTCACCCCCACTGCAAGAACCCGCTGCACTGGCGTGGGAGCAGCTCTCCCATCACGCAGGCAGAGGAGACCTCTCCTGCCCGGGACATGTCGACAGGGCTAGCCCGACAGGTCCTGGTGGGATTTCACAGAGTGTGAAGGAGCTGTGCCTGCTTCCCAGCTCTCCTCCCCACCTCCCAGGATGGCCCCCACACAGCCCCCTGTCCCAGACACACACTGTCCCTCCCAAGCAAGCCTTTGGCTGAGGGTCACAAATGGATCTTCCCAGCTCGCTCTCTGCCTGGGGCTGGGCCATGAGGAGCAGCTGGCAGATCTCCATGGCTGTGCGAGATGCCTAGGTTCCTCCTGCTGCCGCTGGGCATGGAGTGGGAAGCTCGCTCTGATAGGTGCTCACAAAACCCCTCTGCTATTGCCTTTCTGCTCACCCCGACACCTCCTGGCTTACCACGGTGCAGTGTGGAGAAGGCTTCCCCAACACACGGTACCCCTAGCTCATCCCAGTAGGGAGACCCTCACTAGCCGAAGCCTGCATGGCGGGGATCCAACTGCTGCTACGGGTTACAATGACTGATTCTGCTGCCTCTGTCATATGCCCAGGGCCTGTGCCTGGGTTTCAGCCTCCCAGCTGCTCCTGGCATGGGAGGGGGCGATTGACATGGTGTTTCCGCTCTGGGCTCTGGGATATGGTGAACGGAAACATGAAGTGATGCTGTCAAGCTGCAGGCATTCTGCAAACAACCATTCTGGGGGGAGTAGAGGGGGGTTGGGAGTTGTGGGTGATGCGGGAAGGGAGGGTACGAGGACACAGGAGGGGGATAGGGAAGAGAGAGCGCTGCTGACAGCTCCACTCAGGAGACAGCAGACCCTGCGCTGAGCCTGCTGCTCTCTCAGTGCTGCCTGTCAGTCCCCAGCAGCGAGCTGAAGGCTCCCTCCCCCCTTCCTGGGGGGCTGCATGACACACTGCCATGGGAATCCCGCCCAGTGCCCAGCGAGGGGAGCGCTGTCTGCCCGGATGGCGTGAGTCAGGGCCAGGGCATTGCAAATACCCTGTGCTTTGGGAAGTGCTGGGAGGGAAGCCAGGCTGGCATCTCCTAGCCCACCCACTGCCCCAGGGCCCGGAGACGCCCCACGGACAGGGGAGGGGGCTGCTGGCCTCGACCCCTCAGCGTTCAGGCAGCAGCCATGGGTGATGACGCTGGGAGCACTGACCCTGCCTACTAGTGTTCAAATGCAAGGGTGGGAAGAGACCACCGGAGACCTGCCCCCACCCTCAGCAGGCTCTGACAGAGGGACACAGACGGACAGACAGCCCCGCGGCAGCTGCCTCCGACGGGCATTCAGTGACCCCATCATGTAACACCTCTGAGGGCCTGAGCTTCAGCAGCTCCGAGGCCAGGCTGGGGAGGGGTATTAGAGGGCGCTGGGCAGGGCCGTGGCCCCCGAAAGGGCCCTCAGAGGAACTAAGGGACCTGTGTCTTCTGGCTAGGACGATACAGGAGCAGTTTCCTGCAGCTGCTTGTGCCAGGGCTGGGGCCCTGCACGCTGCCTGGGACAGACTATGGTGGCAGACTGGGATTGCAGGACAGGGCGAAACACATGCAGGTGTGGAGGCTGTGGGCCAGTTCTCTCACTTCCAGGGCTACACAGTTCCTCTGGATGATGCCAAGCACGCACTGGGGCCCAGACATCTCAGAGAGTGAGGCTGCCGAGCTAGCAACCTCTGCTAAGGGGGGTTCCTGCACTGGAGTAGCAGGGGACGCTGCACTAGGAGACGGAGTCCACTGGCAGCGCCGTGTGGGGCCCGGAGCGAGGCTAGCAGGGGGGCTGAGGTGCACTGCGTAGGGGTAGCTAGCAGAAGCCAGCATTACCCAACTCTGCTGCCTAGGTGACTGCCACCCAGGAAGAGTCAGCAGCGGGCCTGGGGCAGTCCCTGTGAGAACAGCACATTAACATGCATCGCCAGCTAACGTCGCCCAGAAATCTCTGACCTCCCCTGGCTTTGTTTGAATGCAACATGCTGCTCTGATTTCCCCTGAGTGCTCTGGGAGATCTCGCTCTCATGGCTCCAGGCCGGCCGGCCTCCCATCAGCTGGGTGTAATTGTGTGTGGCCTGTGCGCCCGAATGCTGCTGCCACCAACACTCCCCTCCCCCCTTCTTTCACTGCCATCCTAATTAGATTAAGAGGATCATATTGTCCCTGGCTAATCATCTGCAAGGGCAGCTGCATTGCGTGACACCCAAAGCCTTCCAAGTGAAGGGACGGGGGAAGCGACTCTGGGATAGCGCTGGGGCGGGGTGAGTGGCAGGGTGCAACCGTTTCTGGGGAGGGGCGCATGTTAGCCCCCTTCCACTGCACAGTCGCTGGGAAAGCCCAGGCGGGAGCCCAGCACTGCATTGAGAAGGGCCCCCCACAGGAGTGAGGGCAATAAGATTTGGTGTAAAACAACCTGGAAGATCACCAGTCTGGGGGAAAGGGGGTAACACACTCCTAAGCCCTTAGGTTTATTACAGCTTCTGTGGCCACAGACCGTGCTCTGTGAACTATGACAAAGGGATGGGGCTGGCACCACGCAGTTAAACCAGAGGAGCTCTTCCCTTTCTCCCCTCCCTCAGGAAAAATGAATGTGTTTTTGGACTGTGGAACTCACTGCCATAGGGTGTCGTTGAGGCCAAACACTTAGCAAGACAGAGACCGGGCCTTTACATGGATCACAGGATATCCAGAGCTCTAATACTAAGAGGGGGCTCTGGAAAGGAGGTGAAGCGTCATGCTTCAGGCCTTACGCCAACCTCTAGCGATTAGGGGTTAGGATGAGACATTCATAGGGGGGAGATTAGCCCAAATCTGCCTACTGTGGGGGTTTCCTGCACCTTCTTCTGCAGCATCTAGTGCTGGTCACAGGACGGTGGGCTAGAAGGGCCTGGGTCCGCCCCAGTCTGGCTCCCTGCTGTCAGTACGGTCAGAGAGCAGAGTTAACAGCAGGGAGAGCTAGTCAGGTGAAATTAAAAGAGAGGAGATGAGCCAAACACCTGATGCTATAAATCGAGCATTCCCAGGCTAGGAAGGACGGTCCTGTGGTTAGAGAACAGACTGGGAGAACGCCTAGATTCTATTCCTGGCTCGACTTCACTTCCCTGTGGCTCCGGGCTCCCGTTTGCAGAGATAATACCTCCCGGGCTCAGTTCGTTAGCATCCCCACTGTGCTGGCAGATTGCCCGGTGGGAGGGAGTGCAGATGCAGTACTGTTATGGCACACCCAGGGGCCATGAGAAACAGAAGGGCTGGAAGAAACTCACAGCCGGCTGCTACCAAAGCGTCAGCAGAAAGGCTTGTCATGCCAGGGAAGGGGACATTCAGAGCAAGGGATGTGGTTGGATCTTTTGCCCCTAACACCGGGGTACCAGACTGTGAAGCCCATTTATCCCCACAGTGCACCCCACCCGACATGCTGAAATTAGAGAGACCACTGGCCCCACTGAACTCAGGGGGGCCTGCGGGGCCCAGCACCGCCACAAACAGGGCTACCCGTGCCCTAGCACATGCTGCTACATTGGATCCTGGCAGCCTTCCCTACTGGCTCCACCAACAGCTAATGGGGGAGGCTGCTTGGGTTGCCCCCCCGCCCCAGCAGAGGAGCAGTGCTGGCCAGCTGCCTGCATGGCCCGTGGCCAGGCCTGGTTTGGGTGGCTCTGCCCTGCAGGCAGGGTCCCTGCTATTCAGAATCCTTCCTGCTTCTGGACGGATTCCCTCTTGCTTTTGCTGGGCTCTCTCCTCCTGCCTCCTTGCCAGAGGAGGATGCTCCAAGCACGCCGCGTGCACCCTCCGAGCATCCTGCACTGGCCATCAGTGCTATTGGCGGAGCAAGCTCAGAGTCGCGAGCCCTGCAGGAGAACTCTGTGCGCTCAGAGCTGCTGTCTGTGCCCGTCACCCCCAGCCCCCCTAGAGAGCCAGCACAGGGGCAAGGGTTAGGGGTAGTGCTGGGGCAGGGACAGGTCCCTAACCCAGGACGGACCCTCCTATCTAGCACCGGAGAGGGGTTGGAGCTGACTCATGAAAGCCGGGAGCTCCGGGAGCTCTAGTGCAGAACAGAGTGAGCGTGGCTGTGACATGGAGCTGGAGGAAAGGACCCTCCCCCCGGCCCAGGCGCTAACGCGCTGCCTGACAGTGAGCTGATGGAGCAGGCAGAGACAAGCCAGAATAGAGCTGTCAGCTCCAGCTAAAGCCATGTCGACAAGCAACGTGCGCGGGTGGCGGGAGAGGAACCCCTCGCTGACACAGCACGACGGGGGTCGGTGGGCGGGTGTGGGGGAGACAGACACAAGGGACGGGGAAGCAGGGCCAGATGGGAGGGGGAAGGAAGGGAGCAAAGGGGCAGAGGTAATGGGGAAAACAAAGGAGTGGGGCTGGAGGTGGGGTTTGCTGGCCATACGCTGCCCCGTTCCCCCATCCTCCCCCGGGACCCTGCTGGGGCTGAAGCTGGGCAAGGAAAGGACTGAGCGGGCGCAGGGAGGGTCCCACCTACCGGATAGGTTTGGAGACTTGAGAGCTGAACTTGGTGAATTCCCCGGGAGCCGTCCACTCGGAGCCCAGCTGGCGGGGGAGAGAGAGTGCATGAGAGCTCGCTCTAACCAGCTGGCAGGAGAGTGCCAAGGTGGGCCCAGGGGGGCTGAGGGACCTCTAGCCCCAAAGGCAGCACCCAAGGGACTTGGTGTTCCACGTGCCCAGTCCCCAGCTGCTTTATCATCACCACCATCTAGCTGTGTTTGGGCAGGGCCTGGGAACCCGGCCAGGGATCAAGGCCCCTCCATGCACAGTGCTGCGCCTGGAGCTCACTGACTAGGCATCAGACAGGATGTTACCCGCTAGCTCTCCCTTGTATGGCTCCATGCGGAACAAGCGTCACGGACAGGGGCTCCACGCAGGCACTGGCAGCTTTCGCTCCCTCGAGAGCCAGCAGAGACTGTTCTAGGCCCCCAACGCCCCAGCAGGTAGCACCAGAGCGGTCCTGCTTAGAGGGACAGCAGAACTCCCCTGCCTGGCAGAGGAGCATGGCTGAGCATTGGCTATGCACATGCACAAGGGCTTCAGGCTGTACACTAATCACCCACTGGGAGAAATAAGGACAACAGCTATGGCTGGGGGGTGGGGAGGGAGATGCTCCCTCATCTGCCTACTGTGGGGTTCTTGCACTTTCCATGGAAGCAGCTGGTGCTGGCCATTGCTGGAGAGTGGACATGGGACTGGATGGACCCTTGATCTAAAACAACCTGGCTGTTTCCATGTTCCTAAGACACCAGCGGAGCCCTCGCATCTGGTACAATTGGTAGGGGTCTTTGCACACCCACTGTCGGCTGTTGTGGAGCCATTACGGTGGAGGTGAGATTTAAGAGATTTGAAAAACAAAGTTGCCTGTGAGTCTGACAGCCATTTCCATGAGCTCCTAACGGCGCCCCTTACCCTATGTATCTTCCCAGGGCAGCAATGCGAAGGGTGAGCCGAGCGAGAGCACAATTTCCAATCCATGCCCGGACAGTTATTAAAGGGCAAACCCTCAAATGTTTCCAGGAAGGGGAAGAAAAGCCCCGTTCCCAGAGTTTCCTTATTCGCCTGAACAGCTGGCCAGACTCTCTCGACGGGCCTGCCACCCAAGAACAGACTCACCCTCCAGGTTCAGAGCAAGGCAGAGACATTTCAGTCCCAGAGCCTGCGGGACATTTCTAAGGTGAAGAGCACAAGCATTTGGTGTGAGAGTGCTGTTCCGGTCCTACTGCAGTGCTGCAGCCGTGACGTAGCATCTGAACACCTACGCATGATGGTGTTTGGTATCCCATGCTCCGGTCGTGACAACGTGGCCTCCAGATGTGATGGTCACAGCTGGATTCGCTCATGTTTTCTATGGATCTCACTGGCAATTATCCCAGCTCCATTTGTACTTTAGCATCCCAGCTCGGGCTCCTCCTCTCCCAACAGATGGCATTGCTTGCAGGGAGATAATGAAGAGCATCGCTACCCAGATGGACGAGCCCAGGAGTGTTCACTGCATAGGCGGAGTGCTGACAGGGGATAGAGGAGTAGTTGAGAGGGGATCTGTACCTTGCCCACAAATGCCACCAGCCGGGCATTGGATGGGATCTCATCAGAGCTGAGCCAGAACTCCGAGTTGTCGTCCGATGCTACGGAAAATTGGAAGTCCCCTGTGGAGCAAGGAAGAACGTAGTTGTTAATATAAGACCATAAGAACGGCCATACTGGGTCAGACCAATGGTCCATCCATCCAGGTATCCTGTCTTCCGACAGTGCCAGATGCTTCAAAGGGAATGAACAGAACAGGGCAATTATTGAGTGATCCATCCCTTGTCCAGGCCCAGCTTCTGGCAGTCAGAGGCTTAGGGACACCCAAATGTGGGGTTGCGTCTCTGACCATCTTGGCTAATAGTCATTGATGGACCTCTCCTCCAGGAACTTCTGTCGTCTTTTTTTTTTTTTTTTTGAACGCAGTTATACTTTTGGCCTTCACAAAATCTCCTGGCAATGAGTTGCCCAGATAAACTGTGTGGTGTGTGAAGAACTACTTCCATATGTTTGTTTTAAGGCTATTAATTTCATTGGGTGACACCTCATTCTTGTGTTATGGGAAGGGGTACATGACACCTCTTTATTCACTTTCTCCACACCAGTCACGATTTTATAGACCGCTAGCATATCCCTCCCTCAGTCGTCTTTTTTCCAAGCTGAACAGTCCCAGTCTTTTTAATCTCTCCTCACACGGAAGCTGTTCCAGACCCCTAATCACTTTTGTTGCCCTTCTCTGTATTTTTTCCAATCCTAATATATCTTTTTTGAGATGGGGCGACCAGAGCACCAATGGAGCAAAGTAGAAGCAGCTGCCCCTGACGAGAATCTCCAAGACCCACAGGTTACAGTGTGGAACAGCGACAGGTGAGCAGGGGTGACGGATGTTCCCCGCACTGCGGGACAACGGGGAGGTGGGGTGATGATGGTGGCTGGGTCACAACACCTGTGTAACTCGCTACATCAGAGCACTCTGGAGCTACGCTGCTGTCCTGGGAGGGATCGGAGGTTGCTCTCTGTACCTCAGAGCCATCTGGGCTGGTGGTGGTGGTGGGGGTAGTGGTATGGGATTCCTGCAGCTACACAGCTGCTCCTGCCTTGTGCCTGCGGGTTAGAAGGGGGCATAGCTTTACGGAGCTCCCTGAAGCTGCATGAATAATCTCAGGCTCTCTTCTGGTTTTCAAACCTAGGAGTCTCTGAACACCCCTGCCCGAGAGATGGGCAAGGGTGAAAGGTAAGAGGCAGTGGTTCTGTGCAAGCCCCCAGCCCAGCCCTTATAGGTGAAGGGCAGGGCAGATGCTCACCATCCTTGAAGGGGTGGATGTACCCAAAGATCCGCAGCCCGTAATTCTTCCACTTGGGCGACACAGCCAGCTTCTTCACCATGGTGCGGGTCTGCACATGCCAGAGAGAGCGCAGGGACACATCACACCCTGGCCTCACTCTGGGCCATGTCACACTAGCACCCACACCCCCCAGCCCCACCTCCGCCCCACAGCCCCACTCTGCTCCACCGGGTCCCTAGAGAGGGTGAAATTCCACTGCCAGGGCCGGGGCCTCGGGCCCACTTCAGTCCCACACCTTTAACGCCCCTCATGAAGGGAAATTCCCCCCCGAGAGAGGTCCCATGGATCCCACAGGAGTTATCTGTCCAGGATTGGTCCCTAGGGGATCCCTGACTCACAGGCTCCCCCCCAGTGCAATGGGCTTTGGTCAGGCCCTCAGGAAGCCAAACGCTCTAGCAGAAATAAAGGTACCGGCCAGAGCAGATCAGCCAGTGACCCCTAGCCGAGCCGAGCCAAGGGGAGGGATGGCGCGGCCGCAGCGCAGGGAGGGGCCTGTACTCACGTGGGGAAAGAGCGGGAAGTGCAGGTTCTTCCTCAGGTGCCTCACGGCCCCACCACACCAGTCCTCGAAGACGTGCAGGTTCGCCTTCCCCTTGTACTGCAGAATGAACAGCCCCCACGGGGACGTGAGAGCGCTTCCCGGGCCGCCCACCCCGCCCCTAGGGGGCATGAGAGCGCTTCCCGGGCCGCCCCCCCCGCCCCTAGGGGGCATGAGAGCGCTTCCTGGGCCGGGCCCCTACCTCCCACGGGGACGTGAGAGCGCTTCCTGGCCCCACCCACGGGGACGTGAGAGCGCTTCCTGGCCCCCCCCCACGGGGACGTGAGAGCGCTTCCTGGGCCGCCCCCCCCCACGGGGGCATGAGAGCGCTTCCTGGGTCAGGCCCCTACTTCCCACGGGGACGTGAGAGCGCTTCCTGGGCCAGGCCCCTACCTCCCACGGGGGCATGAGAGCGCTTCCCGGGCCGCCTACCCCCCCCCCCCACGGGGCGTGACAGTGCTTCCTGGGCTGCGCCCCCACCTCCCATGGGCTTATGTGCACCTCCCCGTCACCGACCAAAGACCATGCCCAAATTCCACAGGAGGCCATGGGGAGATTCCCACAGGTGCTGGATCAGACCCCCCTACACCAGAGGGCTCAGAGAGCCGCACGACACCACAGCAAGGCTGGGGTCCACATGCCAGGAGGGGAGCAGCTCAGGGGGCCAGGGAAGGGAAGGGAAGGGAAGGGAAGGGAAGGGGCTGCGCAGCTCCCCCTGCGCTGGGTGGCGTTCCAGGGGAAACGTGGGTGCAGGTTGCTGTTTTTCTGGGGTGTTGCGTGTCTTTAACACACGTTTCCTGCCCAGCCAGCCAGGCTGCACCAGGGGTCAGAGCAGCCCCAGGTTCCTCAGCCAGCCCACGTTACTGCCAGCTCAAAGGAGGATCTGTTTCAGTTCAAGCCACGCCAGCTCCCCAGCCCTGGCACAGTCTTCAGCCAGTTCCGAGCTCTCCCCAGGGTGCTATGCAGCCACAGCAGGGCACAAATGTACCGGTGGCTCAAACTGGGGCAAAACCCCATGTGACGCTGCTCTCCATGTGCTTTATAAAAATATGTTTATAAGTGTGAATATGATGTAACTGGAATATGTTTCATGCAAAAGGTCTCTTGTAAGGTATCATTACAAAGTTTATAATCTACTGAGTGTGGTCATCCTATTTGTATGAATGTATCATTCTTGTATCTGAAACTAGGAATATGAATGTATACAAATCATAGATTATTAGGGTTGGAAGGGACCTCAGAAGATCATCTAGTCCAACCCCCTGCTCAAAGCAGGACCAATCCCCAAATGGCCCCCTCAAGGATTGAACTCACAACCCTGGGTTTAGCAGGCCAATGCTCAAACCACTGAGCTATAACTCTGAGGTCCTATTGTAATTATGCACAGTTTGAGC
The DNA here is from genome assembly GCF_016161935.1 of Mauremys reevesii. Classification (NCBI taxonomy): domain Eukaryota; kingdom Metazoa; phylum Chordata; order Testudines; family Geoemydidae; genus Mauremys; species Mauremys reevesii. Next base: position 115,532,415 of record NC_052626.1, read on the forward strand.
CATTAATGGTGGTTTAGAATCTTGATGGCTCCCATTGACTAGGACAATTGACTGTAGATGGCTCTGTTTACCTGCAAGCCTCCCCTGTATATGTGCGGGCCAGCCCTGGAAGAATGGAGGAGGTCTCACTGCACATGTGAACATGTCACATGATACTGGAATCCATCTTAAACCTGGTGCTTTTCCATTTAGAAGGAGGGGTGGGAACCCAGAGAGAGACAAAAGATTCCTGCCTTGTGTCAAAGCTATAAAACCGGGTGGAGCAGGACAAAGTGGGTCCCAGTCATGAGAAAACCCCTGCTTTTCACCTAAGAGGCCTGCTGGACTAACAAGGACTGTACTGGGGAAAGGATTGGGCCCAGACTAGGAAGGAGTCTAGTCTGTGAAAAAAGCTTATTGGGACATCTCTGAGGGTGAGATTTACCTGTACTCAGTTTCTTAGTGTATTAGGCTTAGACTTGCGTGTTTTGTTTTATTTTGCTTGGTAACTTACTTTGTTCTGTCTGTTATTACTTGGAACTACTTAAATCCTACTTTTTATACTTAATAAAATCACTTTTGTTTATTAGTAAACCCAGAATAAATGATTAATACCTGGGGGAGCAAAGAGCTGTGCGTATCTCTCTAGCAGTGTTATAGAGAGTGGACAATTTCCAAGTTTACCCTATATAAGCTTTATACTGAGTAAAATGGATTTATTTGGAGTTTGGATCCCATTGGGAACTGGGTGTCTGGGTGCTGGAGATAAGTGACCTGCTGAGTGGTTTTCAGTTAAAGCCTGCAGCTTTGGGGGTGTGGTTCAGCCCCTGAGTCTGTGTTGCAGCAGGCTAGCGTGTCTGGCTCAACAAGGCAGGGTTCTGGAGTCCCAAGCTGGCAGGGAAAACAGGTTCAGAGGTAATCTCAGCTCATTGGGTGACGGTCCCAAGGGGATCTCTGTGACCGAACCCATCACACCCCAGTCTAAGCAGGTCTTAGAAGCCCGCCCCCTGGAGATACAGCCAATCCCTGGCTGATGAGAAAGCCAGCTGCCAGCAATGGGCCTAGCACCATATCCTAAATGCCCTAGACACAGCTCAAGTTCCAGAGATCAGAGCCTTCCCCAGAGCCTGACCAGCCGCCCCACTCCTACAGCTCTTTCATGGGCCAGCTGGGCCTCACAGCTAGGGACCCAGGGATTGTTCCACCATTAACCCCCATTTCTTTCCCCTCTGGCTTTGTATTTTTGGCTACTCCCCTCCCGTGAACATGGGATGGCTGCCGTCTTGGCCAACACATCAAGAACTCAACTGGGGACCCCTATAGCTAAAAGCATGAGTCTGAGCTGCAGCTCCCTACCCAGGGCTGTAACAGACTCATCACCTACAGATCAGGCACCTGTAAAGCAGACACCAGCGAATTCCCGTTTACACCCCCAGGCCCAGGCCAAGCCGAACAGAGGAGCGAGCAAAGCAGAGTTCTCAGCTCCCTGGTGGGCCTCCTGTCAGCAGCCATTGCTAGCGTGTGCCTGGCTGAAATCAGGTGCGTGCGGGGGAATCCCAGGCAGGGGTTCGAAAGGCCAGGATCCATGTGTGGTGGCCATGCTCAGAGAGGGGAGGACACACAGGGAAGTGGCTGGGAAGCTGAGTGCCGTTATTCCCTTTCCAAAGGTTCTGAGGAGAACCCAGTTGGTCCCCAGGGTGGATGCTGGCAGAAAGCAGAGGAGAGATTCGGGGTTGGTGCTGCCCATGCACCAAGAGACCATCCTGCCCATCTCCCCCATGCCATGGCCTGGAAAGGCCTGTGGTAGGCAGAGCCCCAGAGCTGTGACTGATGGACACCTCTGATGGCCGGATGGCTCATGTCACCGGCGTGGCTCTGAGGCAGAAGAGAGATCCCAGTGTCTGCTGTGGGTTTACTGAGATGGTTGGCCAAGCCCCCAGCTCCCTTTATCCCTAACGTGCTGCTGTGGGGCACCCTCCCAGCTGGTGCCCTGGCCCCCATATGCCAGCTGCCTGCGGTGACTGCAGCTCCACCAGCCAGGCCCTGCAGCTGGGGAGGAAGGAGAGGAGTGGGGCCAAGGGCAGCTGGAGAGGCAGGAAGGCAGTGACAGTGTGGGGAGTCCAGAGATGGGCTTGGAGCCGGATGGGAGGAAAGGGGCCTGTGGGTGATAGGGCTAAGAAACTTCACAGGATGGCTGGGGCACAGGGGAGGGGCAGGGAGCAGCGTCTCTGGGGGAGCAGCCCCAGCAGTCTCCAGTCACTCCGCACGGGCACACACTGCCCTGGCCATGCACAGCCCCAGCCCTGGGCGCCTGGGGAGGTCTCAGCACCTGGCAGCACAATGAGACTGGGAATGGGGGGACGGGAGACAGGGACCCCTGCTCTGTGCCCTGGAGATCAAAGGGTGCCAGCTAACCACGAGTCTCGGCATAGCCAAGGGCTCCCTCCCGCCTCTCCGGTCTGGTCGGCTGTGTAGTGCCCCTCCCCCCAAGGGCTCACAGCTCTCCTCCCTGCTGCTGGCTTTCATGTCAGGGCTGCAGTCAGGGTCAAAGCAACTAAGAATTGAGTGCCGGGTCCCCGTCTCCTGGAGCTGCCCCCACTTGCAATGACTGGAGAAGCTGAATCTCCGGGCTGTCTGTGCGACAGGGATGCAGTGGGATGATGGACTCCAAGGTCCCGGCTCCCATTAACACAAGCAGTGCTATTAATGCCTCCCCTCCTGCTCAGGCACAGCCAGGGGGCTCGCTCGCTGCACAGCCCCCGCCCCAGCCGGGGAAGAGTGACCCTGTGATGCTCCACCACTATCTGCCCATCTGCTGCATCGATCACTGCCATGGCTCGCTGCCGCCACCTGCTGCTGCCACCCGCTCCCACGTCTGTCTGCTCAGCAGCCTGAGAAAAGCATCAGCAGGGGAATTTTTCCCTGCCAAGAGCCACGCCTGCCCTGCCAACCGCCATGCCCTGCCATGAGCCGTGCCAACCGCCATGCCCTGCCACCAGCTGTGCCAACCCCGCCATGCCCTGCCTGCTCTGCCAACTGCCACACCCTGCCACTAGTCATGCCAACCCTGCCATGCCCTGCCACCAGCCATGCCCTGCCTGCTCTGCCAACCACCACGGCCTTCAACCAGCCGTGCTCGCCACACCTTGCCACCAGCTGTGCCAACCCTGCCATGCCCTGCCTGCTCTGCCAACCGCCACGTGCCACCACCAGCCATACCAACCCTGCCATGCCCGGTCAACAGCTGTGCCAACACCACCAGGCCCTGCCACCAGATGTGCCAATCCCACCACACCATGCCTGCTCTGCCAACCACCACACCCTGCCACCAACCCTGCCACCAGCCATGCCAACCCTGCCATGCCCTGCCAACTGCCATGCCCTCCCACCAACTATGCCAACCACCACGCTCTCTCAGCCATGTCAACCAGCACACCCTGCCAATAGCCACATCCTGCCTGCTCTGCCAACAGCCATGCCCTCCCACCAGCCGTGCCAACTGCCCTGCCCCCGCCAGCTGTAACAACCACTCCACATGCCACGCCCCTACAGCTTCACCAGCTACACCCTGCCAATAGCCATGCTCCTCAGATCTGTTAACAACCACACCATGTGCTGTGCCCCTACAGCTTCACCAACTATGCCCTGCCATGAGCCACTCTGCCAACCGCCACATCGCACCAGCTCTGCCAACAACAGCCACCCCACTACAGCACTGCCGACCATGCTGGGCCTTCGATACCCACTGAACTGCAGCTGCGGCACAGAACGGGGCTTTTCGCCACACGCCAATGAACAATAATCCCCAAAACTGAGCTGTTGCCAGCTGGGACCCAGCAGGGGAGGTGCCCACTTGGGAATCAGGTGTTAGGCTGCAGCATCAGGCGTGGGGACGCTCCCACACCCTAGGCAATGGCTGCCCTCTCCTGCAGTGCTGCCACCCCAGAGGGTTTGCTTCCCCTCACAGCTCCCGGGACTGGGTGAAACCAGAGCCTTGTCCACTTTGGCCCGTACACCTGTGGGGTTACTGGCACGCTGATCCAGGGCCAGACCTCGATCGGGGTACCCGGCTGGATGAGGATCTGACCCACGATATCTGGGAGCAGCAGAGACCAGCAAGGTGAGACCCATGGCCCTCTCAATGGGGTGTCTGCGCAGATGCCAGCCCACAGCACCCCACCAGGTCACAGCGTGCTGATCTGCAGCCCTGGTCACTCTCTCCAAGTTCTAGGAGCTCCCCGCAGAGGCCTCGCACCCCAGGCGACAGGGCTTCGTTACCAGGGGCGGCTCTATGTTTTTTGCCGCCCCAAGCATGAAAGTCAGGCGGCCTTCGGTGGCACGCCTGCGGGCGGTCCGCTGGTCACGTGGATTCGGCGGTGTTTCTGCGGGTGATCTGCGCCGAATTGCTGCCAAAGCCGCGAGACCGGCAGACCTCCTGCAGAAACGCCGCCAAAGGCTGCCTGATTGCAGCCCCCAGCAGCGACCGGCAGGCCGCCCCAGGCACGTGCTTGCTGCGCTGGTGCCTGGAAGCCGCACCTGTTTGTTACATCCACCAAACCCACTGCAGGACGGGGAACTAACCTCCCGGGGCGGCTAACAGTAATTGGATCTGGTCCCGGCGCAGAGCCCACCACTCGGCACAGCAGCCTGGGCTCCCTGCACTGATGGTACTCGCTTGCCTGAGAGATGCAGTCATTTGGGAGGCAATGGTGTAATCAAAACACAGCCTCCGCCCGGGGAGCAGCTTTCAGCACCCCCACCTCCCGAGCACTGTGCTAACAAGCCCCTCCCAGCTACAGCCCCGGGTCTTGCAGAGATCGCCTCCCCTCCCCGTGGCAGAGGCAGCCGAGACGCCGCTGGCATATGGCATGAGCTCATTAGGCAGAGATGCCTGGCACAGGTTTCAGATGATCCGACCCCGCTGCTGAGCTCTGACCCGAGCCCCACTCTTATTACTGCTCTGCTGGAGGACAGTGCAAAGGGGGCCTGGGCCAAGCTGTCTGCTGGCCACATTTCCTACACCGAGCCATGATGAATGAAGAACTCCACGGCTTCTGCTCTCCCCCAGCTGTGTGGCTGATGCTGTTGCCAGGCCGGGAGCTCGCACGGAGGGAGGCCTTGACCCCATGGAAAAGGAGCGCTACCGCCAGCTGTGAGCGCCCCTCCATCAACCCAGCAGTCAGAGGGGAAGAGCTGTTTGATGATCCCACAAGTTCTCCAACGCCCATCCCCCTGCCCCAGCATTGGCTCCCGCACTGTCAGCGAGGACACCCCGACTTGCCCCAAAGACGTGCCTTGCCCAGCTCACCTGCTCGTTCCATGGCAGAACATGCTTGGTCACGTTCAGCCGGGGGGGCCTCCCGGCTCCATCTGCTCCTGGGCCTCTGGAAAGCCAGCCATCAAAGCCCTGTCCTTCGCCCTGCTGGGGAAACCGAGGACAAGGTGAGAGAGCAGAATCCTGGGGAGGGGCCAGGGCAAGAGGAGGAGGGAAAACAGGTGACACGGATGCCTACTACCCCAACAGGCTTTGCAATCACCAGGCGATGCTGCACGGCGGCGAAGACGAATCCCATCTCGTGGGGGAATTTCAGGCTGGTTAATTGGAACACCCCAGCAGGGAGGCTGGCAGGGCTGACTCATTTGCCAGAAGGGCCAGGGGATCTAAACATCCCTTGTGAGCTGCCAACACTCAGACAACGGGGCTGGGGGCCATTCTGTGACCTGGCAGGAAGCGTGAGGGAGAACAGAGAACTTTCCTGTCTAACCCAGACATGGCCCCTGGCGCCTGCCTCAGCGCCTCCCCAGCACCCCTAAAAACCCAAACAACGGCACGGGACCATTCTTGGGGATCATTTGTATTGCAGCAGCACGGAGAGGCCCCACTGAGGCAGGGGCAATGTATCCCCAACAGAGACAGCCCCTGCCCCACAGAGCTTACAGCCCAAGCATGAGACAAGTATGTCCCTGGACCGAGTGATAACAGCCCTGGTGATCTCCATCACTTCGTCCTTAGCCATGGGGGAGGGGAGCAGACAGATTGAGCACATTATGCGGGGGGGAAGAGAAGGGGTTAAATGTATCCATTAAAGGAAGGGAAGCCAGAGCAGTGAGTTGTGCATGCTCTGTACTAGCCAGAGCCATTTCCCAGCGTGTGGCTTTGTTCCTAGTGGCAGGGAAGTTGCAGGAGCAAGAGTAGCTACCCACAGAGAGGGAGGGGCTGCCCGGGGATGGGGGACTGTGCACTCAGCGGAACGGGGGACTGGCCAATGGGACCAGGCCTGCTCATTCAAAGTATGGTCCCACCAACCATCCCACGGCTGTGCCGGCAGAGGTGGATTTCAAAGCAGGGGCTGATCCAAGCAGGTGGCTGGAGAAGAGGGCTGCATGGGGAAGATGAATGCAGATGGGGGTGCCCTCTGCTGCCCACTTTTCTGCCATGTGCAGGGACGAGGCAGAGGGAGGCAGGAGATGAACCAAGCCTGCCCCAATCCGCTTGTGCCATCCCCTCCTCATTACACGGAGACAAATTACCGCGGCGACTGGGGTACTCGAGAAGGAAACAAAGCGCCTCAGCCCATGATAAATGACTCCTTGTCAAGCTCCCGGTCTGGTGGAATTAATTCCCAGCCAGCTGCGCCTAGCGCGGGGAAGGGAGCAGGGACGGAGCCGGGAGCTGCAGCCACCCAGCCAGCCCTGGAGCAGCGCTGTTTGGGTCCATGGCAGCTGGGGAAGGGATCTGGCCGGTGGAGTGCATGGCACAAGCTCGGGGCTGCCCCAGAGGACACACGGTGCTTGAACAGGAGGTCTCTGGGGGGAGCCACGAGCCTGGGAGCACAGTGAGCGCGGTACCTACATGCAAATGAAACGTGCGTGCAGGAGGCTGGGGAGGGGGCCCAGACAGCTCTTTACAGGCTCTGGAAAGAAGAGGCTCCATTTGTGGTGTGCAGTAGCGGTGAGAATAGTGCAGAGCTTCATGACAGGGGGGTCCCAGCCCTGATTCACAGTAACCCACTGCGCAAACTCGGAAAACTCACTTAACCGCTCGGTGCCTCAGGTTTCCCATCTGTACAAGGGGAAAAGCACAATCCTGACCCCTGCTATCCAGCACTGGGTGAGAGCCCCTCTGACGAGAGGTGCTCTCTCTGTGTCACTAGATCCACAGGCGCAGCCTGACGCTGGCGGATAGCTGCCATCTGATAGGCCTCTGGATGGCTCACAGTCTTGGCTGCTCTGGATTTCACCCCCTCTCCAGAGGCGAGCCGTCTGCCAGCAGCAGCACCGGCGAGCTTGACCCAGGCACTGGGTGCGGAGGAAGAACAAAAGCCCAGGTCAACCCCAGTAACTGCCGTTACTCTGAGCCCCTCCCCACCCGATCCCAACGTCTCCCGGCAGCAAGTGAAATAAGGGGTGGTCTTGTGTCCTGGAGGCAACAGGAAACTCAGGCAGGGTGTGGGATAAGAGGAACGGACTCAGTGAGTGTGAGAGGGACAAGCTCAGAAAAGAGGTGGGGGGCAGAATACTGGTTTATGAGAGCTACTCTCAAGCCATTAATGCGAAGGGGGAGAAGGCTGTGAGTGGCATTCACCGGAAGCAGAGCCCAGAGACACCAGCCTGGTCACTCCCCATGTTCTGTAGTTCACTAGTGTAACACCTGTGCAAGGGCATGAGTATGGTGCAATCAGGGCTCCCACATTCCTAGTCGAGCCGTGCGTACAAAGTCTAGTTGGCTTCGGCGAGTGTCACGGGTCCTGCCCCGCAGCACCAGGCCCGGGGGAGAAGAAAGCGTTTCCAGCTGCTCCATGTCTCCCTTTTCTCCTACTCGGTCTCCAGACACATCATGTCAGTTTCACAGCACGGCAAGAAACTGATGAGGGCCCCAGGGCAGCAGGGAACAGAGCGCTGCGGCCTTCGGAAACGGACACTCCCAGGGCCTGCTGGTGTTCGGGGCTGTAACAGGTAACGTACACCCAGGTCACAGAGACACAGATGTAGTCATTGATGGAGCACACAAGCTGCTACTCAGGGACTTGTCCTTGAGCAGCTTGGCTGACAGGGAGCTCAAACCCTGGGGCTGCCACTGGACTCCACAAACCTCTCTCCCAAGGCCTGGACAAAAATACACCAGCCGCCTGAGGATTTTTGTGCACCGACCTATCGATCTCCAGCTTGGGGGGTTGGAGGGTGACAACAATCCCTCATATACGGCCACACAGCTGGAGAATCGGGAGTTGGTTCTTCTAGGACAGACACCTTCGGTCTCTCAGGGCAGCGCACTGTTTCAATAGGGAGGGTCTAACAGCTACTTGAGACACCATCCCCTCACCTGCACCTTAGCTGAGGCTGGCATCACGTCACTACAAAGGCACTGCTCCTCCGGGAGAGTGACCTCCCGGGCCAGACTCAGCTGCTTCCAACCTCAGCTGTTTTCCCTGATGCCTTGCTCAAAACACCGTCTGGTTAGATTTTTGTTTTACTTTAAACAAACATGCACACGTACGCACCCCCCAATCCCCTTTTTCTCATCACTAGAAGGGATTCCACTCAATAATTCCCCATCAGGCAGAGAACCGGCTCTTCCACCATCAAGGCAAATGCTTTGAAAAGCTAAAAAATGGGCTCCTCTATTGGAAACTGAGAGGTGACAGCTGATAAGAACAAGGAGCAATGGTCTCAAGTGGCAGTGGGGGAGGTCTAGGTTGGATATGAGGAAAAACTTTTTCACTAGGAAGGTGGTGAAGCACTGGAATGGGTTACCTAGGGAGGTGGTGGAATCTCCTTCCTTAGAGGTTTTTAAGGCCCGGCTTGACAGAACCCTGATTGGGATGATTTAGTTGGGGATTGGTCCTGCTTTGAGCAGGGGGTTGGACTAGATGACCTCCTGAGGTCTCTTCCAACCCTAATCTTCTAGGATTCTATGATCAGCGTACTCTGGCACCAACTCCAGCCAGAGCTAGACAGGGGCTCCGCTGTAACATCCTAGGCTAATCGGGGGGCTGGGAATCCAAAATGGGAACGTCTCTTTGCCAATCACAAAGTTAGGAGGGGTCTTTGCTGGCTGGTGAGAGCAGCTGGCTGTGGGCGAAGGGTTAAAAAGGAGCTGGTTTGTTCAGCCAGGAGAAACGGCGGGAAACTATTCCCTGTGCAAAGGTTAAGGCAGCTGGAGAAGGGGATGTGATTATTACTGATAGTTTCTCTGGCCCTGGGAGTGGGAGGTACTTGCTGGAGCTGGGCAGAGGCACTGATCTGTTTTATTCCACTAGGGCAGCCAGCATGGATCAGCGTTACCCATAGGGCAGCCAGTGCCCTGCAACGGGGAGCTCAGCCCCCTCTGCCACAGCTACCCCCATCAAAGAGCCTCAGTGGCAATGAGAGGGTTTGATTCATCATTACCGCAGCGGAGGGTTCGCGCTGCACCAGCCCAGGGCACATCACCGACCCTCCCCGGCTGGGAGCCCGGCCTTATGAACCTGGCATGGAGCCGGTTTAGGGGGCATCCCGCTTTCCCACCCCGGCTCTCCCTTTCTGCTCCGTCTAAGCACTGATTTGCTTGATGAGTGTCTGGCTCTGAGGTGGGGCTTATCGATCAGGCTCTGGCTAATTGATAGTGGGCAGTAAGTGGTATCGGTAATCCATCCATCTGCCACTTCCACTCGCTGGCTGCACGGCTGCAATCCCATCACAGCCAACGTTCACCTTGGCATGTCATTGCTGTCTCAGGCCCCGGGGCTGCTCCCCACGCCAGCCATTCCCAGCACCACGGCTGGGCTTGTATTTATTTCTTGGCCTCCCTATGCTCCCTTGGAGGCTGGGCTCTCATTAGCCTCATTCTACATATGAGGCAACTAGAGCCCAAAGAGGTCAGGTGACTTGCCCAAGGTCACACAGGAAGCAGGTGGCAGAGCCAGAAATTGAACCCTGATCTCCTGACTCCCGCTCCAGTGCTTTAACAACAAGCCCGCCCTTCTTCCTCCCTTTCCCTCAGCTAGCGTTGCCAGTGAATGTTCCTCTGGGCTGTGGGGGCAATTCTCTCGCTCTCTCGTGGCTGATGCGAGTGCCAGCGCCGCTAATTAGAGCTTGCAGAAAAATGGACAAAATGTCCCACATGTTTCTTTGTTTCCATTTGCTCCTTGATGTTTTCCATCTGCTGCCATCTCTCTGAGCAGGAGAGAGTTCAACTCATGTGCCTGGCGCCTGGGTTGGAGTCCAGCTTGCAACTGAGACGTCTGCAGATGAGACCCCCTTGTCAATCAGTCGTGCTCCCATCCTCCCCAGCTGGAGACAGAGGTGGCAGGTGCATACAGACAGCACCTGCATGCCTGGCCATTCCCCATGCGCCATCTCCGACAGGCAGATCTACAGCATCTCCAAAGGCACCTTGCAAAAATTAAACAACCCCAGGAGAGACAGCACCACTGAAGGGACATCGCCCACCAGAAACCTCTCTGGCACCAAACCCTCTGCCCGATGCACGTTCGGTGAGCTACACCGCGGCAAGAGACCAGGTTTGCTATGGACTGGGGACTCTTCTGCACACATGGACCCCAGAGGTGGGTGAATCCAGCAGCCAGACTGCGCTCCAAGCAGGTGATTGCTGAAGTGAAGGCGGAGAGCGGGGCGGGTTTTTGAAGCAGGTTTCGTTCATATTACCCACTCCTGTCTGACTCGGCAGTGATTTAGAAGCAAGCAGTGGAACAAAGGACCCAAAGGCAGGAGATCAGAGATAAATGCCTTGGAGGGAACTAACGATGTGAGAAGGGGAGATCTTCAGGAAACATAAAATGTTCTGAGTCCTTCCCCTTCCCTTTGGATGCCAGTGGTTTCTTCTTTCATCCTCACCCTCATTCTTTCATCGCCTCCCACTTGGCATTCTCGGGGGCTTCTGGGAGACCCCAGCAGCTGGTCATTGTCCTCCGAGCCTGTGGAGCACAGATTCATGGATTTCAAGGCCAGAAAGGCCCATTGCGATCATCTCTGCTGAGCTCCTGTATGTCACAGACCAATGCACTGCCCCGGAATAATTCCTACAGCAGAGCTTTCAGGATAACCTCCAACCTGTACTTTCAAATGGCCAGTGATGGAGAATCCACCACAAGCCTCTGTAAATTGTTCCAGGGGTTAATTACTCTCGCTGATAAAAACGGACACCTTATTGCCAGGCTGAATTGTCTAGCTTCAGCTCCCAGCTGAGTGCACAACCCCTCGTAACGATGGCCTGGGGGTAAGTCTGTCTAGACTCATCCCCCAGTGACCATGCAATTGTTGATACTGGCCCCTGGCAGGCTGCATGCTGCAGGTCTGATTTAATTACCTGGGCATCTGTGGTTCTAATGACGGCAAAGAAAAAATGGACAGGAGGGAAAAAATAGCGTCCCGCTCTTGAGTGCGACAGGGAAGAGGAAAGCTCCAATCAGCCCCTCTCCAGAGCTCTCCCTGCTCCTGACACAACCCACCTTGGAGGAGACTAGGAACACTCGGGCCATCCACGGGCAGCACAAAGATGGGCATGGAGGGGGAGAAGTGACTTGCCCAAGGTCACTGAGCGAGTCCCTGGCTTCATCCGTCTGAAAGCCTGCATCTCCCAGCTGGGCTCCCTGCCCTGTTTACGGAGATACACCCATGCAGGTGCCAGGTATTTCACAGCTGAGGATATGAGGCGTGGCAGTGGTGCCCTGGCACGGGGCCTCAGATGCAGGAAGGCAGCAACAGCAGGGACGTGAAGGAAGTAGGAGGAGAAAAGATGGAGAGAGGAGAGGAAAATGAAATAGTGGTGGGGGTGTCCTAGTCTTTTAATCTGTGTCTGTGAAGCGCCTCGCACAGCCGGACCCTGATCTTGATCTGGGCCTCCATGTGCTACTGGAATTAATGATACTGAGCTATTCGTTATTTGTAGGCATGCCAAGAGCCCAGGCTGCCCTGAGAGCCCCATCACGCCAGGCCCTGTCCACAGCACAGTAAGGACCAAACAGACACAACAAACCATCCGCATGTTACAGATGGGGAACTGAGGCACAGAGACACTCAGTGACTTGCCCTGGGACACTCAGGGAGTCTGTGGCAGAGGTGGGAATCAAACCCGACCTCCCAAGGCCGGCCTTCCTCTCCAGCCCCTGCTTGTCCAGAGACCCCTGCTGCTGGGGTACAGTGAGCAAAGGTTCCCTGAGCGCACCGGGACGCAGAGGCTGAAGGGACCACGCAAGAGGGCAAACCCTGGAGACGCCGAGGAGGGCCACTGCTGTGGCCAGCAGGGAAGGTAACAAGTACATCACACGCCTGAGCGGAGTGTGTGGCAGCCAGCGGAGACAGGCAGTGGCAGATAAACGCTGTAAACAAAGAGGAGCCCATTAGGATGTGTGGCACTACGGAAGTAATTAGCAAACTTTGTCTAAACGAACTAATTAAAGCCCCAGAGGAGGGGAACAATGTCCTCTGAAAACGTGATTAGACAGGCGGCATAATTAGGCTTTGATTGTTTGAAAGGAAGAATTCCTTCCGCTCCCTTGGAAAGTTTAGCCTGAATTCCAGAGCGGCCTTTAGAAGATGTGTTGCTGGGGGGGGGATGGGGAGGAGGTCTGAAGGTGTCAGTGCAGGGCAGAGGAGGAGGTAGCTGGTACTAGCGCGGTCCAAGTCCCTCCCATGCTTGTTCCAAAACTTAGTGGCACTTCTGTGCTGATTTCTGGAGGATCCCCTGGGGTCCCCGGGGACGGTGAGAGCTCCGCAGTGCCACAGGCTCGGTGCCCCCGGCCCCGTGGCGCAGGCCCTGGGGGAGGGAGGGAGATGATGGGTGGGATCCATCCATGTGGCACTGGTGCTGGATTGATACACACCGAAGGGGGAAGCCACATCGACCAAGCCTATTTCTCGCCATCTCATCACTGCCTAGCGTGCAGCTGGCTCTCATTAGCAGCACACAGTCGGGAAACCCAAATAAATGGCTCTCTCCACTCCCCGGCCCCCGCTCCAGGGTGGCTGAGCTGTAGCAGATAAAAGCTTCTCTGTTCCTTGGCACAGCGGGGACGCGGTGGCTCCGTGCCATGGCTCGGGAGAGCGAGGGGCTCTGCCAGAGGAGGGGCTGGGCACAGGCAGCCCTGCCTTGTCCTAGCTATAAGGAGCTGCCTGTGGACGGCAGCCTCTGTAATTAACACGCCACCGAGTTTAAACTGCTCTGGGCTCCAGTTTTCCCATCTCTGTTTTTTTTAGCCCAATTGGTTTGCTTTGGATCCAGGGAGCTATTTCAGCCGTGGTTGTTTTTCTTCCCAACCAGGGAACTTTCCCCCTCCCTGCACTGACAGAGGCAGCAATTCACAGCCGGGCTCCCCTGAGCTGGCCGCTGCTGCGGGGACAACTCTCCTGTTTGCTTACAGTGCTGGCGGGAAGATGAAGCGTGTTATGTTCAGAGGGGGCAAGGCTCCGGTGATCTGCGAGATGCCCCTCCTGGCCTCGCTCGGGGGGCCACCTCCACTGAACTGATGGGATGACAGAGAACAGGCAATGGGGCTTTGCCTTGAGGCAGCCCCCCCGGCACAGACAGGATCCACCATTACAGCCACAATTACAGCGAACCTCCACTTCAAGCAAGCCTTAGCTCCACCAGCGCCAACAGCCACTCGGCCTGGCTGCGCTAGTGGGGGCATCAGCGCAGATACCCAACGGCTGGAATGGGGCAAATCCCTAGGGTCAGCCTGCCTTTGCTTTTCAAAGGGGCATGTTGGGTTCAGCTCAAAGCAGGGAGAACCCCAGGCTGGCTGGGAGAGCTGCACCCCCCGCATTCCCACCTGCCTCCCACAGGTCAGTAGGGCCTGCAAAGCAGTCTGAGACTGTCAGGTGATGTGGCAGGAAACGCTCACAGGGTTTCTGCTCAGGAACGCCCTGGCGGGGCACCCTACCACAGCGCCGCTTCCTCTCTGGAGCCCGGCTAGTGCCGTCTGACGGGCCGCAGCTCTCGGGAAAGCACTGGCAACCTTTGCAGCCAAAACCAGGGCCGCGCTCTCCCCTGGTGGCTCTGTGTCCGCACCCAGCTCAGGAGCTATTTCAGGTCCCTCGGTAACCCCTGCAGGAGCCAGCGACCTGATTTTAAGCCAAACCTCCTTGTTCTCACACAGCCAGGGAGGACGTGCACCAAGAGATCACCCCCCGGCTGCCTGGGCTCAGCAGAGGGGCTGGGGCAGAGAGAGCCAGGGGCAGGAAGAGGCCATGCACAGCACCCAATCTATGCTGTGGAGTTCAGTGCGTGTGGCTGGGGAAGGGCAGCACCACACAGATCCCCATGCCAGGGGCTGCAGCGTGGCCGTGAAGAGCTCTGGCCGCACTGTGGGAGACACGCAGGAGCCCTGCTGCCAGGCGCATTCCGCCTGCACAGGACAAAGGCAGGCACGACGCCCTTGGGTGCTGGCGGGGCACAACCCATGGCTATAACTACTGCCCCCTCCTACCTGGGCTTGCTCAGCCACTAACAGGAGCCAGAGCTGGAGCGCCTCTCAGTGGCCAGAGGGAAGGGTGTAGCTGCCAGCACACGAGGGCTACGGGGGATGAGAAGCAGCTGCCCAGGGCTGCTGGCTGGGTCCGGCTTAACAGCCGCCTGTGCTCCAATGACGTCCCTGAGACAAAGGCAGGGGCCAAAGCCACAGAGAGGCTAAGTGTTCAGCTCTGGCCTGTCTCCATCCCCTAAGGGAGATCTGCCATTAGTGCCCCGGGGGCGCTCCCCCCGCCAGCAAGCATGGGACAGAGAAGGGAGCCGAAGCTGCTTCCATGGCCTGAGACCAAGAGATGCCCAGCGCCATCAGGGCTGGTCCTTCCTCTCCGAACAGATGCAGGCAGAGCCTCCGAGGGAAGGGGAGGGGTCAGGCAGGAGGCGATGGAGACAGCAGGGCTGGTCAGGGTGCAAAGGGTTAGGGGAAATCACTGGGATAGACCATGCCAAGCAGGCTTTCCTGCTGCCCCGACTCCAGAACACAAAGGGGCGTGCGATTCAACAGAGGCGACACACGAAATACAGCTAAAAGGAAATACCTCTGTTGTGCCATTTATCAGAAACCCGTGGGACTTCCTGCAGCAGGGCAAGGCTGATGGTTGGAAACCACTTAGGAACATCTGACAGAGGTTTACTTTGTCTAGCGGATACAGCAGGGAACTGGGTGTCCGGACACCTGGGTTCTATTCCTGCTCCCTGGCTGACCTGCAAGTCTCTGCTTGTCTGGGTGTGTCAGACAAGATGCTACAGACCCACTTTAATCGTGGCAGCCCCACGTGAAGGCTGTGCAAAAGGAAGAGGAGCAGGCTCGACTTTTGTACCAGGATCAGCATTTCAAGAGCTCTCAATCCTCATGCTTCAGGGCAGCAGCTTGGCCAGGAAGAAACAGCCCCAGCCTGATTTGTCCAGATTAGCTGCATTCTGGAGGGAGGTGCGGTTGGCCCTGGTATCTAAACCACCTGGAACTGGCCTCGGCTGTAGATGGTCCATTGCTCTGTCCTGTACTTCCCACAGAGTCTGCAGTTAGCTGGGGGCTCCAGCTACTGGCCCAGCGCAGTGCTCCATTGGCCCAGGTCTCTGCACGTGGCATGCCAGCCTTTCCACACCCTGCGCTAATTGCTGCCATGATTGCCATGCCAGTGCTGTTGCTGTTTCCCTCGCGTTCAATGGCTGCCAACGCCTCGGGAAAGGGGCAACGATCGGTCAATGTCACTGTTATCGCAGCGAGGGGAAATGAAGTATCACTGTCAGGCAGTGAAATATGAGCTTTCCCTCCGCTGGGCTCCCGTGCTGCCAAGCCTGGCTCGGAGCCTGCCCGAACCCTGATGGCATGGTCCTGGAGGAGCGAGCCAGATCCACTGTGCTCCTCGCACTGCCTGGCTGCCCCTGGCGAGGGGCGCTGCATGGCCCGTGGCTGGCAGGAGCAGCTAACTGTGCTCAGACGACAGCCGGGCTCTTGGCCCCGGAGAGTCCAGCGGGAGCAGGGCCATGTCCAGTTCAACCTCCCCCAGGCTTCATCCGATGGGCCGGCCCCAACGCCTTCCAAAGGGGCAAGGCCACCTGGAGACCCAACCCCACTGTCACAGCCCCCTCCCAGCTCCCCACCTCATGTTATTTCCGAGGGGAGGCCGACTCCCCTGTGCCCTGACTGGCCAAGCGGGGCCCTTCCCCTACTCTGCCCTTCCCAATAGGGCGACGCCAAGGGGGGCCTGCCCTGCACCTCCTGCTGTGTGCTTGCCAACAGGGCTCCTCATGGGGCCCCCCGGACAGTGTGGTGGGCGTTCAGAGATCCCCACACATGTCACCGGGGGGATGGAGCCATACGGGCCAACACACACACCCCTACGTGGCTTCCAACAGCACAGTCCCTTAAGGACGCCTGTTTTGTACTTCCCACCAGGGCCATCCTGTGGGCCGCCCCAAACTCTCACTATGGGCTTCCCAGCAGGGCAATCCCCTCTCCCTTCACAGGGCCCCTGCCTCCCTCAGGGTGCCCTCTGGGTCTGAGCAGCCCCCTTTGCCCGCCCAGCTCCATGGGCAGCAGGAAGCCAGGCAGGGCGACCCCAAGGTGCATCAGCCCCCTCCCCCGGCACGTACACGGCTCCAGCCCCCAGGCGCCTTCAGCCCAGAACCAGAGCCGCTAGGAACTCATTTCCCATTTAACAGAGAGAGAGAGAGAGAGAGAAGACAGGCCAGCCTGTGATTACCATCTGCTCATCCTCCAGGCTCTCGCTGGAGTCGTCGGCCTTTCTCTGCTGAGCCGCCGCCCGGGCCCCGGCCACACGCCTGCCAGCATCTGTCACCTCGCCCAGCCTCTCGCCATCTGCAAACAACAAACAGATGCAGCGGGGGTGCATGAGACTTCAGTGCCCTGGCCGGCAAGCCAGCACCCACCCACCCACCACAGCCCTGGGGAGACAGGAAGGGGACTCTGCCCTACGGCACAGTGCCAAGGAGCGCCCAGGTCTGAGCTACCAGCACCACCACCTGTATCAGCCATGGGCTCAGTCCACAGCCCCGTTCGTAGCCAGGACCAGTCTGTCCCCCCTGCAGCTGCCACTTTCCTCCCAGCACCCCAGAAAAGACCTGGCTGACATTTTCAGACTTGGGTGCCACACGGGGGACACCCAAATCAATTATGTGATTCTCAGAGGCACTAGTGCCCGGGGGTCCTGCTGGCCGCAGGGGCCCATGGAAGGGTTAACTTTAGGCTCCCAGGTTTGAAAAGCAGAGCCCAAATCTCTAGTGGCAACAGGGCTGCTGTGACGAGGCTGGTTAAGATGCTACACTCTGGCTTGGCCCTGCCCAAGAAACCCAGTCGCAGAGGAGCAGTCCGGTTCTAACTGCGGGGGTGGCATGCGGCGCTGTGTATCCGGCAGGCACCAGGACGCCGGATGGGACGCTCTCCCAAACCAGAATCTAACAGGGTAGGGACCATCCTTCCATCGTGGGTCTGTACAACGCCTTGCACAACAGGGTCCTGGCCCAGGACTGGGGCACTACTAGGGGCTCCCGCAATACAAACAGCTGGATCCCACTTCACCCCCCGTGGTGCTCCACTTCTTGCACCCGCAGGGGGTCAGGCCTGGCTGCATATCAAGCAGCTAAGAGAATCCAAGGCTGCCAGTTAGGAGTGGGGGTCTGAAGGAACCAGAGAGTCCTTAGGATAAGAGGGAAGGTTTTCTCATGGATCGGTAACTGGTTAAAAGATAGGAAACAAAGGGTAGGAATCGATGGTCAGTTTTCAGACTGGAGAGAGGTAAATAGTGGGGTCCCCCAGGGGCCTGTCCTGGGACCAGGGCACCGTATTCACAAATGGTCTGGAAAACAGTAAGCAATGAGGTGCCAAAATTTGCTGATGATCCAAATTACTCAAGAGAGTGAAGTCCAAAGCAGACTGCAGCGAGTTGCAAAGGGATCTCACTAAACTGGGTGACTGGGCAACAACATGGCAGATGAAATTCAGTGCTGAGCAATGTAAAGTAATGAACTTTGGAAAACATAATCCCAACTTTACGCCACCTGATGGGCTCTACCTTAGCTGTGAATCTCTCCTCACACGGACGCTGTTCCAGACTCCAGCATTTCTGTAGCCCTTCTCCGCACCTTTAACAATTCCGATATAGCTCTTTGGCGCTGGGGCAACCAGAACTGCGCGCAGAAAAGCTACGTAGCTCACGCCCACTCTGAGAACTCAGGGGCACCAGTGGGACCCTGCACCAGGATCTATTGCCACAGGCAGTGGTGCCCCTTCTCCATGCACCAGCAGCCTCCTGGGACACTCTCCCCTACCCGCTCAGCAAGAGGCACTGGCACCAGAGACGCCCCCCAGCACCCATCCACCTCAGCTCCCTGTGTGACTGGCAGATAAAATCAAATGACATGTGCCTGGGTGCCCAGAAGGAGCCCACGAGGAGGCACTAGCTAGAACCAGAGGCAGCTGAGGGAAGTGCTGCAACACCCTCAGGGCTGCTTCATCTGTGACCTGCAGCATCATCTGGGTCCTCAACTCAGCTCTGCCCAGGCACCCCAGGCCTGACCTGCAGCTCCCCGGCTATCCCAGCCCCAGGCCCCACCCAGCTCTGCCCAGGCACCCCAGTGCTGACCTGCAGCCCCTCGGCTATCCCAGCCCCAGGCCCCACCCAGCTCTGCCCAGGCACCCCAGTGCTGACCTGCAGCCCCCCGGCTATCCCAGCCCCAGGCCCCACCCAGCTCTGCCCACGCACCCCAGTGCTGACCTGCAGCTCCCCGGCTATCCCAGCCCTGGGCTCCACCCAGCTCTGCCCAGGCACCCCAGGCCTGACCTGCAGCCCCCCGGCTATCCCAGCCCCAGGCCCCACCCAGCTCTGCCCAGGCACCCCAGTGCTGACCTGCAGCCCCTCGGCTATCCCAGCCCTGGGCCCCACCCAGCTCTGCCCAGGCACCCAGTGCTGACCTGCAGCCCCTCGGCTATCCCAGCCCTGGGCCCCACCCACCTCAGCCCAGGCACCCCACGCCTGACCTGCAGCCCCCCAGCTATTCCAGCCCCAGGCCCCACCCAGCTCTGCCCAGGCACCCCAGTGCTGACCTGCAGTTCCCCAGTTATCCCAGCCCTGGGCCCCACCCAGCTTTGCCCAGGCACCCCAGTGCTGACCTGCAGCTCCCCGGCTATCCCAGCCCCAGGCCCCACCCAGCTCTGCCCAGGCCAGGATGACTCGGCCCCCCCAGCCCCTGGGCCCCCCCAGCCCCCCCCTCCCCCAGCTGCCCAGCTTTGCCTCTCCACCCCCCACCCTTTGCCAGGCCCCAAAACCCCCCCAGACCCCCTGCTATTTCAGTGGTGGCCTCTGCTGAGCACAAGCTGCCAATTAAGTTAAATGGGACCAGGACACACGTCAGGCTGGGCCGGGCCAGGATGTGGTCTTGGGGCCCTGGGAACTTTTGCCAAGTTCTGAGATTATTTTTGGGTCAGAGCTGCTGCGTCCCGACTGCTCTCTGCAGGCGAGGTCTGAGCTCAGTGGCTACCACAAATGCCTCCTCAGACCACCAGCCGGGCTTGGGCCATCAGCTTAACCCAGCTGCCCTGGGCTCTCTCAGCCTTTGGGCTGGGCACACGGGGGGCACCAAGAGCAGCAGAATGCGGGACAGGTGGCAATACCCAGGCCCTGCCCGGAGCAGCTGCTGTCACCTGCTGGCCCTGCCACAGCCTTGGAGGGGGAGCCCCCGGCACCTGGGACGTCCTGCCTCACATCGGACACTGCTGGGGGAGTATCAGAGCCAGGTGATGGCACGGAGCATGCAGCCAGGGTGGGGCTAGTGCAGCTGATGGAGGGGGCCAGCCCAGGCAGCATGGGGCAGAGGGCATGTGTCTCCAGGGGCTGAGCACACGCCTGGAGGGGGGCTGCAGGGGAAGGGACTGCAGGGGAAGGGGTTGGAGGCATGTGCCTGGCAGCCAGCGGGGCTGGCCCTGGGACTGGGGGCACTGCTCTTGGCCAGGGCTTCCTTCACCACAGCTGTGCTGAGCAGCTCATCAGTGTCAGCTTTAATTACACCTAAGGCAGCCCAGCCTGCAGCCCTGACGTAAGAGCAGGGCTGAGCTGCAGGCTCCTGGCTCCATGGCTGAGCACCCAGCCCCAGAGATGGGGCCCCCATGCACCCGGCTGGCCAGCCCCCGCCTGCCCCACAGCACTACAGCACAGGGAGGCAGCACCTCTTCTAACACTCCTGTTTCTCCCCCAGCTATCCCCAGCAAGGCAAGCAGCAGATTCCCCAGCCCCAACACTCCTGGCTTCGCAGCATCCATCACCCCCCAGCCCCGACAGCCCTGGGGGTGCAGGAGTGCAGGGCTCGGGCTGGGGCGCTCACACAGCCCTCGATACTCCTGTCCCCTGGGCACAGGACACACCCTGCATGGGCGACTGCCCCCACACCCTGATCACTGAGGTGGAGTGGGATAATCCCAGCCCTGCCCCAACCCCCTTCTGAGTGCCCTGCACTGGGAAGTTCGCCCCACCCTGGAGATGGTGAGAGAGGAAGGCCCCAGCAGGTTTCTCCCTCTGTCCCTTGCGTCTCATCCTGACCCTGAGAGGCTTCCAGGGAGAAGGGAGCAGCAGGGGCGGCACATCAAACCCATCATGGCACGGCAGCCACCACACTAAGCACATCGGACTCTACAGAGAGGCAGGTGCAGCCTGGGGCTCGAAATTCCCCCTTCCACTTCAGTAATGAGCCAAATGAAGAGGAAACCGCAGATCAGCTTGGGGCTAGAGGGGACGGGCCCTGTGGGATCCTACGGGGCTCCAGTCCTTTCTGATCCGCTTCCTTCCCATCCAGAAGGGGTCTCCTAAACCGGCTCCCAGGCCCAGCCTCAAGACAGAGCCCCAGATGCCATCTAGGGCCACATCTTAGGCACCCACCCTGACCCTTAACCCCGACAGGCACAACCTGTGGAGGCAACGCTTGCTTTCCCAGCATGCCACGCTCAACCAGGATGCCAAGCGATCTGCTGCAGGAGGCTGAGCATGGCCGGGCGGGGCCTGTGGTCTTCATGGGTCCCAGATCTGCAGTAAAGATGGGACTGAACCAGAACCCTGGATCCAGGCCCCCTGGGGCCTATGGGGACGGTTGGATCCAATGCAGGGAGGGGCTCAGGTCCCTCCCTGGTTCGTGGGGCTCCCTAGGCAGCACTCGCTAGGCAACACGAGTAGCACTGAGGAGGGGGGTCTGGAGAGCGTTTCTCAGTCTGCGGGGGAAGGCTTGGCCACAGCAGCCGGCCCAGCTCTGTAACTGCAGATTGGCAGGAGCCAAGTGTCTTTGCCGGAGAGCCCCCATCACTCAAGCTCACATTTACCACACTTGAAGGAGGGAAGGACTCAATCAATTGCTCTGGGGAGGATGCTGCTGCAAACACAGCTCTCACTCATGCTAAGTGGCCTGGAAAGGGCTGTCTGCTCCCGGCATCAATCCTGGTCTAAACCCCAGCCTCGGAGGTGCTGGGGGAACAGCAGAGACTCTCTATGAGCCGGGGATCTATGGGGAGATACCCCCCCATTCACACCTGTCAAGGTTTCCTCCCCCACTCTGAACTTTAGGGTACAGATGTGGGGACCTGCATGGACCCTTCTAAGCTTAATTCCTAGCTTAGATCTGGTAACGCTGCCACCAGCCAGAAATCAGTGTCTGGCACACTTTCTGTCCCCCCAAAACCGTCCCTGGGGAACACAGATCCAAACCCCTTGGATCTAAAACAAGGAGAAATTAACCTTGTTTCCCCCACCAACTCCTGGTGAGTCCAGACCCAATTCCCTTGGATCTTAAAACAAGGAAAAAATCAATCAGGTTCTTAAAAAAGAAAGCTTTTAATTAAAGGAAGAAAAGGTAAAAATTATCTCTGTAAAATCAGGATGGAAAATGCTTTACAGGGTACTTAGATTCATATAGCTCAGAGGAAACCCCCTCTAGCCTCAGGTTCAAAGTTACAGCAAACAGAGGTAAAAATCCTTCCAGCAAAAGAAACATTTACAGGTTGAGAAAACAAAAATAAGACTAGCACGCCTTGACTGGCTAGTTACTTACAAGTTTGAAACATGAGAGACTGATTCAGAAAGATTTGGAGAGCCTGGATTGATGTCCCGTCCCTCTCAGTCCCGAGAGCGAACGAACCCAAAACAAAGAACACAAACAAAGAACTCCCTCCACCAAGATTTGAAAGTATCTTGTCCCCCTATTGGTCCTCTGGTCAGGTGTCAGCCACGTTTACTGAGCTTCTTAACCCTTTACAGGTAAAAGAGACATTAACCCTTAACTATCTGTTTATGACAACACCCAAAAACTAGACAAGACCCCAAACTCTCTCTGAAGCATCAAGGCTCAGGCTTCACACAGGAAAGCACAAGCTGCCCACCGTGTCTCCTCTCACCAGCCTGGGTGGGGCTGGAGCTCCATCCCACTAGATGGGGAGAACCCCTGTCCGCATGTGCGTCTAGCGGTCAGATTGGGGGCAGGACTCTGGGGTTCCAGGCCCAACTCTGCCACTGCTTCCACTTAAGTGAGTGGCAAAACAACCCTTGACTTGTTGGAGCAGAGAGCTTCGAAGCAGGCTCTCAAAGGAGCCCAGAGCCAGGTGTCCAGTTCTCAGAGCGTCCCTGACAGCAGAGCTCTCAAACTGCTCCGTGACAGCGCGGCACGATAATTATTTCCAAGTTAAAAATTTCCCTCCAGCATTTTTTTTATACTGATCCTTCTGCTCTGCTGAGCAAAGGGAGGTTTATAAAAGTCTCTACTTACAGCATTAAAATAATCTGCTTCCCAAGAATAACGTAGCAGGGATTTTGAAAATGGATTAGCTGTTCACTAATGCACCCTCCACCCCCCCGACCTGTGTAACTGACACCTCCGAGCCTTTCCAATGAACAGGAAGATCTGGAACCCAACCAGGGTCACTAGGAGCGGGAAATGAGGGCTCACGACAGGCAGGAGGCAGGGGAGTGAGGAGTTTGTTTTCACATAGCAGAGCGGGCAGAGCAAATTGTGGAATTGCCTGGGTGTTTTTGCATAGAGGAACCATATGAGGTGGGTGCTTAGAACCGTGATGGCCAACATCAAGCTGAGTTTGATGCTCTGCTCCATGAATGAACCCAATGGGGAGAGAACTAAATGGCCATAAACAAACAACGGGGAGGTAATTGGAAACCAGCGTGAGGCACCAAGCAGAGAGCACCAAGTTCCCACACGTCACTTTCTCACTCAAAGGTTCAACTCTCCTGCCACCCTCAGAGTCACATCGGCCGGCTCTACCGGCTGCAGCCAGACCTCACTGCTTTCCACTCCCCTCGCCCCTGTCGAGGGCACTGGACCAACCCAGCGCTCATCAGAGCCCCGTTCCCCGCTCTCCTGCACCTCTCACAGCCTGTCAGCTGCCCCAGCTCCCAGAGAGCTGGACGCTGCCACTTGCACCGGAACCAAGGGCGACATCGGGCACCTGGGAATGAGGGATCAAGCCCAATGGGTGTCACTGAGGGTGCAGCTAAGCCTGCAGAGCCTTTAGCACTGGGGAGGACGCCCTCAAGGATCCTGCCCAGCAAAGGTACCGGGAGGAGCACAGCTGAATAGGGCTGACCCTCACTGGGGGTCCAGTTCAAGGGCCGGGCAGAGGTTCAGGCAGGCCCACATCCTGGCAGCACTGGTCCTGACAGGCCTGCTCTGCTCTGGGAGGTGGGGATGGACAGGCAGAGACTCCTTGGCTGCTGTAGGTGTGGGCACTGCTCCAGCATCCCACCTCCAGGGTTAGCAGAGCATCAGTTTTGTGGGTGAGAGAGATTCCCTGAGTCTGGGTGGCAGGATCCCCTCCTGGACTGTACAGCAAGGAGCAGAACAAGCCTGGCTCCCCCACATCTACGCCAGGCCCAGCACGGGCATGTCTACACTGGGAAAAAAAGCCTTGTGGTGCCAAGTCTCAGAGCCTAGGTCAACTGACTCAAGCTAAGGGGCTAAAAACAGCAGTGTAGATGGTGGGGCTCGGGCTGGAGCCTACCAGGGGGAAGGGTCTCCAAGCCCGAGCAGGGACGCCCACATTGCTATTTTTAGCTCTGTAGCTCCAGCCCCGCAAGCCCCAGTCAGCTGACCCGGGCTCTGAGACTTGCTGCCATGAGTCTTTTTCTGCAGCATGATGATGGAGTCTCCTGTCGAGTTTGATGGACGGAGCTGCTGTCAGTTATTGTGGGTCCTGAGATGAGACCGAAGACCAATTTTGGTCCTGCAGCCCCCATCTGCAAGTGCCACAGACAAGAACAATTGTAAATGAATATGCACCTCGTACGTCTTTCCTTGACTGCAACCGTGCACCAGCTCTCGAAGCCTTTCAGTCCACGGTGGCAGAGCGGCCGCCAGCGGGTCTCATTGTGGGCTCCCAGGTGTTGAGGCCAAAGCTGCAAGACTGGAGGTTGGCCTTGAAAGTGTCTTTATAACATTTTCTTGTTCTATTCTGCAATTCTCCATAAAAGACGCCCTTCGAGAATCTGCCATCACACATACAACCCACATGAGCGCATGTCTCAGCTGCGTGCTCCCCATGAAAGCTTCTATGCCGGTGATGTGACAGTACTCAAGGACCTCAATGTTTGGAACCAAAACTTGGCATTCAATTCCCATTATCTGCCGCAGACATCGTAGGTAGAATTGGGCCAAGCATTCCACGTGGCGTTGATAAGCAGTCCACGTATTGCAGCTGTAGAGGAGTGGGGTGATGATGGTGGGGAAAACATTTTTTTGCAGTCTGACACCATATTCGTTCCAGAGACGACCCGGATGTATTCCAAAGGCTGTGTTGGTTGCCCCAGTGCGCTTCATAATGTTGCCAGCAATCACTGCATTTTATGAAATGACACTGCCTTGTCAGCAAAACTTGTTGATTACCTCGTCGATGGACACAACTGGAGGAGATGAAGTACTTCCTTGTCAAGGCTGGACCATGGCTTCTGTCTTCTGCAGGCTGAACGGTTTGCTGCATGCACAAAGCAGTCAGGAAGCAAAAATGCCCCGGAGGTTATTGGCCAGTACAGCACAATAAGCAGCAAGCAGTAATTCCTGAATAATTATTTCATAACCTTTGTCTTCACACACAGGCAATGCAGATTCAAAACACCTCCATTCATACGGTACTGCATATAAATGCCACAATCAATGTCTCTGAATGCATGTATTAGAACAGCTGCAAACACGATACTAAATAATGTCGGAGCAAGAACGCAGCCTTGTTTTCCTCCATTGGTGACAACAAAGGGAGCTGAGAAGCAGCCTGGGTGAAGGACAAGAACCTGGATTCCTGCATGGAAAGATTTAATAATGCTGACAAACTCATCAAGGCAACCGAACTTGGAGGACAGTCCACAGGCCATCTTGAGTTACACAATCAAAGGCCTTAGTAAGAGCGACAAAAATGACATATAGCTCTTGATTCTGCTCATGACATTTCCCCTGAATTTGGAAGAGTGTGAAGATCATGCCAGAAGAAGCCACACTGGCTTTTAGGCAGCATCTTGTCCATGAGTTGATCAATTAACATGACTCTGGTGAGCATCTTTCCTGCATTGGCAAGGAGC
The DNA here is from genome assembly GCF_016161935.1 of Mauremys reevesii. Lineage (NCBI taxonomy): Eukaryota > Metazoa > Chordata > Testudines > Geoemydidae > Mauremys > Mauremys reevesii. The sequence goes on from NC_052626.1 coordinate 115,557,936, forward strand.
GAGAGGCCAGGATGGTTACTGCAAGAAGCATGATTGCCTTTCCTTTCGTCCAAGTGAACAGTGTTTGTTCCTGGGGCACAGCCTCTAGTCCCCAAACCTGAAGTAGAGGCCAGTGAACTTTCTGGGCAGCTTCTGGCCTCCACATTTGAAGATCGCCCCAGGAACACTACCTGGACCTGCTGCTTTGCTGTTTGGCATTTGTTTGACAGCTGTCCATATTTCAGAGATGTTCAGCAGGATTGAGAGTTGGCCTGGAATTGGAAGTTGTTCAAGACAGGGCCGCCCAGAGGATTCAGGGGGCCTGGGGTCTTTGGCGGCGGGGTGCCCCCACTGCCGAATTGCTGCCGAAGACCCGGCACTTCGGCGGCGGGTCCTGGAACGGAAGGACCCCCCCGCCGCCAAATTGCCGCCGAAGACCCAGAGTGGAAGAAGCTCTGGGGGCCCGGGCCCCATGAGAGTTTTCCGGGGCCTCCGGAGCAAGTGAAGGACCCCGCTCCAGGGCCCCTGAAAAACTCTCATGGGGGCCCTTGTGGGGCCCCCGCTCCCGGGCGGCCCTGGTTCAAGATCACCAGGCGCTGATGCTGAGGTAGCCAGTAGCTAGTTCTAAACTTTATTAAAGTGCTCATCCCATCTTTTCAGAATTTGCCCATGACTGTTCAGTCGCAGTGATGCATCTGCACTCCACACAGGGCTGGGACCATTAGCTGGTGGGCCATACACGGTCTTCAGCTCAGCAAAAACCTGCTTGGAGCCTTTTGGGTCTGCCGCTTATGGAAGCTGCTTGGCTTTCATTTTCCACCAGTTCCCCTTCCCATGGAGAAGTTTAGCTCGCACTCTGCACTCTGTATGGGAATAAGCCATCTTTTTAACAGATGAGTTTTTGTTGTTTATCCACAACATGCGAAGAACAGGCATGGAAGTCAGGAGTTGCTTTATCTCATTAAATCAGTTCTGATGCTTCCTCTTCACAAAGCCGAGGACGTCTTTAGACACACTGAACACTATTTCCTTAAAAGACGACCAGGCAGAGTCACTGTTTATTGTATCTGACTGAGGAAGTGCGTCCAGAACTTCATCCAGTTTTTTAACAAGCCCTGCACGCTCAAGCTTGGCTACTGGAGATTGATGACACCGGCACTGTTTTAATTGGAAGCTCAGTGTCGCTTTACATCTCACAAGTCGACGATCAGACCACACGGACGCTCCAGGCATTGCACCGGTGGTTTTAACGCCCTGCCGGGGGTGTTGATGTGCAAAGACAGTCAGGTACATGCCAATGGCCAGAGCAGGGATGCATCCATGTTGCTTGGTGCTTTGTTGTTGTTTTGCGCTTTGTTGCAGTGTAGACATATCCTGTATTACCAACAACACACCCCGACCACTCCTCCTTTCCCAGCCTGCTCATCAGTCACAGGAAGGAGCTAGTAGGCAGCCAATCCTGGGTGAGGCCCCCTGCTGTCTGACTCACACAGAGGGATTAGAAGACTCCTAGACAGTAATACCGAGCACCAGCCGGGTGGCACTTGGCAGGTTCAAAGCATTGTACAAACGCCAGTGGATCCTTGGGAGGAAGGCAGCCTCCCCGCCCCTCACAGATGGAGAAGCAGACCCAGGAAGGGTGAAGTGATGTGTCCCAGCCACACAGCAAGGCAGGCTCAAGGTTGGGATTAGACTTTGCCATTTGCTGGCTCCCAGCGTGCGCTCAGACCCCCATCCCACACAGCCTCCCAGCGGTGATACCAACACCCTGGTGCAATTCGCTTTCTTCTTCCCACATGGCTGCTGTGTGCTTGTCTTTTGCAAGCCTGATGCAACACACATTCCCCCTCGTAGAAAGCTCCCTTCACTCTCCCCCTGCTACCGCCTGCCCCAGTAGAAGCCTCCCGGGTCTGTTTGAAGAGAGATTCTCTTTCTTCTCCTCTAGCAAACACAGCTACAGCCTGTGCTGGTGGCCTTGGTGATTGTGTCTTGGCAGGGAAGGAGGGTGGGGGAGAGATCCCTCATGCCAGCTTCTCTTCCTGTCTCGTCTCACCCCGAGGAGATGCTGAGGGAGCCCTGGCCTGCTCTGGATCTCTGCATCAGGGTGTGTTAGCCCCATTGGACCGTCTCCCCACACAGAACTCCATGCCCACACGTAGCCCCGGGAGTCCTCGGCCCCAACCCGAACCCCCAGCCTCAAGGGAGACAGCTTCATTTGAACATAACTGAAAACCCCAGGCCCTTCCCAAGGGTTTGGGAGGAGGGCACTTGGCCTCTCCCACTGAGATCATGAATGGCTCAACCAGAGCCTCGGGGATCACCCAGGTACCACTTGCAGCCATAGCAATCTAGGATATGGTGTTTTCACGGCACATCAACAGCACTTGAAATGTGACCCCCCCAAAAACGTCAGATCCTGGTGGCTCCCAGCTCCCACAGGCTCCCAGTGAGAAAATCAAGAGAGGCCAGACCGTGCTCGGTGCAAACGCAGCCGTGCTGAGATCGCTGGGCTTTGCTGCTGGCACAGCCAAAGTTAGGAGGCAGGCGCTCGGAGGGGCTAGTTGAGGGTGAAGGGACAGATGCTGCCCCATGCTGGTGTTTGCTGACCCCTCAGAGGCACCAAGCCCCCCACTCATTCCAAAGCTTCCCTGCTGCTTTCAACAGCCCCTGTCTCCTCCGCCCAGCTCCCCGGTGCACGGCCCTGCTCCCATTAGTATTCCAGAGGCAGCGCAGCCCCTTGTGTCTCCTAGGAGATGGAAGCAGAAATACCATCCACACCACATCTCAGGAACAGGAAATTAACTTCTAAAGTCCCCTTATTCTGCTCGCTGTTATTAGCCAGCCCTGACAATCCCATTTCTTTTCTCTCGCTTGGCAGCTCCCCCCATCCCCCTCCAGCTTGCCACCCAGCCGCTGTCCCTTCCTTTTACATCGACGCCGCGCGTCCTTTCACTCAGCAGGGGCAGGCGAGGGACGATCAATGGACCCACAGAGCCAGGGGGGAAGTGCGAGGGGCACTGCGCACAGGCAGCCATTCAGATCTGTCTGGCATTAGCTGCCCTTCACAGGGACGCCCAGAGAGCACAATGGGCCTTCTCAACTGGAGCCGTTAGCCAGTCAGTCCCCTCCTTCCTTTCACCGTCTCCGCTATGCCCACTCTACGCTCCCCACCCGGCACGGACATTCCTCTCCACCCCCGACTTCCATCCAGAGAGTAATTAGCCAGGGGGCTGGGGTGCTGCTGGCACAGATCTCAGCAAAAGGGCCCCTGAGCCGAGGATGCTGTTGCAATTTCTAAAGAGACAGGATCCACAACCTGCAGCCGCATGGGGAGTCCCAGGGCTGGGGTAACAGGGGCTGCAGGGTGGGATCACGGTGCCTTGGGATAGCAGAGGGGAGCTGGGGGCAGAAATCACAGTGCATTGCCAAAGCTGGGTGGGGAATCAGAAGCACGTGCATGTGCATGCACATGCGAGTCAGCCTGCTCCCTATTCCCTAATCTGTCTTCTGATCTCGGTCAGCAGGGGCTGAGATGTCCTTGACACCAGCAGGATGTTGAAGGAGAAGCCACCGAGCTGGAGGGGAATCAGCGCATGAGTGGCTCGCGCTGCCTAGGAAGATAATAAATCGCCACCACCACCCTGACCCAGCTCCATTTAACACAGGGCCTCACTCCAGCACGCGGATGGAGATGCACCACTTCCCCTGCGAGCGGCAAGCAAGCTGGAGGACGGGGCCAGGGGTTAATGGAGAGAAGGGAGAATTCATGATGACAAAGTTAACTTGCCGGGTAATTATCTGCGACGCCAAAGAGACAGCAGGGAGATGGTTCCCAGCTTCTTAACTCCATAGCTGCTGACAGGCACACGCCCGTGCATGCCAGCGCCCCAACGGGGCTCCCACAGCAACTCGCATGCCAGCGCCGCCCCGACACCACACGCCATCTCACGCTGCAGCTCTGCCCGGCTTCCCGATTCAAGGTCCTCCGCCCCATGCATGTTAGCTGCAGCCCTTCCCCCTCAGCCAGCAGAGTGTGCGTGGGGGGAAAGACCCTGTGGAAAGGGCCACAGTGCGAACACCTCTGGAAGCCGACAGCGCTGGGCAGAGGCACCAAGATACCACAGGGATGAGCGCAGAACAGAGGCTGCAGGTTGGAGCAGATCGTTGGGAAGAGCTCAAAGAGGCCGGGGAGGGCCAGTTTCATCCATCCCCTTCCTCCCCTTCCCCATCTGACAAGCAGCAAGGGTCCCGTCACTCCGATGCTCTGCCCAGCAAGGGTGCCATGAATGACTACCCTGTCCACACGCCCGAGGGTCAACTCTGAAACTAGCCTCCGCTGTCCCGGCAGCCCCAATTCACGGCAGTCAGGGACAGGCTAAGCAGGGGGCAGAAAAGCAATTCAGGGGGACGTGAACTGGAGGTGTCGCACAATCCTGCCCCTGCACTGATTCACTGTCGCTCTCCGCCCCTAGCGTCCCATCAGACATTAGCGTGTGGCTCTGGAAGATCCCTACTCAGCATGGAATGCCCTTGAGAGTAGGCAATTATGCAAACCCAACCAAGGCAGTGCCCCAAGAAATCAGTGTCTCGGCTCATGGATCCAGGCAGCAAAGGGAAGGCCAGAGACTGCCATGATGGCAGGCCAGCAGGGTCATAATTTCTAACCAATTTTGTTAATCACCTGCCCCTTTGCTGGAGACGGAAGGAGATTTTTAATGCAGTGACCACTCCTAGCTTTAAATCTTTCACTGTGAAATGTGCCCAGGCCAACGGCTAGCACCCTGCAGCTCCTGTCTGCCACCCTTTATGCTCTAGCACTAGGCAAACGCCTAACCTATCCCGTAACCCGCCCGCAGAGGTGCCATCAGCTTCACTGAGTGCTGTCAGCACTTCCTACCCACCTCAGAGGAATGGCGTTACCGTTGTGATGCTGGCAGACCAAGCAGCCTTTCAGATACAACAGTAAAAAGGCCAAACAATGTTAATGGCTTATTGAGGAATGCACACAAGCACAAGGGTTACCTTGTGGGTGTTTTCAACCTCACTGAAACATGTTGTAACACATACACAGCCAAACTTTGTAACGTCACATATGACGATACCACATATAATCCAATTAGATATTAAAGTCTAGCAGATCAAGACTTTTAGAATGATACCTCACAAGGCATACAACACATCTCCTAATGATATGACAGGCGAATAAGGGGGTGCCAGGGTGTCACAGTTAGCACATATTCTAAGGGACCATTCAAGGTGAAGTGACCCTTTAACACCCTTGTAATCATAGGAAGAAAAGTGGGGTTAGTGGGTTGCAGATTGTTGTAATAGGCGATAAATCTACTGTCTCTATTCAGTCCATGATTTTTAGTGTCTAGTAAAGTTAGGAATTTAAGCTCCCAGGCTCGTCTTTTGAAAGTGTTGTTCACGTTTCCTTTAGGATGAGGACTGAGAGGTCAGCTCTGGAGTGATCACTTTGTGAAAAGTATTCACCCAGTGGTCATAGGGTGGTTTTGTCTTTGATCATTTTTCTGTGCAAGTTCATTCCAGACTGTAATGATTAGGACCTTTCCCAGACATGAAGAGCTCTGTGTAGCTTGAAAGCTTGTCTCTCACACCAACAGAAGCTGCTCCAATAAAAGATATCACCTCACCCACCTTGTCTCGCTAATATCCCGGGACCGACACAGCTACAACACTGCAAACAATCAACTGAACACTGACAAATACATAGCTGGATCAGTCTGGCTCACCTGTATGGCGGTACTGTCAAAATAGGCATTAGAATTCTAAGTGTCTTTAGTGTTTTTTTTAATGCATGCAGCGACTCAGAGGCATTCAATAATCTCCTTAGAACATCTGTATCCTATATTGTAAGGTAATATTTAAGCATTTGTATCACAAGCTTCTGTGACTATGTAAATCACCAGATCGGAGAGAGACTAGTGTGAAGTGCTGGTCTCCAACAGACCGCGTTTTGGCCTGGTCAACAAGAAAGGCCCATCAACCCCAGACCGACTATTGTGGGACATTAAAGAGGGAAAAAGTTTTTGTTGCTCTGCTCTTCCCCCCCCCCCGAAAGATGAGCTATGCAAGTGGATTCCTCCCATCAGCTGAGGTCGCAGCTCAGAGCACATGGGAGGAAGGGAATAAAAACCTGTAACAAGAAGAAACTGGATTTCAATTACGTTTGGACCCTGGGGGGCAGGATTTTCTAGGCATAAGCAAGAGAACCCCATTGCTTAGCCTGGGTGATCCCTAAAGGACACATAGATCTTGCGTATTGTAGAAACTTTTATTACTTTTTGAAACTTAAGATTGGAACTCATTTATGTATGTTTAACTGCTTTAACCTTGTAAATGACTGTGATTTCCTTTTCCTATTTAATACAGCTTTAGCTAGCACTGTCTCTGGGGTGAGATCTACGGTGCAACTGACCCAGGGTAAGTGGCTGGTCCTTTGGCACTGGGAGTAACCTGAATATTGCTGTCATCCTTGGTGTAAGGGACCATCTATCACAAAGACAGGCTCACCTGAGATAGATCGGAGTACCCGACTGGACTGTCTGTGACTCCATGTTAAGGCTGTTACTGTGTCTGAGGTGTTTACACTTGACAACTGGTTGGTGAAATCTACCTCACAGTCCATTTGGGGTTTGTGCCCTGCTTTCTGACAGCCTGCCCTGATGCTGTTACTCATGCTTTCGAGCCATTGACAGCTTGACTACTGTATTTCCCAGCTCTGCCCACCCACCCCAGAGGAATGGAGCTTCTCTATTTCTCTGCTCACGCCTACCTCCCACTCCCACATGGAGCCAACAGGACTCTCTGGTGGTCAGAGCACAGAGCTGTGAACAAGGAGCCTCTGGGTTGTAACACCAGCTCTGCCTATAACTCTGTGAGCTTGGGAAAGTCACGTCACCTCTCTGAGCACTGCCTCCCATAGAACAGGTGTAATAACCCTGCCCTGCAGCTCCGTTACAGCACATCTGCAAAGCGCTGGGGCAGCATTAAACCCTACTGAAGAGCTCAAGAGTATTATGATGCAACGCCACAATCCCTAGGAACACCTGGTTGGAGGACATCCAGCTGTACCAGTGAGCACATCCGGAAGAGCTCGCTCTGACTCATATGCCTTTGCCACCATCAGGCCTTGGTGGGAAGTCAGAGGCCCCTGCCTGTTCACTGCAGGTCATGACTCCCGGGTGAAGCAGTGCTGCTTGGGAGCCAAGGCACTGGATGCCCTTTAACCCTGCTGGACGGGGGGTGGGTATCTGAAAGGCCAACGGCACCTGCTCTAGCCCACGGGCTTCCTGCAACATCTCGCCAGGCACAGCAAGCGCAGGGCACCCAGTGCCGAGCAATGCAGCTTTTGTGGCGAGCTTCCTTTCCCACGCCGGGCTGGCCGGGTCTCTGCTGGTTTCATTGTCTAGCCGGCTGCTGGCTCACAGCTGGGGCTGCATGTGTCATGCACACCATCTTTGTGGCTTTTGCTTCTGCTGCCTGAAGAGACTAGAACAGACACACCAGACACACAGACAGAGAATCACTTGTGGTCAGGACAAAGCACAGCAGGGGAAGTGGGAGGCATTGGGGGAGGGGACTCACCTACCCCAGCTGTTCAGCCTCCAGTGGGAGTTTATTAACTGGGGATCCCAGCAAAGCTGGTCTATGCAGAGAGTGTAACAGTGAAGCTAACTCATCCACGGAGCAGTGGCTGGGGTTTGCTCCTTGTCTATACAAAAGCTCTGCAAAGTGTGGCATGCACAACGTCACAAGGGGAATGGGCCCGGCCGGCCTTAAAAACATAACCTGGCTGAGAAACAGAGAACACAGTTCTCGGCAAGAAACAGGACTCAGGGGATATCAAACAGGCTGGAAAGGTTTTGTGGGGCATGAGCACAGTGAAGTCAGAAATGGCCAGTGGATGGTCCCTGGGTGGTTAAAGCACAGAGCTGAGAGAAAGGAGATCTAGATTCTTTACCAGCTCTGACACCCACTCACCGTGTGATCATGGGCAGGTCATTTAATTGCCTTCTGTCTCTGTTTCCCCACCTGTCCACGGGGGACAATGCATCGCTATCCCACAGAAGTGCTGTAATTCATTGATGTATGCAAAATATTCTGAGATCCTGGGATGGAGCTCACTATAGAAGCATCATTAGGAAGACACAGTATTTTAGGGTCTTTAGTTGGATCTATTCTTAGACACAAAATGAGAACCTGAAGGGTTGAAAAGGCTTATCGTACCTCTCATAAAAATGATCATATTCGCTGCCTAATGGGGCATCTCCTGCTGGAAAAAAATCCAGCAGAAATCCAGTTCCCTTCACTATCTTGGGGTGGAGGGGGGAAGAGATCAAGAGCTGAACCAAGTGATAATTTAAAAATCCTCCAAGCCTGTTCCTTTGATGAAAGGACCTACATGATTCAGACTCTCTCAGGACAAATGCGAGGAAGAACGGGAGATATTGAAACTGGATGCTCTGTGAGCTGGCACCAAGGCTGGGGCATCTCCAGCCAAATCAGGAACTAGCAGGAGAGCAATAAATTAGATAATTTTGTATTACTACTATGATGCAGACCTGAAGTCAGAAATCACACACATGCATGCACACACTGAACAGCGATCAGAGTTTCCTTCAAGAAGGGAAATCATAGCTACGCTCCCTCCTTTATCTTTTCTTTCTGCTTTGCTAGATCAGGCTGCATACATTTGTCTTTAATACTGTCTCTATTTGACCAGATTTTTGAGGGTGAAATTTCCCCTGCAGTTGCTGGATTCTTTCTAGACTTGTCAGTTTGTTTATTGACACTACTTGATTATGTTTTCTTCTTCTAATTGTTCTTAATGCAATTAAGTGGTAGCTTGTTACATCTTTTCCCCCGCCCCCAGGTATAAATTGCATGTAACACACCGCCTAGGAATAGAGGTAGAAAAGTGTAAATCCTACGACATTCAAAACAAACCAACCAACCAAGGCCCCGATCCTGCCAACATGGACACATGCTTAACTGTACCCACGTGAGTAATTCCACTGAAGCCACATGCACAAAGTTAAACAGGTGGTAAAGCATCTACAGCAGGACCTGGGCTAACACAGCCCAATGGGCAACCTGACTCCCCATGGCCATCTAATGCTCAACACCCATTACTGAGGGCTTGAGCCAATGTCCAGACTCACACTGACTTCAGTGAGCAGTGCCTCAGCCCCTAAATCAGGCTGGTCCTCTTGAGTTCTTAAGGATGCACAGGCACTGGTGCTCAGCCTCTGTTGAAATGGTTCAGATGCCCAATAGCTGAACGCTGGGATTTTCAAAGGGCCTAGGACAAGCACCCAACTCCCAGCAGAATTCAAAGGGAGTTGGGTGCTTACCGGCCTTGGATGCCTTTGACACTCCTGCCATTGAGAAAGCGGATGGCTCAGGTGATGCGCAGCAGGCTACAGAGCCTTCAGCCTCCAACTCAGGTCTGGCACAAGCCAAGGGTGGCTGGTCAGTGGCCTACGAGCGTGGAGTGAGCGGGATTTCCCAACCCAGCTTCCAGTCAGTGAGTGCCCCCATCACTAGAAGCCACCCCCACACGTAGTGTTAGCTGGCCCCCTGCTGCCAGCCTCTGCTTGAATGAAGGAGGTATAAGCCTACCTGTGGCCACTTCTGGCCAAGCCTCGGGGGGGAGGGGAGATTGAGTCCCACCTCTCCCATGGCTGTCAGGGACTCAGGCCACCACAGACCCCTCCTTGGGCTCCCCCCACAGGCCCCACTGATGGAGAGTGACCCATGGCTCTATCCCTGCTAGGATGGGCCAGAAGCCAGGGAGGTCACTGCACTCCCACTCCAGCTGGGAGCGGGGGCCTGGGGCAGGATCTCATTGCGATTCGGTCCCACGTCTGAGCACAGTGAGCACATGCAGCATCCCCCACCCCCCTGCCTGAGTGCCCAGAGCTCTCCGGCTCCAGCACAGCTGCAGAGGCTGGTCCTGCTCTCCAAGCTGAAAGCTCCGACCCCTTCCCCACCAGGTGGCAGTGGGTCCATGCTCCCCACTCCAGAAGCTTGGAAGGCCCCTCCCCCACAGGTACCCAGGATCCCTGGGGAGGAGCAGGGGTGGCTCCAGGCCCCAGCACGCCAAGCGCGTGCTTGGGGCGGCATGCCGCGGGCGGTGCTCTGCCGGCCACCGGGAGGGCGGCAGGCAGGGTGCCTTCGGCAGCATGCCTGCAGAGGGTCCGCTGGTCCCGCAGCTCAGAGGTCCACTGGAGCTGCGGGACCGGCAACGGGCAGAGCGCCTCCCGCGGCATGACACCGTGCTTCGGGCGGTGAAATGTCTAGAGCCGCCCCTGGGGAGGAGGCCCACCCATGGCTACGTATGGCTGCTGCTGGAGGACCAGCTGCTGCCACGGAGCCTCCTTCATGCTGGGCTCGCCCTGCTCCCCCCAGCACAGCCCACTCGGGCAGGAAGCTGTCAGTCACATACGAGCTCTCAGCCTTCCTCCCTCTCCGAGGTCACAGCTGGGTCACTCTAATCTCTCCTGCTGCTTCAGGCAGCATAGACCTTGGCAGCCCTGGTGCCAGGGGGATAGAAAACAAATGCAAGGCAGCAGGTAAATGACATTCACGCTCCCTTCTGCTAGTGGAGAGGGGGCCAAGGCCACGGGCTGGATGTGTTCAGGAAAGGCCTCTTGGGGGTCTCCGAGCCCCACGCTCCCCTCCAGCTCATCTGGGTCTCTGCTGGCAAGTGACAGGCTCCCTGCAATGCGCTCATCAAGCCTGCATCTTCCCTCTCCTCCTCCCAACAGGGAATCCGCTGCACTGCAAAGCCGGTGGCCCCCTGCAGCCCACCCTGGCATTCACCCACAGCATCCTCCTGCCCCTAGCTCACCCGCGGCTGCTGTTTGTTTGTCCCCTCGGGCCCAGGGCTGCGTTCTGCTCACGGCTGCTCTCGGCACAGAATCCCCAGGCCATCAGGCTCCCAGAACCACCTATCCACATGCGATGCCCTGGGTGGCAGAGTCCAGGCCTCTGTCCACGAGCTGGCTGGAAAGAGGACAGCCAGAGCAGAGGAAGTTATAAAGGGAGGAAGCAGGGGGCTGATCCAGATGAATGGGGTGGAAGGAGGGCGACCGATGTTGGTTATAAGGAGGGGCAGATGGGATGAAAGAACATAGTGTGACACTCTACAACCCAGGGGAGTGCCCTGTGACCCCCATATTCCTCGTTTACATACAACTGTGATATTATATAAAACAGGCCTTGCAAGGTATAAGGGGAAAGGTTATGATGTGCTGAAAGTAATTTTTCTATCCAAAGATGTACATCATTAATGCATATGAAGTTATGAGAATGTGTTGTATGCTTGTGTCACGGAGTGTGGGGGAGTCCGGTCCTGCACCCCTCTTCCTGGGACTCACAGTGACTCTCAGCCAGCCAGTAAAACAGAAGGTTTATTGGACAACAGGAACGAAGGATACAGCAGAGCTTGTAGGCACAACCACGACCCCTCAATCAAGTCCTTCTGGGGTTCAGGAAGCTTAGCCCCCAGCTTAGGATTTCCTGAATTCCAACCACCCAGCCCAAAACCGAAACTGAACCACCTAACTCCCTCCAGCCGGCCCCTTCCTTTGTCCAGCTTCCCGGGCAAAGGTGCTGACACCCCTCCCCCCTGCCTAGCTCAGGTTACAGGCTGAGCACCTGTCCCTCACCTAAAGTCATCCCCGGTTCTTCCATCCCCCACACAGACAGTCCCTACTCCATCACAGCTTGTCACTAAAATAAGCTGTGGGTTTGGGAGGCTGTGGGTTTGGAGATACTTGCTCTCCAGAGACAATGACAAGGGAAATGCCAACCAACACCCGGGTGGGTGCTGAACAGACATCACCAGCCATCGTCCAGCAGAGGAGTTACAATGCAACGACTCACTCACGGGAGACACACCGGGGTATCGCTTCACCTTGGGACTCAGCAATGCCCACCAGACATGCTTGGACTAGTGTTCTCCAAGCGCATGGACTAAGAGTATAAAGCAGAACACAGGAGCCCCATGCTTGGCCTTTTCTCCTCCCTCCACCTATGCTGCAAGCAACAAGGACACTCAGAAGACTGAAGACTCCAGCAGAGGGGACTGGCCCAGGTTTCAAGGGTGAAACCTGTGTACTATGAACTGCAATAGCCAATGAGGTGAGAAAAACGGCTTAATCTAGATGTTGCCCAGTCTAATAGGATTGAGAGTTTAGACTGTGTGCTTGTTTTATTTTATTTTATGTGGGTAACTAAATACAAAATATTTGTATTGCGGTCAACACATTTGTTTAACTGTTTATCTTTACCAGTGAGTTTCCCAGTAGTGTGTGGTAAATCTGCTCAGGTTTTGCAAAGGCTGGTGTATACCCACTTTCCATTGATGAAGTGGTGAATCAATTACAGACGCTCCCCGGGTTATGCAAACCCGACTTACGCAAAAAGTTCCATAAGTTCCATAAGCTTCTTTTTTTTTGGCGCGTGTAATTGTCAGGTATGTGTTCCCTACTTCGGCAAAATTCAACTTACACAAGGCATTCCATAATGCATCTGTAATACATTTTCACTGCTCGTCTTGAGCAGGCCAAGACGGTATATTCCTGAGGTGCAAGGCTGGGAGGATTTGGCTGGTGCCCTTCTCTGTGTGATTCATGAATGGCTCTGGGAGAATTCATGCAATCTAACTGGGTGAGGGGCTCCACATGTGGTTGTGCTGAGTGATCACAGTGCCTGGAGGGGTTTGCATTGTGAGGGACAGCCCAGGCTGGAGAGTTAAGGGGACATAGTGCCAGGCTGCAACCCGGGGATCCCGTCACACTCAGGACTTCAGACACCTGCTCCCTGCTGGAGCACACTGCCCCCGATTCCTTCCTTAGGACGCTGGCCTCTGTCAGTCGGACGACTGCATAGGAGATGCAGCCAGCCACCAGAGAGTTAAATCCCAGTGAGCGAACTCTGGGCAGCTCCTGAGAGCTGCCATCCCATGCTCCCTCCCCAACCCAGTCAGCCTGCCATGTACCTTCTCGACAGGGCAGGATCAACCCATCCAGAGAGCTTTGCCCACAGCCCCGAGAGCAGCACCCTGGCCAGCGCTGACCCCAGAGGAGCAGAGCTTTGCAAGCAGGGTGTTATTTTAAGCAGTGAATCGGTTGGAAAACAAACCTGCTGCCAGGAGCCAGCTGGCGCCCTATATAAAGGCACGAGCGACACGTTGGAATCCAGGGTCTGCAGTGACCTTGTCACACATGTTGGCATCGCTGCTCTGCCCCCAGTTCTGCTTCCCTGGGCCACGCCAGCGCACAGCTCTGGACAGGGAGTGGGACACTCAGCCCAGAGCAATCCACATGGGGACATGGGATAAAACCCTGTGGACGTGCACGAGGCCTGCAGGTCACTTCTCTCCGGGCTCAGGAGGGCAGCACAAGTTCGTGGTGCTGGTACGTGGCCCGGACCCCAGAGAGAGTCACAGATTACAAACGCACCAACCCACTGGAACGCAGCCACCTTTAAGGTGGAGGGCAGCAGCTGTTACGTAGCCAGCTGCATAACAGCAGGGCATAACCCACTGCTGCGGGTGTCATGTGCCTGCCTTAGCTCCCTACCTTGGAGGATGGGAGCCACGGGGCTCATTCCCCGCCCGTCCCTTGCGCATCACTGAACAAGACAAAGGTCATCGGGAAAGGCTGGTTGGGGATTCCCCACAGCAGCCTGGCCCACAGAGTATCATAGAATCATAGAATCTCAGGGTTGGAAGGGACCTCAGGAGGTCATCTAGTCCAACCCCCTGCTCAAAGCAGGACCAAACCCAACTAAATCATCCCAGCCAGGGCTTTGTCAAGCCTGACCTTAAAAACCTCTAAGGAAGGAGATTCCACCACCTCCCTAGGTAACCCATTTCAGTGCTTCACCACCCTCCATCTTGTGTACTGGCCTGGCGAATGGTTAGAATCCAGCACAGCACTTCTGTGGCTGCAGGGGGATGAGGTGAAGCATTGCAGGCCCATCAGGGCACCCTGCCCCCTCACCTAGCACTGACCCAGAGAGCACAGGGAACACGTACCATAGGCCCTGCTAACAGACACCGAGATCCACAGCCCGGCAAGCCCTATCCTTGGCAGGGTACCAAGCTGCCAGCAAACCACACACCCGCTGATGCTGCCTTTTCTAGTCAATACTTCTTGGGGAGAGGCATGGCAGAGCGTGTGTGTGTCTGTACGAATATGAGTGTTCCTGCACCATCTCAGTTTTCATTAAAAGAAACAGAAACAAATTTCTAGCCCTCTCGGCTGGGGGGAAGAAATCCTTCCCAATGGGAATCCAGCGTAACCAATGCAGTATTCACTGCCTGAGTCTGCAGAGCCTGGAAGAGTGCCTCAGACAACTCCTCTGCACCCCCCGTCCCCCCAGTTCATCTAGCTGAGATGCTGACACTCAAAAATGACGACTGCACCAATGGCCAACATTATGCTCTTCCAGTGCTGATCGCTTGAGAGGTGGATGGGGTGCTGCTGCAGGGAAGGGAGGAGGAGACAGGGAACAGGGAGAGAAACAAAGGAAGGAGAATGGGGAAGGAAGAGTAAGAAGGGCCAGAAAGAGCCGTGGTCTAACGGTGCAGTGTATTTCCCCACTGTGTGATGCTGAATGTCACTATAACAATGATTATAACCAAGACAGGAACTTTCCTAGATGCTGGAAGGAGCCAGGCAAATTCCAATGGGGTCTGGTGCCTAACTCCAGCCTAGGAACAGCATTTATCCAAAAAGCCCATGTTCTAGTCTCAATCTTTGTGCAGACTCTCCTCCCCCATTGCTGGTGGGGGCAGGGGGAAGCCCTGCTATAGACTGGGGGGAGCACAGAGCCCACAACATATCCCCCAGATCACTGTGAGGAGTGGGGGCCAGCCGTCTGCGCAGAGTGTCTCTCACACCTCTGGCCTAGATGGGCCTCACAGGGCAGGGGGTTGGGGAGAGGCTGGCTTTGTTTGGGGACAGAGCAGTGGGGAAGCAAGCTACTGACTCCAGGTCCTGGGCAGGACATCAATCTACATTTACAAAATGAGAAAGAAACAAGTAATAAACTCCATTAACAATATAATTAGAGCAATAAAACGGTGCAATCAAACAGTGAGCAATGGGCCGATGAAGGGCCGTAAAATTAAACTCATTAGTGAGCTGTGGGCGGCTCCGTTCCGTGGAAAGCCGGGCCCCAGCGGTGCAGACCTGTGTGGGGAAGGGAGTCCCTGCCCCCAAGGGAACCCCTCCACATCCCAGCCAGCGGAGCAGGCACCTGCGGTCACCATGGAACGTGCCGTGGCTAACAGCCCAGAGCAGACACAGCAGGCCTGGCAAGTGGGATGGAGATGAGTGACGGGCAGCTGGATTTACAGTCTCTTCCACAGGGCTGGATGCATTCGCACTGTGTAAACCAAGACCAGAGCAGTCCTAGGGCTCCCCACTAACGCTGCAGTTCCATACCCCATCTCAGGAGAAACTGGCTTGAGAGGCTCTCAGAGGGGCCCTAGTTTGACTTGCCTCTTCTGCTGAGGTCCTGAGGTCCAGTCCAGCTAATCCAACCCTGCTTATGATCTGTCCAATCACAGCTGCTTCCCACTCCCTGCCCCACATGGGGCACAGACCCCTCAGCACTGGTCCACGCAGCACCCAAGCTGGCGTGGGCAGAGATGTTGCACGGCAGCAGAGGGGGCAAGAGGGAACGGAGGATATGGCACGTGAGCCGTGCCCTCCTCTGCCCTTGTTTCCTCTTACAAACCCCTTGAGTGTACGCAGCGTTCCATGATCTAGGTGTGGCCGTGATTTCCACCCTGCCTCCTTGTACCAGTGGGATCAGCCAGGGGACCTCAGGGTGGCCATTGGTGCCAATAAGCCAGGATTTAGTAACCCAGCCAGGTGCCACAGCTGCATATTGTTCCCATAGCTCGTGCCGCATCACAGGGGCATCATAACCCAGCCTACAGGGCAGGGGGAAATCCACCCAGAATGCCTGTGACCAAGAAATGCAGCCACCGAACCGTCTCAACCCCATGGAGTGCTCTGAAATGGTGTGGGCTTTTGCTTTCACCTCCCACAGATGGGAGGAACAATCTGGCCGCCAGGCCGTGGTCCCTAAAACCACCCTCTGACTGGAGCCTCCATTTCAGAGCCCGCGGTGTCAGCGCATGACACGTGTTTAGAACCAGTGCTAGCACAGTGTTGGGTTGCTGCTCCAAGCTCCCTCTGAACGGTCCAGTGCCTAATCCCTACCACCCCCATTCCCTCCCAAGCGAAGGCCGAGAAGCAAAGCCTATTTATAGAAGGGCCGGCGGGGCTCACCTCAGAATCGCAGGCTGTTAAAAGCAGAATCCCGCCTGAAACAGGCTCGAGCCTGAACGGGGAGACAAAAGCAGCCTGTGGATGTATTGTTCAGTCCAGGCCTGGAGCCTCGGCTCAACAATGGCGGAGCAGGCAGGGCTGTTGAAAGGCCAGGTCCAAAGGACTTCAACCGAGAGAAAGACAAAGCAGATAATGCAGTATAGTGCCGAGAGAGATGGAAGGGGGATGCGGAGAACTCAGCGAGGCCCAAGGGAGCAGCCAGATAAAGAGCAGGAGAAAATAAATGGCCTGTGAGAAAGGCTGTGGCATAAAGGGCTGGTCCCCCTAACATCTCACAATGCCAGGCCTCTGGATTTGGGATGGGAGGGGAGAAGGGGAATAACCCCTCTTTCTCCCAGAGCCAATGTCTCCCGCAAGGTCCTGATACGTATAAGTTCTCCCAGCTCTGGGTGCATGGAGGTGAGGATGGATCCATCTCTCATCAGGCCCCCGTGTCCCTCTCAAGGCCAGAATCAACTGCACAACTCTCCGATCCCATCAGACCCGCTGTTACGTTACAGCTTCACTGCGCCTTCCCCAAGCAGCAGCATCACCCACCTCCCCACGTGCTCCGGTGGGGGAAGAGGAGCCAACCACCTACCTCTCTGTCCTACACCATGGCGCAAACATTAATGAATCTACTTACCACCCGCAAACAACAAAGCAGAGTTAAATGGCACCCAAAGGGTTAAGCAAGTGACCGCACAACTTACGAGTCTGACACCCACTCCTGGAAGAAACCTGTAGCCAAGGCTAAAATAGCAAAAACCATGAGATGAGAGACTCTGCTCTCAGTGAAAAACCAAACCAGCCTGTAATTCCTAACCCAGACAGGATTGTTTCATCCCAGTCCCTCATTAACCAGTTTCCACATATAAAGCTCAGCTATTCCTGGAGAAACTGGGGCTGTGTATCAAGGAGCAGATATGACAAGCGTTTCAAAACACAACGAAGTCAGGCCACTCTCCAGTGCGTTTACAAGCCCATTGTTCAGCTACCACAGCAGCTTGGCTTTGCTGTCCCGTACCACCTTCTACAAAGCAGGAATCCCTTCCCCATCAGGAAGGCCACCTGTTCTCCTCTAAAAGGCAGGGAGTCTGCTGGTAAGGCCTCCACTGGTGGTGATTTGTAGACACATATCCATGTATCTATACGTATAGCCATCCTGAGCTAACGTAACAAGCCAAGGGTACAGCCCCGGACACACATGGCTGACTTTGAACTAGAGCGGACCAGAAAATGGTTTTTATTTTCCATGGAAAATTTGGAGTTTTCAACAAAAATCTGAAGATTTCTGGATGAAAAACAGAAGAGTGTCAATTAGAAATATCACTATAGTACCTCTTGGGAGTTGTAGTTTGGATGCTTCATGTTCCCATTTTCCCCTATGGGCTGGACTCCCTGGCCAGACTACATCTCACATGATGCACTGTAGTAACTCACCAAGAGGTGAGACATTGGTGCACCATGGGAGATGTAGTCTGGCCAGGAAGCTCAGTCCATAGGGGAAAGTGGGGGATATGATGCACCCAAACTTCCACTTCCAGGAGGAACCATGCTGACATTTCCAAGTTGGAATTTTGTATTATTAGCTGAATTTTTTTAGGGTTTGATTGAAAACTTTTTGGTTTTCAGGTGGTTTCCCCCCATCAATGACTAAATGGGGAAATTTTCCATAGAAAACAGACTCTATGCAGTGTCTCAGAACACTTTTGACCACCCTGCTCTGGAAAGGCCATTTCTTCCCATGAACCACTGCAACTTCGTAACCCCCACTCTAAAGCCAGCAGCAGCAGGTGGGATAGGAGCATCAGGAACGGCCTGTTAGCACAGACCAGGATTTCAGTCTGTGTGCACCAGCCTGGTGAAGAGGGGGTGTCAGCGGGCTCAGCAGATTGGCACTGCACACTGCAGAGCTGTTCACAGCTAGGTCTCCTGTTCCAATCCAGCACAGGTCAGCAGTGACCAGAGGGCTGATACCAGTTATGTAGCTTGCAATATGGGGGGTGGGGGAAAGAGTAGTGGTCAGCTGTGTGTGTTCATTGAAGCAAAGGCCCCTTGGGGCAGGGAACGCACTTCTGACAAGGAAACAAGGAACCCCAAAAAAGTGAGAGAGTCTGCAAGGAAACAGCAGCACTAGGCCTGAAGCCCTGCAAGTCACGCCTGAGCCCTGGTTTGGGGTGAGAGGGGTGAAGCTACCCCGGGGCAGACGCCTGCGCACTGGCAGAGCAGCTGACCCCTGGACATGTGTGTCAGGGCAGATAAGAGGGAGCCCATGCCTGGGTGCCATCACACAAGTGGCTCTTGAACATGGAGGCAGCTGTAGTGAAGTGAGCTGTGACCTTGTCCTGCAGTAAACAACAGCAGAGCTAGGCACATGGCCGCTAGCGCACGCACACACTGATTATTTCCCAACAGAGGGGCGCTTTGGTTCCTTGTGAATGCAGCACCATCACCCCAAGGAGAGGCAGTGTCAGCCCACCCCCAAACTTCTCTGCCAGGACAAGAGAGCCCAGCACAGCCCCCTGGGCAAGACAGGGTGTGTGTTTGGGGGGGGGAGGACGGGACGGGACAGCCCCAGAAATTGCTGCTCTTTCTTGTGCTAGGAGAGGCTTCACTGCTCTGAAGATGCTGTAATTATGGGGCTTGAGCCCGCCTAAGCTTGGATCTAGGCCCTGACTGACATGGGTGGGCCACTCTCGTCAGCAAAGGCAGTTGGAAGTTGGCGATCACCTGCCACCTCCACTAATCCCACCCAGGCTCTGGTCCTGTCTACCTGGGGCGTGGGGGAACCTACCAGCTCATCACTAACAAGAGGTTATCTGCTATCGAGTCCTGGGACCCCGCTGCCATGGACCCAGTACCGTCAGGCAGGCAGACAGCTCAGGCTCCAGAATCAACTGAGAGCCGGGAGGAGGAAAATGCTCCCCATGCAATTCCTTCTCCATGCATACATCAGGCCAATTACCTCTGGCTGGTGCACGGGGCCTCCAATGCGCTGGGGGAAGCGCGACCAAACGAAGGTTAATACCCTTGGCAAACTCGCTTGATATCATGCAGGGGGAGCCGCTTTAATACAGCCTTTGCACGCCACATCAATTTTATTTGCTGCACGCTCACCTCCTCACGCCACTGACACCAGCTCTCCAGGGCTTTCAGCAAAATATCTCTGTCAGGAAGAGGAGGGGGAGGCAGAGAAAAGGCGAGATCCGAGGCCGGTGTTTCATATTTCCCCACTGTCAGGCTCCCAAACGCTCTCAGACACGTACAGGACTGCTGAATATTCATGGGATCTGCTGACAAAGCACTTCCCACAGACTCAGCCTGGGCCAGGCGCGGGAATGCAACATCTCATGATCCCACTGCTTTTCACTGTAGCCTCCCCACCAGCCCTCCCTCCCCAAAACAAGCAGACTCCTTTGCTCCTTCCAAGAGACAGAATCGTTCGGTGGAGATGGCAAAACTCCCACAGGCTTCAATGGAACCAGAGCTTGGGTGGGGGAGAGATAGCTCAGTGGTTTGAGCATTGGCCTGTTAAACCCAGGGTTGTGAGTTCAATCCTTGAGGGGGCCATTTAGGGAATCTGGGGCAAAAATCTGTCTGGGGATTGGTCCTGCTTTGAGCAGAGGGTTGGACTAGATGACCTCCTGAGGTCCCACCCAACCCTGATATTCTATGATTGACCTGCTACCCCGAGACAATCACCACTACCCCAGTAATGCTCTGTCTTTGTGCTTGCTCAGAGCACTCAGCATCTCACAGGTGGGAGAGTGGAGACAAAGGGAGGGTAAGTGACTTGCCCGAGGTCACTGGCAGAGTCAGTGGTGGAGCAGGGAGTAGCATCCAGGATCTCCCAGCTGCTACACGTGGGCATTGCAAAGAGCAGAGACAGGGTTCTCAAGGGGTCAGGGAGCACAAGCCCCAAAATGCAAGATTCACACACGTGCTACAGCTTAACACCACAAAGGTAGGGCTGAGCTACTCACAGGAACAACGCCAATGCAGAACCTGGGCACAGGCTTTTCCCAGTACTCTCCCACTGGTGAGTGCACCACTGTAAACAGGCAGTAAGAGGGTCACCCAGACCTTCTCTGAGCAGGATTGATGACATAGGGGCAAAGAGGCTGGTGGGCGGCCTGCACCACTGCGAGCACCAGGGCTAGCAAGAGTGGGGAACATTTACAGAATAATCTAGCATAGGCCCAAGCAAAGAGAGTGGTTCTAGGGTACCTGCTTTCTCGTGGCTGGGTATCAGAAGGCATACCCCCTCCCCCCGCACATCCCTGTTTTACCATGTGCTAACACACAGAACAGCATGTCCACCTCAGCCCGGACATTGCATTGCCCAGGGAAAGCTGCTTCTCATGCATGCTTGCATCAACGCTAAGTTTGCTGTTCCTCCAGACTGCACCATTCATCACAGCGCTGTGCTGCGGGTCAGCTAGGGTGGCGTGGGACTGTTTGCAATCCCCACACTCGCTCCATTGTCTAGTTGAGATTTGCCTGTCATCCTACCCATAACACTTCCAGGCGTGCCACCACAGCGAGCAGAGGGCAAGGAGGGTCAGCGTTCCTCCCTGCCATGCACAGGAGCTTTTATTGAACCACCCGAAACCCAAGCAAACAAGCCGAAGCCAAAGCGATTCAAACAAGGAGGCTCTGGACAAATTTAGATCCATCCTCCTGCCACAAAGAACCCAAAGGGCTTCGCCATCTGCTCCTCAATACAGCCTCCGACCTAGGCCCTGTGCTCCAAGGCACGTTCCAGTCCCTCCAGCGAAGCCCCTAATGAACTGGAGAGGCCAAAGAAAAACAAGCTACCTCTCATGGATGGTCAACAACAGCCCATCTATATCCCCCTACGTGCCACGGGATCAGATCAGAACCAAACCTTGTTACCCTGTTACAGACCCGCGTAAGAGCCCAGCTCTGTACAGCAAGGCCAGCCGAGGAACACTGACTAGGGGCCGCTGCGTTACAACACAGCAAGGCATGGGGCAGCCAGCCCCACACATGCAGCACCTGCCTCAGACCCGGCTCTAGATCTGAAGGCTGCCGCCAGCCAGAGGCCCAAGGTCCAAAGAGGTCAGAGATTGGCACATTTTGGGGACCCAGGGGCTTTCTGTGAATTTTCTGCTAGCAGAAATAGAAGCCTTTGCCTTGCCTTGCTCTCTAGTGTGTGCAAGCCAACCCTTGGCATGGTACGTGCCAGCCGGTGACGTCCGATTAGCACAGGCCATCAGGGCTGGGGAAGGAATTACACCATCAATCCCGCCTGCTGGCAGATGACATACGCTACTATAATGCGCAGGCACCAATTAATCCCAGCCTTTATTGGCCTCCAATGCTTGATAGCCGTGTCATAAAGCCAGTGCCGCAGCCTGGCAATCACATCTGGGGCAATGCAGCAAGCCCCTCACTCCCAGAGCTCGGTGAGAGTACTTAGCACAAGTGCTGCCTCTCCTCGTCCTCGCCTGGCAGGGACCCACCGCTAACAGACATGGTCAGAGCTCCCGTCTGCCGGCCATAAGCACCCTCTGTGAGCCCAGTCACCCTGCCCCACTCCAGTCCCGGTAAGGGGGCTGCCACAGCTGCCTACTAAGGGAGAAGAGTTGAGTCTCAAGCTGGAAGTGGGAGTTGTCAGATTCAATTGCTGCTGAACGTCTCCTGCTGGCCCTTCATCTCCCCTTACACTTCACTGTCCCTCTTCTTGTCATGACCTGGTCCCCCTGCCCGCCCCGATTCCTGTGAGGGAAGGTGTCAGTTCTAGCTGCACCATAGGCCCCCTTCATCTCTGCTCCGAGAGGGGGGGCCGGTCAGGAAGGTGCTAGATTTGGAAATGTGGCTGGGTACCTTTATTGCATTCCTGGGGGTTGAGAGGGATGGCTGGTTTATTGCTACGGCTCTCGCTGGAATTCCTCCTCTTCCATTTCACTGCATCCCGCACCACAACAGGCATTCCAGAGCCTGTGTGAGGGTGGGCAGGGGGGAACCAGAGCAGAGGGACCCCAGACAAACCTGAGGCCCATGTAAAGAAACAGACTCGTGCTCAGGTCCCTCCACTGCCTCTGATTCCAGTTTAAGGTCTTGGTCAGGAGCGCCGCCAGCTTTTTTGGCCCCCTAGGAGACGGAAGTTCTCGCCCCCAAAATACCGCTGATGACCGGAGTGGCCAAAGATCCAGCTGCTGCGATCGCCGCCCCCCAAATGTTAGTAACCTAGGCGACCACCTAGGTCGCCTAATGGGTTGCGCCAGCCCTGGTCTTGGTCCTAATTTTCTAAGCAATTAATGGATCAAGCCCCACCTACATCAAAGACCAACTTTCGATCTCTAAACCACCATGACGGTTGCGCTCCTCTGGCTCAAGGCAGATCATAAAGCATGGGGGAGCTGGAGCTGAGGGGACCTGGCTATGGAAAAATCCTCCAGAGGAGATCAGGGAAATTCAGAGTCTGGTTATTGGAAACCCTGCAAAACCCTGCAAAAATGCACTTAGGAAAAACCTTTCCCACATGCAAATGACATTCACAACATTGACACCCCTTCTACCAACCAACCAAAAATGGGGGGGGGGGGACAGAATTAATCATACCTAAAAACTCAAAACCAAAATCTCCCTTTGCACATTAAAAATGGATAAGTGACAAAGACTTTGCTATTGCTGTTAATTTTATGTGCCAAGTGCTCCTGTAGGGATGGTGGCAGTATAATTCCTTAAGACAGAGAGACGGGACCCAGATATACACAGGGGGCTGACCCCAACCTCCACTGATGGCAGAGGGTAGACTCCCTCTGGACTGGACCCAGAGACATGAGAAAGGACGGAGTGAACGTATTGGCTTGAGGAGCACGAAATGCAGGCTACATTTGAAAGCCCCCTCGTTCCCTGAAAAACTGGCTCTCCTTCATACACATGGAGGAAGGACGAGGGGCTTGTGGCTCCGAGATTCAGGAGATCGGGTTCATGTCACGGCTCTGACACCGACTCCCTGTGTGACCCTGGGCAAGTCACTTCCTGCCTGTGCTTCGACTCCCCCTCTGTGACAGGGGGATAAGTCTCCTCCTCTCTCACCTCTCCCAGATCCTACACCTGCTCCCGCCCCTTTTTCTCCCTCCCTCCCTCCCCACAAGAGTGTACAGTATGGAGCATATCTAGCCCCCTGCCTCTCCCCCCCACACCTTAAATGGCTTGCTGCAGCCCCTGCTACACATAAGAGCAGGAAAGAGGCAACCAGGGCACCAGGGAGATGAACTTCATGAATGTGTGAAATAAGCCAGATCCTTGGCTAATGTAAGTTTCACTGAGGTCAATGGAGCCACACTGATTTATACCAGCTGAGTATCTGACCTCATCTTTCTACTGCCTCTGGGTTCTCTTGTTTGGCTAGTTTTGCAGGCCGACCAGCTAGTCTGCACATAATACAGTAGTTCTTTGTGTAACTCTGAGCATGAAGTGCCCTGTTCTTTAACAGCTATGGATCAAGCCACTCTCACACGCAACATCATAGCCCAAATCATTAATAGATCTTGGGAATGACAAATGGACAAAACCCTGAAACGTCTCCTCCCACCACACCTCAAAAATCACAGACAGGCACCTCTCAGCAGCGACTGCCGATAACTCCTGCCCCCTCGATACAACACAAATCAAACCCACCCTCAGCAAGCGAAGCAGGAGATCCAGGTAATTAATAGTGGCTACAAAGCAACAGGCTAAGAGAATGCTGCCTCATAAAGAACACAGGGTCATACTGCGGTCACATAGCCATCCCCAGCGCCCTCCCATCAGTCGGTACGTGTGCACAGAGTGCTTGAATTTAGGCAGCATGCTGAACTAACAGGCAGCAGCCCCAGGTGCAACGGAGCTCTTTGTGCTAGGAGCTGTACAGATACAGAGCAATGGGGCGCTGGTACACGACTAGGGCTCCTGGGTGCTACCAAAACACAATGACAACCGTGTCCCTCTGGCTATGCACCGGCTGCTCCAAGTCGTGGCACCTTCCCCCTCGGTTGTTCATTAAAAACCACATCTTTGCATTCACACGTAGTATGCAAAAAAACCACCACCAAACAAACCACCAGCAGAGCAGATGCTATGATCTATCTGTTACTGAACTGTTAGGTTAACAGACATCTGCGTCTTGTGTTCAGTCACCCTAAAGCATGCTGCAGCACTACCTTCTACCTGCACAGGGACTAGCAGAATCAGGGTCTGTCTACCCTGCCCATGTTACAGCGCGGCTGCGGCAGCTCTGCGACGTGGGCAGCGTAGCCACGCTTTATTGCCGGGGGGGAAGAGCTCTCCCGGCGATAAAAAATAACCACCCTGGAGGAGGGGCGGTAGCTCACTCCTGGCGATAAAGAGCTGTCTATATTGGCACTTTTCAGTGCTAAAACTTTTGTTGCTTGCTCAGGGGGCTGTTTTATCACACCCCTGAATAACTAAAAGTTTTAGCGCTGAAAGTGGCAGTGTAGACACAGCCTCTGTCTCTCTGTGTTTGTCTCATAGAATCATAGAATCTCAGGGTTGGAAGGGACCTCAGGAGGTCATCTAGTCCAACCCGCTGCTCATCTGGAGGATGGTTTCGTTAGAGAGGGTCCTCCAAAGTGACAGTAGGGACGGAGGCACCGTTTCTGGCAGCTTTTCCCTGTGGGAAGAGTCCCCCTCTGACCAGTCATGGAAAGTCCAGAATTTTGGAACTTTCTTGTGTCAGACACTTTGCCTGGCCCTGAACCTGCCAGCTTCCCCCACTCAGGCCTGCAGCAGCATTAAGCAGGTCCCCTTTCGATTAATAACGCCCTCTGGGGCTTGCTGGGGAGCACAACAGACACACAGCATCCATCCACAACTACTGAACTCCTGTGTGGAGCTCAGATGCATCAGCCACTTTGGTCACACACCCAGCTACACCTGGCCCACCTCTTCAACAACACAACCGATCATGGCCTTCCCAACCCCAAACTGGTGCCTGAGCCATCCTGGGTAGTCAGCTTCCACAGAGCGATCGCTGCTCTCACCCTGCACTCCCCCCACCACAGGGTACCACAAAGTCTCCTTCCTGCTACTGAAGTTCTGCAGCCACTGCTGCTTGCCCTAGGTCTGAAGGAAGACCCAGCTCCACAGGCCTGGTGTCATGGAGCAGACACCAGAACCAGCCCTTCCACCAGGGAGCTTCTGCCTCAATTCCTGCATGGGAGTCAGCTAGCCCAGGGGAATAGGGGGCATTCCACCCACTGCTGGGCTCCGACTCCAGCTCCCAGCAAGGCCTGCTCAAATGCCCTGCTGCTCAAAAGCCCCAGTGTAAAGCTCTTGTGCCAAGCAAGGAGCCATGGCTGAGCATAAAAGGCCAAGGAGATGGGCCCCTGGACTTGGGGGTGTAGGGAAGGTTCCCAGGGGACTATGGGAGCATGACATCTTCTACAGCTCCTGTGGCACTCCTGAGGCCTTTCAAAATCTCCCAGAAGCCTTTGCTTCAGGAAGCGGTCTCAGGCCCTATGGAATAGCCCAGCAGAAGCGAGATGAGGGATGAAGTTTATACCCAGCCACCACAGCTAACGAGTTGGTATTTACATCTGTGCTATCCCACTGGTTTAATTACAAACAGCTCGGCTCTGCAGCACCAGCACAGCACTTTAGTCAGCAGCCAGACAAGACAGACACAACAGCACTCAGAGAAGTGCAAACGTCCTCCATTCATCTTAATGGGCTGTTAAGTGATTATAATTAGGCTTCAAGATTAAGTGTCAATATTATAAAAGCTTTTCACTGCTGATGGTTGGGCTAGAAACAACCAGCTGAATTCAAGTATAGCTGGGAAATCTCCATTACACCAGGAATCTTCATCCTCCTCCTCCTCCTCCTCATTTAATAATTGCATTACGGGGGCACCAAGAGGCTCCACCTGAGAGTAGGGCCCCATTGTGCAAGATGTGGTGTATATACATGCACAGCAGTGGACGGTCCCTGCCCCGGAGAGCTTACAATGGTCACAGACAAGACAGAGTGAGAGTGGGGGAAAAGGGACTTGCCCAGGATGGCCGGGAAGATCAGTGGCAGAGCCCAGGACTCCTGAGTCTCAGTGCCCACTAGACCACACCGCTTCCGGTATTAAAACAAGAGTGGGGCCAATCAGAA